>NC_068403.1:25817315-26177315 GCF_023724105.1 Carassius gibelio | reverse complement strand
ACAATAAATTTGTCTAGTGCTCTTATGAAAGTTTATAGCATGATTTGTGAATTTTTTTGCCAGATATTGATACTAAAACAAACAAAAAACTTTTTTTCCAATGGCCTTTAAGGTGGATGGACATAGACCAGAAGTGAAGCGGTCTTGTAAAACTAAAGAACTGAGCCAACAGAGCAGTGGATGGGGTCACACTGATGTTGGTAACACCAAGAAGAAAAACATTCAATTTGAGTCTATAATGTTCCCTCGTAGCTGGAGCTCTGGAGCTAAGAATGGTCTCCACAACATCAGTTGAGAGACCATTCTTTATAAATTGCCTCAATCCTCTCTACTATCTACAGGACCCATTGAGATAAATTTGGCAGACTTTTCCATTTTGTCAGACATTCTACTAAGGGAACTAGCCTCTCAAGGCTGGCCTCTGGTGTAATTTGAACAGCTAGTTCGGGGTCCTCGGTCCTCAGATCCGGCTTCTGCTTAGATTGCTTTGGCTGTGAGTGCTGGCTTGGTCCCCATGATTTTTGAGGATGAGGGCGAGACGCAACACTCTCTTTTTGAAACACATGATATGAGGAGCATGACGGCTGGAGCTGCCTTGCACGCCCAGCAGCCTCAGGAGTATTAGATCGGCAAGGGAGAAAACTTTTAAAAGCTTCAGATTGTTTTTTTATTTTCTTGAAATCTTTCAACCACTTCATTCACAGCATTACCAAACAGACCTTCATGAGAAATGGGAGCGTCTAAAAGAAAATATCTATCTTTATATTTAATATCTGAAAGATTAAGCCAAAGGTGTCTTTCTGTAGAAACCAAAGCAGCCATAGATCTACCAATAGCACGTGCTGTTTCTTTAGTCGCCCTTAGAGAGAAATCCGTAGCCCGACGAAGTTCACGAATTTCGTCACGGCTGACTCCCTCACTGTTATCTAACTCCCCAAGCAGCTCAGCCTGATAAGCCTGAAGCAAAGCCATCGAGTGAAGGCAAGCTTCAGCCTGACCTGCTGCTGTGTAAGCTTTACCCACTAAATTAGATGTCATCTTTAAAGGCTTCGTGGACAAAGTCAGGTTCTTAATAGATGATGCTGAACCAGGGGAAAGATAGCTCGCGAGCGTCTGTTCCGCCCGGGGCATCGCTTCATAACCATTTTCTTTCAGCCCTGAAAAGACGTGACGAATATGGCTTATTCCACGATCTAGACAGCTCACTATGAAGATCAGGGAAAAATGGAAGACCCCATGATGTAGGAGATGTTTCAGAAGACAGAAAACGCTTGTCTAATTTGCTTTTAGGACGAGCGCTCTGTTTATCAGATGGCCAAGATATATGTATCTCATATATACTACCATTCTTCCAGAACTTAATCACGTCTCAGCTGAACTTCCAGAGCCTCGTCACATTCTGTCTGTTGCACCCAGCAATGTTCTGTCAGCCTGTTGTGTTGCTGTCAAGGAGATTGTTACTGCTGTGGAACCTCCAGAGGTGGCGGCAACTGCTGCAGAACCTTCGGAGGCATCAGTAGTATCCATCCATGAATTTTCGTCATGTCCTGTCACGGCTATGGAGGCCGCCTATGAACTCATTGCATGTCCTGATATGGCCACAGAGACTGCTCAGGAACTCACTGCTTGTCCTGTCACGGCCATGAAGGCCATCCATGAACTCACCACCTGCCCTGTCATGGCCAAGGAGGCCATCTACCATCTCATCACGGCCACGGAGGCCCCAATTAACCTGTTCATGTTCTCTGTTTCAGTCCTACCTGACCAGACTTGCTCTGCTGTGCCATCGACTCCACTGTGGTGTTCTGCTGGACTGTGGTGGTCCTCTGCTCGCCTTGGTGGGCTTCTATCCTGTATGCTCAGCTGTGGTGGTGCTCTCCGCTCCACCGCCCTCCAAAATTGTATAGAACGTCTGGAAGCCGCTCCTTGGAGGAGGAAGGCTATGTCACGATCTCTATCTGGAAAGCCCGTGAGCTTCATTAGAGAGCACTACATTTCAGACTCTTGCCACTTCACCCTGGACTCCATTTCCCATAATCCTTTGCCAGGACTCCTCATCGATTGCGATCGCCTGTCTCTCATCACCTCATCAGTCTCGCACATAAATATTGTGCACATCCACACACTTTGCTGATTATTGTTTAGCCTGTGTCCTGTTTCTTGTAATCCATTTTTTCCCTTGCTTTGCCTTGCCTTCTTGTTTTTTTGACCTTGGACTGTTTATATGATTACTCTTTTTGTCTCGCCCTGGATTGTACCTGTTTGCTGGTGTTCTTGACCTTTGCCTGTTCACTGACTCCTCGTTGTCACGGCTCGTGAATGCACCGTCTCCAGCTGTAGTCATGTTACGTCATGTTGATTGTTTCCTGTGGGTGTGGCCGCTGATCGTCTGATCAGCGGCAGGTGCGGCTCTGTCTATCAGACTATATAACGCCCTGTCTTTCGTCTCCTGTTTGTCTGATCGTTGTTTGTAGATCCTGGTGTTTGATGTCGTGTTCGTGTTGTTCCTGCCTTGCTTTGTCGCCGTTCTGTCGGATCCTGTCTTCACGCTCGGAATACACTCACCACCATTGGATTATCACCACTGTCATCGTCGTCAGCGCACTCTACGTCTCAACTCACCAGTCTGTGCTGCCATCGTGGTTCCTGCGTCACTCTCCAGCCTTCCATCATCATCATACTATCAATAAACTTCCTTGTACTTGCATTTGTCTCCTGTCCTCCATAACTACCGTCACAGAATGATCAGACCAACATGGAGGCAGCAAGTACTCAATCCTCATCTCTGGAGGAATTTCTCACCGCCAGTGTTCAGAGGATGGACTCCCAGGAGAGGACTCTTAACGACACTGGTTGCGCGGTCCAAGCCTTGGTGACGCAGGTGTCCGAGCTCACCCAGCAGTTCCATCTTCTTCGAGCACCCACTGCGCCACCCACACCGCCCGCTCTCCCGATACCACCGGTGACCGCCTCCCAGCCGGAACCGCGACTTCCGATCCCGGAAGCATACTCGGGTGAGCCCAGCTTTTGTAGAGCATTTCTAACCCGATGTGATATGCATTTTGCCCTGCAACCCAGGACATTTTCCAATGAGAGGGCGAAGGTGGCGTTTTTCCTAACGTTACTCTCTGGGAGGGCGGCACTATGGGGGACGGCAGTGTGGGAGAACCAGGACCCATGCTGCGACTCTTCCTGGCGCTCTCCGAGGAGATGAGGCGGGTCTTTGATCGGGCCGTCGCAGGACGGGAGGCGGCCAGGAGGCTGGCAGAGTTACGCCAGCAGGAGAGATCCGTCTCAGACTTCTCGATTGAATTCAGGACCCTGGCGGCGGAGTGCCAGTGGAACGAGAAGGCGCAGTGGGACATGTTCCTGCATGGGCTGGCTGACCACGTCCAGAGGGAGATCTACGCCCTGGATCTGCCCCCCTCTCTTAATGGACTCATTGAGCTAGTGTTACGGGTGGATGCCCGCCTCACTCGGATGGAGAGGAGGGGGTTGTTCAACACCCCATCCAGGGGCCCGGCGGACGGGCGATTCAGCGGCGGAGACGTGGTCAGTCCCACCTACGATCACGAGCCCATGCAGGTAGGGCGAGCTCGGCTTTCCCGGGAGGAGAAGGAGAGGCGGAGATCCCTGGGCCTCTGCATGTACTGCGGGGGAGCCGGACATCAAGCCCATACCTGTCCAGTAAAAGGCCAAGCCCGGTAGTACGCATGAGGCTACTATCGGGTGGGATCTCTGCCGAGAAGGCCTCATCACCACCATCATCTACGCTCCTTCCGGTAAGACTGCGGTGGTCAGCACAGACACACCACTGTCAGGCACTACTGGACTCTGGGGCAGAAGGTAACTTCATGGACCGTCATCTCGCACACAAGCTCCACATTCCTCTCAAACCCCTCCCGCACCACATCACGGTCCATGCCCTCACTGGACAGCAACTCCCCACTTTCTCTCACAGTACT
Source organism: Carassius gibelio (assembly GCF_023724105.1). Lineage (NCBI taxonomy): Eukaryota > Metazoa > Chordata > Actinopteri > Cypriniformes > Cyprinidae > Carassius > Carassius gibelio. The sequence goes on along the minus strand of NC_068403.1, from coordinate 26,173,350 downwards.
GAGGACATCACACTCATCACCTCTGGCAACCACTTCGAAACCATCTCTTTTCACATCCTTGACTCTCCCCTGGCACCCATTGTCCTCGGGCACCCTTGGCTCCTTCTTCATAACCCCAAAATAGACTGGTCCTCTAATTCCATTTTTTCTTGGTCTCGAAAGTGTCATGAGTCTTGTTTAGTGTCTGCTTGTCCGTCTGTGTCTGTGTTACAGGAGGAGTCGGTGGATTTATCTAACGTGCCCGCTGAGTACCTCCACCTGAAGGAAGTGTTCAGTAAGTCTCAAGCTGCTTCTCTTCCTCTGCATCGTCCTTACGACTGTGCCATAGAGTTATTGTCAGGTAAGTCTCCGCCTAAAGGCAAACTTTATTCACTTTCTGTCCCAGAGAGGGAGGCTATGGAGAAATATATTTCTGATTCTCTAGCTTCCAAATTCATCCGCCCTTCCTCTTCTCCTGCGGGGCGGGGTTCTTTTTTGTGGGAAGGAAGGACAGATCACTGCGACCTTGTATTGATTACCGAGAGCTGAACAACATCACGGTAAAGAATACTTATCCTTTGCCGTTGATGTCTTCAGCCTTCAAGAGGTTGCAGGGAGCGTCTATTTTCACAAAACTGGACTTACGCAATGCGTATCATTTGGTTCGGATCAGGGAGGGGGATGAATGGAAGACCGCGTTTAACACCCCCAGAGGGCACTTTGAATATTTGGTCATGCCCTTCGGGCTCTCCAACTCCCCAGGGGTCTTCCAGGCACTCGTCAATGACGTGCTGCGAGATATGATTGATCAGTTCATTTATGTCTACCTGGACGACATATCGATTTTTTCCTCCTCTCTCCAGGAACATGTGCAGCACGTCCGACGAGTGCTTCAGAGGTTGCTAGAGAATGGGCTTTTTGTCAAGGCGGAGAAATGCGAGTTTCATGCACAGTCCATTCCATTTTTGGGGTTTATCGTGTCGACTGAGGGAATACGCATGGATCCCGAGAAGGTTAAGGCTGTGGTAGAATGGCCAAGCCCAGATTCTCGTAAGGCCCTACAGAGGTTTCTGGGGTTCGCTAACTTCTACCGGCGTTTCATTCGCAATTTCAGCCTCTGACCGCCTTGACCTCCGCCAGAACTGCGTTCAGGTGGTCAAACACAGCGGAAACTGCGTTTGCGAAACTGAAGAGCCGTTTCATTTCTGCTCCCTTTCTGATTACCCCTGATCCTACACGTCAGTTCGTGGTGGAGGTCGATGCGTCAGAGGTGGGGGTAGGAGCGGTGTTATCCCAGCGTTCTCCCTCAGACGACAAGGTCCACCCTTGCGCGTATTTTTCTTATCGTTTATCTCCTGCAGAAAGTAATTACGATATTGGTAACAGAAAATTGTTGGCAGTCAAGATGGCATTGGAGGAATGGCGACACTGGTTAGAAGGATCGGGGGTTCCTTTTATAGTATGGACTGACCACAAGAATTTAGAGTACATTAGCACCACCAAAAGGTTGAACTCCAGGCAGGCTCAATGGGCACTTTTTTTCGGACGTTTTGATTTTACTATTTCGTACCGCCTGGGTTCCAAAAATATCAAACCCGATTCTTTATCTCGTATTTTTGACCATTCCGAACGCCCGTCCACTCCCGAGTGTATTTTTCCTGAGACATTAGTGGTCTCCACTCTCACATGGGAGATCGAATCGAAGGTCAGAACGGCCTTAGAAGGGGTAACGCCTCCGCCCGGTTGCCCACCGAACCGCTTATTTGTGCCGGAGGGATTAAGGTCCAACGTTATCCAGTGGGGTCATTGCTCTAATGTGGCTTGCCATCCAGGGGTTAACCGTACTAGATTTTTAGTCAAGCAACGATTCTGGTGGCCACTTATGGCTCGCGACATTCACAATTTTGTTTTGGCTTGCTCGGTATGTGCCACTGGTAAGGCTTCCAATCGGCCCCCGGATGGGTTACTCCAACCGCTGCCGGTACCTTCGAGACCCTGGTCCCATATCGCACTAGATTTTATTACCGCCCTTCTTTTTAAGTGTAGTGTAGGGTACCAGCCACCTATTTTTCCCAGTATGGAATCCGAGGTTGCGGTCCCCTCCTTTCACGCCTTCGTCCAGAGGTGCCACCGCACTTGGACCAGAGCCCGCGAGACTCTACTCCAAGTGGGGGCGCGCACCAAGGCCAAAGCCGATCGCCACCGGTCTAGGCCTCCCGTATACGTCGTGGGTCAAAAGGTGTGGCTTTCTACTAAGAACATTCCTCTCCGTTCCGTTTCTAATAAACTGGCTCCCAAATTTATCGGCCCGTTTACTGTCACCAAGATCATTAGTCCGGTGACAGTCCGCCTCAAACTCCCTCCGACGTACAGGAGAATTCACCCCGCTTTTCATGTATCCAAAATCAAGCCCGTATTTCATTCTCCCATTAATCCGCCTACCCCGGTTCCTCCCCCGCCGCGTCTCGTAGATGGGGAGACCACTTATTTGGTTAATCGTATTCTGGACTCTAGAAGGAGGGGACACGGATTTCAGTACTTGGTGGACTGGGAGGGTTACGGTCCGGAGGAGAGAAGTTGGGTACCTGCTAGGGACATCCTGGATCATTCCCTTATCGATGGTTACAATCGACAGGTAAGAGAGGCTGGGGACGCCAGGAGGCGTCCTTAGGAGGAGGGGTACTGTCACGGTTCGTGAATGCACCGTCTACAGCTGTAGTCATGTTACGTCATGTTGATTGTTTCCTGTGGGTGTGGCCGCTGATCGTCTGATCAGCGGCAGGTGCGGCTCGTTCTATCAGACTATATAACGCCCTGTCTTTCGTCTCCTGTTTGTCTGATCGTTGTTTGTAGATCCTGGTGTTTGATATCGTGTTCGTGTTGTTCCTGCCTTGCTTTGTCGCCGTTCTGTCGGATCCTGTCTTCACGCTCGGAATACACTCCCCACCATTGGATTATCACCACTGTTATTGTCGTCAGCGCACTCTACGTCTCAACTCACCAGTCTGTGCTGCCATCGTGGTTCCTGCGTCACTCTCCGGCCTTCCATCATCATCATACTATCAATAAACTTCCTTGTACTTGCATTTGTCTCCTGTCCTCCATAACTACCGTCACACTCGTTGTCTTTGCATGGGATATTATTGTTTGCTGGTATTGGACCCTGCCTGTCTGACCATGTCTACAAATAAAGCCTGCATTTGGATCCTCAACTTTGTTGTCATGCCTCCCATCGTAATGATTTTCTAGTAGGTAACAAATATACTTAGGGGAAATGTATCAGAGTAAAAGTATAGATTTTAATATATATAGTATAGATATCTCTCTCCACACCAATTACTGAAACAAGACACAGGTGTTGGTTATTTCCTCTTAACCCACTCACTCACAGGCTGCGTCTGAAATCGAATACTTCTCTACTATATAGTGTGGAAAAAGCAGAATGTTACAAATTAGTATGTTTGAATCTTTTGCGTTCATAAAAGAGTAGGCGAGAATTGCAATAACTCTCGCGAGATTCAGTTGTACGTATACTTAATTTGCGTTCTAATATGTCTACTCACCTACTATATAGTAGGGAAAAAGAGTATGTGAAGAAAGAAGTATGTTCGAAACCTTATACCATAAAACCGTAGGCGAGTAATCCCCGGATGTCCTACTGCTTCAGCGAAGATTGTGAAGGGTTCATCGTGGGATACTTTTCAATCCCAGAATGCCACGCGAAAGGGATGAATCGTCATCGAACGTGAAGGAGAGCAGCGTAGAGGGTATTTACAAAGGTGAGTATTATAAAACAAAACACGGTTCCCATGTGATCGTATTTGTTGAGCAAAATCTTATTTGTTGAGCTACTGTAGAGTAAAAACTGTTGATTTGTTAAGGTGTAAAGATGCTAGCCAGTAACATCATAGTATATTTGTGATGAAAAACAACATCAAAACATGTTTTATTATGTAAAGCGAACAGCAGATCTCCAGTAAGCATATGTACGTCTCGAAAGTGGATTTGCATGAACCATATACATCTTAAAGACGATTAATTGTCTGTTTAATATGAGACAGAGAAATGTTCTAAGAGAACTGCAAAAGAGCAAATCACATGAACAGACATCGGAGTGAGAGATGTGTGTGTTATTATGTAGAATCAACTGTCTACATTGCTTTAGATGAATGTAAGTAATGTAAATAAATAAATCTACATTAAGTAAACATAAATTATCTATTTTATTTGACCATTAGTGTTGTTGATAAATTGTGGAGCTCTTGTGTCAGATAAAGTGAGTGAACACATCAGAGATGTGAAAGAGACTGATGAAAAAATGCTGCCATCAAAGATTCTCAGTGAGTACACTACAGTCATCAAAACATATTTTATAGTTGTAGTTTATTAATAAACAGTTATTACAGCACTTTTCTGATTCTTGTTTGCTGTACATTTGATGCAGATCTTTTGTGGTGGAGCAGGTGACCGCAGCATCTGTGGAAAAAACCTGAAAGAAAAATCTAAAGTAAGATCATTCTGTTACTTCTAATACAGAAATGAAATGACACTGTGCTGTCAAAATGACTGCTTTTGTTTTGTGTTTGTGCATCTTTATAGGATCTGAAATGTCTGCAGACTGCTGTGTGTACTGAGGATGGAGAAGATGGAGTGCCATGGGTGAAATGCTCCATCACTGCATCTCCTCTTGTTTTCTCATCAGGACCAGATGCTGCTGTGGTCTCTTCATCTTCAGTGACCCCAGAGCCAGAGAGAACATCTAGAGAAAGACCAAAAGACACTGAGGATGTGATTTTGGTCATGTTTGTTCTGCTGATTTCTGTTCATACAACATCACTCAATAAAGCCTGAGTTTCAGAAGTTTCTAAAGTATCATCAAATAATGTCACAAAGAATCTGAAAGTCAGGCTCCATTGACTCATACTGTATGGACACAAACCAGCAGGAGAAACTTGACCAAAATTACCTTTTATGTTCAGGCAAAGGATTGAACAGAATGGAGGCAAGTCATTAATGACTGAATGTATATGATTACCTGACCCTTTAAAACCCCAAATAGAAACTGTATTAAATGTATGCATCCATTAATATTATAGTAGAACATTGAAGAAAAGAAGCTTTAAGAAATAAGCAGCTTTATTAAGCATTTTTCTGCCCAAGACACAAAAAAAGCATTCACAAAATTTACATTTACATGTATTAATTTGCCAGACACTTTTATCTGAAGTGACTTACAGTGCTGTTATTATAGGATCTCAATCCCTCTGGAGTCACCTGGAGTAAAGACACACCGGTGGAGATTGATCCAGCAACCTTCTGCTCACCAGTTCAGTTCACTAAATCACAGAAATAATGAAGCTTTATCAAATTAACATGCAATTGTAAAAATATACAATTTAATTCAGCAATAAATAGAATGCTGACAACATGATATAATGTGTTTTACTCTGTGTAAATGTTTTACGGGTCGTGGTGCTCATGGAGAGCAGACACAGCAGCAGTCAGATCGTCCCGCACATGTTCTCCTGCTCTTGTTCAGGGTCTTCATCATGGTCTTCCTCATCCTCTCTGTGCATTCAGACAAGGACTCGATGTCCCTCTCTTATCATGATCAGATTCAGTCTGACTGCAGCAGTGAGGGACGTGATGGACGGATGTGGGTTCACCGTCTGTAAACATTCAAATACAGAACAATTTCTGAATAAAGTTTTGTTTCATGTGTTGTTGACTTGTATTTTATTTATTGTGACTGTTACTTTTATTTATTATTTTACTTGTTTATTCATGTCTCCTGTTGTTGTCAGTAAATAAAGTATAGCCTAATTGTTTCATTAACACATACATTGATGTATTACTTGACTGAATATTTAGATGTATTCATCTTAGCTGCATTTGTCTAGTGTGAAGTTATGCATAGATAGGAAAAAAACGAATTACAATTTGTTTTACAAAAAATATATATAATTATTAGTCACCATTTATCATTATTATTGTTGATAAGTGTTGGGGTGGGCTAGAATTGCTTTCTGAAGTAATCTTAATTTCTAAGTAGTAATACTTACATTTTTCAAGTGTAAAATCAACATTCTTCTCCAAAGCCGAGATCTTCACCACCTGATCAACGTCTTATTTGTGCAGATATTACAAATACCTGCAAAAGCTGAGGAAAACCGTACGAGGTAGGGTTGTGGAGTTACTGATGCTATGAAGGGTTTATTCTTCAAGGATTAAACTGTGGGTCATTTCAAAAGAGTTAAAACATAAAAACAACACAAATATATTGGTTAAACTACAATAACAATAAAAGGGCATTTGTGTATTCAACAAGACCGACCACAAAAGGAGCAAATTGCATCAACATCAAAATATTTAGGTAGTAAATAAACCTGTAGCAGTCAGTCACATATTTGAAGTTGTTATAACGTCATAGGTCACGATACGTAAACATGGCGGAATTCATTCATACTCAACGAGATTTGGCTGTAGAGTACGTACTCTTTTAGCGCTCGTTAAGTAATTACTTATTGAAATTTAGTACCTACTCGTTAAGTATGCGATTTCGGACGCAGCCACTGTTTGTCTCCTTGCCACATATTGGTCTAAATTAGTCTACTCCACCAAATTACTGTTATAAGCATGAGCCCCGTCAGACTGGTCATAGCACGCAATATATTGTGATATTCTCAATGTTACCCAGAAAACAGGATTCAGTTTTAACTCATTCTAAATACTTCTGCTTAATGTTACACTGTTAGGTATGCAAAATAAATATATTTTATCCCTTGCTCTGGCTACTGTGTATAGACCACCAAGGCCATATACAGAATTACTAAAAGAATTTGCAGATTTCCTCTCTGACCTTTTGGTTACAGTTGATAAAGCGATTGAAAGATTTTAATATTTACATTTATAATACAAATGATGCATTAGGACTTGCGTTTAATGACCTAATAAATTATTTTGAAATCAAGCAAAATATCACCGGGCCCACTCATTGTTTTAATCATACACTAGATTGAATTATATCGCATGGAATCGACCTTACTGATATAGATATCGTACCTCAAAGTGATGATGTTACTGACCATTTCAATAAATAATACTATTTGCTCTATGCACACAGCGCTCTGTGTAGATGTCCTGAATATGTGGCAGTGAAGCACCAATGATTTTTTTCAGCAGTTCTCACAATCCTGTTCAGTTTATGTCTCTCCTCTGCCGTACTGTTTCCAAACCAGCAAGAGATGCAATATGTGAGAATGCTCTCAATAGTGCCTCTATAGAACATGGTCAAGGCTGGAATAGGGAGATCCACCCTCTTCAGTCTACAGAGAGAATGAAGATGCTGTTGAGCCCTCTTAATTATAGATGTTGTGTTGTCACTGGAGGTTAGCTCATTGGTCAGATGGACCCCCAGGAACTTGACACTGTGTACTATATCCACCTCAGAACCACTGATAGTCAGTGGGAGATGGTGCCAGTGACTAGTCCTCCTGAAGTCGACAACCATCTCCTTGGTTTTATTGGTGTTAAGGACAAGATTGTGTGTTTTACACCATGCTATCAACTGTTCCACCTCCTCTCTGTAAGCCGACTCATCATTGTCATGGCCAACAACTGTGGTCCTGTCAGCGAACTTTAAAATATGATTGGTAGCAGAACAGTCATGTGTCAACAAAGTAAACAGTAAAGGGCTAAGTACACACCCTTGTGGTGATCCTGTGCTTACTGTGATTGTCTTTGATATTTTGTTTCCTATTCTGACTGTCTGCCGCCTCTCCGTCAAAAAGTCCAAAATCCATCTACACATGCCAAGATCCACTCCCAGCAATAGCAACTTTTCAGTAAGTTGTTGTGACAGAATTGTATTAAAAGCAGAGCTAAAATTAACAAATAAAATTCTTGCGTATGTGTTCCTGTTTTCCAAATGTGTCAAACTGAGGTGAAGCAGGGTAGATAAAGCATCCTCCGTTGATCGGTTTGCTCTCTATGCGAACTGCAATGGGTCCAAACTGGTTGGGAGACATGATTTGATGTGGTTCATAACAAGCTGCTCAAAGCATTTCGTAACTATTGGGGTCAGGGCTACAGGACGGTAATCATTCATGGTGGCTGGATTTGGCGTCTTGGGCAAGGGTATTATAGTTGCACTCTTAAAACAGATGGGAACTCTGGCTTGGCTGAGGGAGATGTTAAATATGTCTGTGAAGACATCCTTTAGCTGTTCTGCACATTTCTTTAGCACGCAACCTGGGATGTGATCTGGACCATCCACCTTTCGAGGGTTGATTTTTTAGAAAACCCTCTACACGCTGTCTGACGTCAGCTGGAATGCCTGGTTGATGGGAGGCAGCACCTGCCTTTGTGCTAGTTTATCATCTTTAATCTCAAACCTAGAGAAAAGGGTGTTAAGATTATCTGGTAGAGAGGGATCATTTTCTGTTGTCTGGACAGTAGGCTTATAGTCTATAGCTGTCTGAAATCCCTGCCATAACCGCCATGTGTCCCTGGCGTCATTACAATTACTTGACAACTTTTTTCCATACTCTCTTTTAGCCTCTCGAATTGCTCTCTTTAGGTAATTTCTTGCTAAATTGTACGCATCAGTGTCACCGGATCTAAATGCAGCATCCTGAAGCCTTAGCAATGTTCGAACCTTTGATGTAAGCCAACACTTATCAGTTGGACGCAGTTTTTGTAACAGTCACATCATCAATGCATTTGCTAATAAATCCCAACACAATCTTTGTATATTCCTCTAGGTTTGTACAGTCCTCCGATGTTACTGCTTCCTTAAAAATGTTCCATTGTGTACACTCAAAGCAGCCCTGTTAGGATGAGAAAGCCAACTGTGGCCACACTCTAATTTCCTTGACCACTGGTGGCTCCTGTCTCACTCTAGGTCAGTATTCAGGTTTCAACAGAATAGTCAAATTGTCAGAGCTGCCAATATGAGGTAATGCATTCTTGATGTTTGTGTATAATCAAGTGATGATCAAGTGTATTTTTTCCTGTTGTTGCACATGTAACATGCTGGTAAAATGAGGTAAAACAGACTTCAGATTAGCCTTGTTAAAATCCCCAGCAACGATGAAAAATGCATCTGGATTGGTTGCCTGTAGCTGACTCAGAGTTTTGTAAAGTTCTCCCATAACCTGCTTTACATCTGCATTTGGAGGAACATACTGCAGTAATAAAAATTGCTGCCAGTTCACGTGGTAAATAAAAAGGTCTGCATTTCACAGTCATAAGCTCCACATCAGGAGAACAGGATTTAATAATCGTCCTAGCATCATAGCACCACAAATTGTTTGTGTAAATTGCAAGGCCTCCTCCTCGGAGCTTACCTGATGTTGACATCACTCTATCCACTCTATGGAGTGTTAACTTCATTTTATATTTGACTTCATTTTATATTTGATCTAGTTATTTTTTTTAGGCTTTAATGTTAATGTTATCTGTATGCACCGGGGTCTGAGAGTAACGCAATTTCGATTCTCTGTATGTATGTACTGTACATGTGGAAATTGACAATAAAGCAGACTTGAACTTGAACTTGAACTTAACCCAGCTAGCTCAATTCCGGAGTCTGGGATTTTGTCCATCAGCCACATTTCTGTAAACACAAAGACGCAACAATCCCGTACTCCACGTACTCTTTTTCTCTGAATAAAGAAACTCGTAGTCTTAAGCGCAAATGGAGAAATTCTTATTTGGACGTTTTTAGAACTGGGTGGAAATGTCCAGCTATAGACAGGCCCTAAAAACTGTGCTTCAACTCATTGAAAATAACCAAAACAATCTAAGGTTTTTATTTAGCACAGTGGCTAGATTAACAAATAACCAGACATCACCTGATTCAAATATTCCATCAACATTTAATAGTAATGACTTTATGAATTTCTTCACTGATAAAATAGATAAAATCAGAAATACAATAACTGTATTTCTGATTTTATCTATTTTATCAGTGAAGAAATTCATAAAGTCATTACTATTAAACGTTGATGATTCTACTGCGTCTAATCCTTCAGTTTCATCCATCGCACCCAAAGATAAACTGCAGTGCTTTACAACTATAGGACAGGAAAAGCTAAATAAAGTTATCACTGTATCTAAACGAACAACATGTTTATTAGATCCTGTACCATTACCTTGTTTCTTACGTTGTGGCTCCGTAGAAGCAGTTTTTGTAAAAGGCAATCTTTTACTGTCTATGAGGCTATCGGGGGGGGAGAAGTCAAGGGAGAAGCCCATAGAGAGTCCATAAAATCAACGGGACAAAATTATTCAACAACGATTCGGTGGGTGATTCAGATTTCTCGTGGCACAGCGATTAGAAGACTTACAATTGTCAGATGACCCCCAGGAAGAGTGTGCTTTTAACTGACTTCACTTGTCTACGTTGAATCCAATGGGGTCGCTGTGTCCATTTCTTTTACTGTCTATGCTATTTACAAGTTGACAAGTCTTAATTACTACGTCGTTCTTTTAATAACTCACAAGAAAGAGTTTTTTTTTTTTTTAAGCTGTTCGACATGCAACATGCGACATGGCAACTCAAATGAATTTTCACCTATAAGTTAAAAAATTGATAGGATTTTTCGTTCTAAAATGTAATTAAATAACTTCATAATAAGAAATTAACCAATTAAAATTTATACAACAACTAAAATATTGATTTCAACACAAATTTACCATCAACAGCAGATGCTGATTCTGCCATTGTTCTTGTTGACACACCCCCCAACTCGGAAACTCTGAGCTTAAAGAAAATTCAGAGTTTCCCATTCATAATTAAGATATTTTTTGGTGCATTCATGTGCGTTTAACTCCTAATACAATTTATCCAACATGAATTGAAAATCGAATGCACCATAACACATACTCAGTTCCTGTTCAAGTCGCTGAGTATTGTTCTGCGTTTTTCACTCACTGGCTGCATCCAAAAACTTAGGCAGCTGACTTTTTTATTAATTTTTTTACCTTTATTTATATAGCGCTTTAAACAAAATACATTGCGTCAAAGAAACTGAACAACATTCATTAGGAAAACAGTGTGTCAATAATGCAAAATGAAAGTTAAAGGCAGTTCATCATTGAATTCAGTGATGTCATCTCTGTTCGTTTAAATAGTGTCTGTGCATTTGTTTGCAATCAAGTCAACGATGTCGCTGTAGATGAAGTGACCCCAACTAAGCAAGCCAGAGGCAACAGCGGCAAGGAACCGAAACTCCATCGGTGACAGAATGGAGAAAAAAACCTTGGGAGAAACCAGGCTTAGTTGGGGGCCAGTTCTCCTCTGACCAGACGAAACCAGTAGTTCAATTCCAGGCTGCAGCAAAGTCAGATTGTGCAGAAGAATCATCTGTTTCCTGTGGTCTTGTCCTGGTGCTCCTCTGAGACAAGGTCTTTACAGGGGATCTGTATCTGGGGCTCTAGTTGTCCTGGTCTCCGCTGTCTTTCAGGGATGTAGAGGTCCTTTTTGGGTGCCGATCCACCATCTGGTCTGGATACGTACTGGATCCGGGTGACTGCAGTGACCCTCTGATCTGGTGGCTACGGTGACCTCGGAATAAGAGAGAAACAGACTAATATTAGCGTAGATGCCATTCTTCTAGTGATGAAGCAAGTACATAGGGTGTTATGAAGGTGATATGACATTCAGCCAAGTATGACTCAGAATTCGTGCTCTGCACACACTGTGAACACACACCCGGAGCAGTGGGCAGCCATTTATGCTGCGGCGCCTGGGGAGCAGTTGGGGGTTCGATGCCTTGCTCAAGGGCACCTAAGTTGTGGTATTGAGGGTGGAGAGAGCACTGTACATGCACTCCCCCCACCCACAATTCCGTCCGGCCTGAGACTAGAACCCACAACCCTTCGATTGCGAGTCTGACTCTCTAACCATTAGGCCACGACTTCCCCCCTTTTTTTTTTTTTTTTTTTTTTTTTTTTTTTTTTTTTTTTTTTTTTTCTTTTTTTTTTTTTCTTCTTCGAAGGAAGTGGGAAGTGTTCCCGGTTCCGGTTTGCCTAATTAATGCAGCCTAAAAATCGTTTAACGGATTTGGATATTAAAAGCATATTAGTATGTTATGTGTAAGCCAGGTAAGCCAAGACTTGCTCCCATATCAGTCATTGACTTTGCAGGCAGCGTTTTTGCACGAAGGCACCTCATGAAACTGATTTCGGACAGGCTTCTGAGGCAGAGTAACGGTTTAATGATCTATAGCAAAATATAGAGTGCTTTGGTTATAACTAAGTGGACATTTTATTACTGCAATATTAATTTCTCGCCAGAAATGACATAAAAAGAGGAAAACGTTGATCAAAAACATACGAAGGTATGCATATGAAGGTGACAGGAACTGAAGCTTACAATGAATTTGGACGTGTCTTAATGCCTTCCTACACTGAAATGCATCCTCCGAAGACAGCATTTTTTAGTTTTCGGATGCAGGCCTAGTGTAAGCTGCAATACGGAGCCAGTTTATTGTCAGAGTTTTGTCTTATTCATAGTTCCTAGTTCAGTTTAGTTTTTCTGTGTATAGATCCTTGCCTTTGGTTTTAAGATTGCCCTGTGGTCTTGCCGTCTTACCGTTTGCCCCTGCCCCTGCCTGGACTGTTATCTTGTGGCTGGATTATCTCTCTCTGTCTAGCCCTCCGGATGTTGTTCGCTGACTGGAGACCCTCGTCTGGATTATTCTTGTGTCTTGCCCGTCCCATACCTGTTTGCCACTGTTTGGCCCTACCTGCTTTTTGACCATGTTTATAAATAAAAAGCTTGCACTTGGATCCGCTCTCCTCTCATCTCGTCGGCTCTGTTACAGTTTCATATATCATATACATTACTATACATCACAGCTATAGGTACAACGTGCATAATTATTTATTTCATATATGGTCTAATTGCTTGTAAATGGTTTTTAATTTTCATGAAGAATTTTTTTTTTTCATTTCGTCATTATTTGAATATGTAATCCTGAAAGCCGTAAAAAAAGCATAACAAATTCATAATAAATGCATAACAAATAAATGTGACCCCCTACTTACAAAATGCAAAAAGGGTAATTTTGAACTACAGAAAAAACTGTGAGAAATGTCAAAAATAAATAAATAAAAATCTCAATGCGCCAAACAGTAAATTAAAATTTTAAAATATGTTTATTTGTATGTTTTCTGAGAGGAGTAGGCCTAACATTTTCTCTGCTCACTTCTCTGTAATTTCTTTCTTATGTTTTTTTCTGTTAATCTGTTATTTTATAAATGTAAAAAATCCATAAAAATGTAATCTGATTATAAGCATTATAAATTAAAATGCAGCAGACTTTACTGTAATATGAGTAGCTGACTTGATTTTTGGAATCTGATCACATAATGCAGTCATGTAATCCGTTTCTACACAGCTCTGCTGCGATTTCAGCGAGACCATTTTTGGCTGAACTGTTCCTTTAAAAATCCGAATGTAACTCATAAACAGACCGGGTCCCTTTAAATCGTGCGTGGAGTGGAGCAGGAGGGTTCCCCTGCTGGACCTGAACGCAGTCACTCTCTACAGATATCTGCGGCTCGTTCTCGTCGCTTTAGTGAAATGCTGCAGCTGAATGACAGCGTAGACCCGGAGAGCCCGGGTGCGGCTGTCTTACACCCGGCGGACTGTGATGATGGACTGGATTTGGCCCGATCTGGAGCCTCGGTGGCCTGCTGCACCCCGCTACAGACCCTCACGCCTTTTAAAGTCCACAACCCAACCATGCGAGCCAAAGTCAAGGATTATTTCGTCTTTAGGGTGAGTAAGTAGCCCAGTATTTGCTACAACACGCCCGGACTCGATAGTCAAGGTTGTACTATGTGTACAGTTGTTTGCATCTAAGGGTGTTTACTTGACTAGATGGGGTTGTATAGCAAAACCTTAAGAAGCTCCCTATCAAACGTGCACATTTATGCGATATAGCCTCCTCGAATCGCACTTCGGTAAACAACGCTATAGGGACCTCACCAGTTATTGTGATGCGGCCATTTGTTTGTGCCCTCATAAACAGCGATCTCTTTTAGCTGGAATGAAAGCAAAACATGTAGTAACCTTGTAACATTAATTATGAACCACTACCTAGAATAAGGAACCCCAGTTAACAGTTTAAATCACTGATTAATGTGACATAAAATTGATTACCCTTTCAATTTTACCCCAAAAGAGGCAAAGACGATGTGAAACTGTGTTCAGAATGGAATCCTGATATAGTGTGTAATGTGTAGCCCACTGTATATACTGTACACTGAACACTACACTTTAAAATGGTATGCAGTGGAAACATTTGAAGGAGAGTCCAATTATTTTGCATTTATGGCGCACAATGTTTACATTTTTGACAGCAAACATAAAAAAGTAGGCTGCTTACTGTCTTGTATTGCAAAAGAGTTTTGCTGGTGTTGAGGTTTAAGATTAGGGACAACGTTTGTGAATTTATTGAAATGAATCGGGGATGACCATTATAATGGAGCCCACCGTTTAATCTTTCTTTCTTTTCCGAATTATGGCGATGTAAATGTCATAATTCTAATGAATTATAATTTACTACCTGAAACATTATTACCCATATAGAAAAAAATATTTAATCCTTTAACTGATATTCTGGTTTGTGATGTTCCTTTTCCTTTCTATGACACTTTGTATAAAAGTATCTACTAAATAAATAGATGTACATGTTGAGAACAGCCTGTTATTGCATGTGTGTGTGTGTGTGTGTGTGTGTGTGTGTGTGTGTGTGGTTTCAGTTGTTTCAGAATTTGATCATATATTTAGAATAAATTTTGAACACATTCGATGCATCGTGATTTCTGCAAATCTGTATATGTCCGATCATGTTTTGTGTTCGATCTTGAGCTGTTGTCATCTGTGGATGTGGACTAAGTGGTTCTCAACCAAGATGACTTAAAAATATTTTAAATAAGACGAAACAAATAAAAATTAGGAAATATGTCTTGGAAAGACTAAATATATGAGGGATCCTAACTATAAAGGCGTATTTTCTTGACCTGAAAAGGTAAAAAATAACACATTTTGAATATATGCTTTTCTGTTTGTGCCCAAATATACCATAAATAAATTGTGAATGGAAAAATGTTTTTAAAACTCCTTTGCTTACCCTGTAAACCACAAACACCCGGACAAGTCATGGGGCCACCGAACACCTTTTTTGGGGGAAATGGAAACCTTGGAGTCAAAAAGTTGAGAACCACTGGCCTATAAGGATTTTAACTACACGGTAGACATAAGTTGTATCTTTTCTTTTCTTTTCTGACATCACTTTGCTGTAGTTTCAAGCATCTAGTCCTAAATAAGCAGCTGTTTCTGTTGTGGTCTCAGCCAGGAACGATAGAGCAGGCGGTCAATGATATCCGCACGGTTGCCTTGCCTTCAGAAGACGGAGAGGTTCTGAGCGTGTGGCTGCTAACAGAGTGAGTCCATTGCCACCCTTTTATAGCACAATGTCAGTTTACTTTTATTGCATGCATTATTTTTTTAAATGAACAGAATCTAGATTGCAAGCTTTACACAACAACATACATCAAAGTACTGATGCTTACATCTGATAACTTCACTATACCGCTTCTCTGTTATGTCTGTTCAGCCAGATTCATGCGCTCTTTATATTCTACCACAGAATTGATCACTGGAACAATGAAAAAGAGAGTCTGGTTCTCATAACTGAGAGGTAAGAAAGGCGGTCATCGTTGAGAATTGTGTTTAATACGTTAGTATCAGGAAGCGCTTCTGAACGAGCCGCTGGTTTGTTGCAGGTCTCTGCTGGTGTGCAAATATGACTTCATAAACCTCCAGTGTCAGCAGGTCGTCAGAGTTTCCCTGAACGCTGTGGACACCATCTCAATCGGCGAGTTCGAGTTCCCCCCGAAGTCCCTCAACAAGTAAGACCCTTCATTCTCGTGCACAAAATGTAATCCTGGCATTGTAATTATATGTCATATAGTTTTCTCCACGTTTTGTTATTGTACATTATATAGCAGACATCTGAATGAGGTTTAGGCAGTGTTATACTCTGTGTGTGTGAAGGAGAGAGGGAACCGGTATCCGTGTCCAGTGGGATAAGAGACCAAGACCTTCGTTCGTGAATCGCTGGAACCCGTGGTCCACTGACGTACCCTACGCCACCTTCACGGGACACCCCATGGCACACGCCGATGAGAAGGTGGCCTTGCTCTGTCAGGTGCGTGTGCTTCCTGCTAGAGCTCGATTCATAGTGATTTGTCTGTTTTCAGTACTCGTCTTCTGCGGTTTGGAGACCAGCTGCATTCTCTTCTCTCTGACACGCATAGCAGTATAGTGCTGCACTGTGTGTTTCAGAGAAATGTCCAAGATGTGGGAATATGTGTATAAATGTATTTGTTTTTGTTTTTTTTTGTATTTTAACAAACCAGGGACAACAGATTAAAAATTGTCCATCTTAGCAAACATTTTATATTCAGTTTATGCATTAGAGATGTGCATTTTCAATGATTAAATGAATAAATAAATAATAGATGAATTAATGTGCACACATGGAAGTGCGTGATCTGGTGTTTGCTGCGTCTCAGATCGACGTGGTTTACAGAAAATCAAACAAACTGCATGTGCTGGGAGTTTAAGCTTTTGCACGTTCACATCATTTACAACATTTTTGAGGATTCAAAGCTTCTTTTCAGTTTTCCTCCAAAATAAAAACTCAACTTTTGCAAGAGAAGAAATAAAAAGTATTGTAAATGTACTATTGTAAAGTAAAAATACATATATTAATACTGTGTGAAAAGACCTTTTAGCGGTCAAATTTTATGATTTTAATAAGGCATATTTTTGAAAATTGTTATCCATCTATCTCTCTCTCTCTCTCATATATATATATATATATGAGAGAGAGAGACATTTTCAAAAATTCTATTCTAAGATTTATATATATATATATATTTATTATTATTATTATTTTTTTTAAAGGTATTGTATCAAATTGAGAAATTCCATTATCACGACAACACTACTTCTACTAGATACAAAAATCTATTTAAAAAAAAAAAAAAAAAAAAAAAAAAAAAAACACCCTTAATATGAAATCCTAAACTTTTACAATTCTCAAAATGAAAATTCGAGCAGTGCTTGACTGGCTGTCAAATAAGCAATCAAAGACTTCTGGTTCTGCCCTACAAGACATCTCGATCTCATGACTGTATATATAAGTCCAATAAACATTTCATTCTGTTCTCCGTTGAAGCTTGAGAATTTCAAGACGCAGCTCATCCAGGCTGTGAAAAAAGCCCATAAAGACTTCCCCATCCCGGGACGAGCCAATGGTGTGCTGATACTGGAGCGGCCGCTCCTGATCGAGACTTACCTGGGCGTCATGTCCTTCATCAACAATGAAGCCAAACTGGGCTACGCCATGACAAGGGGAAAAATCGGCTTTTAACTTCTGAATTCTCCCTCCATCTCTCTCATCCTCCAGTCAAGTGCTGTTTTTGAGTGATAGCGCCACACTTGAGTATGTGTGTCCAGTACATACTACGTGTTTTGTTGTGTGGATAGTGTGTGAAATGGGCCAGTGGTCACTGCAACAGGATGTGCCTGAATGAAGCCAAACCTCTTCCTCCATTCACATGTAGTAAAACAAGAAGCTTTCTAATGTGTTTGAATGGTTTGAAGAATTAAGTTTGTTTGTGTTACTGGCATGCTTTATTGACCATTGAATATTTTTAACAAATATTGTGGCAGTCAGCTAGTTTGTAGGTTGACTGAATGACTTAAGGAAGCCCTTTTCAGATGGTTTAGGGTTAAGTGCATTGCTAAATTCCTCCTCTCCTGTGTTGCTGTCAACATAACAACATAACATGCCAACTTTCTGTAAACAAAAACTTGCAATGCTTGCTCCGCCTCCAGTTTCTTCTGATTGGTCCACTGATCGGAGCCTTCACTGATGAGTGGTGCAGCGTGTTAAAGATTAAATACTTTTAACTTGACACAGCATCTTAAAATGCGTGAAGCTCATGTGCGAGACATTGCAAAAGATGTGATTCGCGAGGGCAACAGTCCTACAGGTCCATCTACAGCGTTTACGTGGAGAAAAAAAACAATAAAAAAGTGCACTGGAATGAACAAAGTGCATACTGTCTGAAAGGCCTCTAGTGGAATAAAAAAAAATCTTTTTTTTTTTTTTTTTTTAATTTAACTGTTTTGTAACCTTAATGCAAAAACTTAACTCAATACTCATGGCAGGATGCTCAAACAAACAAATAAACAAATGCACAAGAAGCATCGCAATGACTGTAAACATCCGTTTGTGTTTGGCTGTGGCAACAGAGCTTTAATGGGGTTTAATAATTATTTTTTTAAGCTTCCATTTAACCACATCAGCACCAAACAGCTAAATAATAGGCCAAACAGTCCTGAAACAGGGAGTTTTGTCTGCTAGGGTGGTGTTGGCGCAGTGGATAAGACACATGCCTTTGGTGTGAGATACCTGGGTTCAAATCCACTGTGAGACACCAATGTGTCCCTGAGCAAGACACTTAACCCCTAGCTGCTCCAGAGGCATGCGACCTCTGACATTACATAGCAATTGTAAGTCGCTTTGGATAAAAGCGTCAGCTAAAAGAATAAATGTAACTAATAAATGGATGTACATCCAACGAACATACATGTTCAAGACCTGAATCATATGTTTTTTTTTTTTTTTTTTAATGTTAATCTGAGTGTGATGAATTAATGGGGAAAAAAAAGGGTTTCAATTTGGTTCTATGCATGGCTTGTTGATTGTATTTGAAAGGTGAAAATAAATAATTATGCACAGAAGAATCATTCACTATACAATCTATAACATGCATTTGAAAAATAGATTTAGAAATAGACTTATAAATACCAGTGGAGTTTAGAGATTCGACTTCAAATGTGTTCACAACTGATCACAAAACCAAAATTACATATAAATATATATTTTACAAATGATTTGCATGAAAATGTGTTTGGTTTGTCTCATGAATAGGGTTTAATGTGGCTAAAAAGATTTCAAAACTTAAAAACGGTACTACTATCAAAACAACTAAGGCTTACATTATATCAGATGTATTTATTTTACTCGTAACTGCAGTGCTTTTACAGAGAGGTTGAAACTCTCTGAATAAAGATAATTTGGACTGTTAATGAAGATACTAATTAAGATTTTGCTTTAGTACTTTGGTATTGCTGAAATGAGATCTCTAATAATCTCTCTTTTGATTTCTTCAGATCTAGACCCATGAGTCCTTTAAATTTATATTCAATACCATCTGTCCTCTTTGCAAAATGTAACACTTTTGCATAAAGTAAATAAAGCTTAATTCAAAATGTATATGGTCACATTGCAATTATCAATGTGTGAAATAACTGTTGTAACAGAACAAACAGTACTGATAGCGTTATTTTTAGATATAACACCGGCTTGGATAAAAAAAATTAATCACAGCATGAAAGACAGAGGACATGCATCCTCAAGTGTGTCCACAGGAAGCAAGAGTCATATCTCAAAATTAATTTCAGGTCTTCTTGTGGCTGCTGTAGCGTAATTCTGTTACACGTGATTTATGTTTGTGTGCTTACATGAGTTATGCCTTATTTCTTTAACCTAAAAGACAATGTTATTTCCAGCCTAAGTTACAGAAAGTTCAGATGAAGTTAAGCTTTTCTTTTTAACCAAGGTAAATAGATTGGTGTTTGATGCTGTTAATTTCTCAGGGGACGTTGGTCGACAGATTGGCTTTAATTGAACTGTTTGTTAAAGGATGCATGACACGGCAAGGTTGCTGCTGTTGAGAGATTACGGGTTCTGATCATTTTTATTTATTTTTTTATGCATACGCACTTTTGTTGGCCAGTGTCTGGATTTTTCTTTTTTTTTTTTTTGGCTATGCTTCCAGAAACAGTTGTAACCTTGTTGAAATTACGTCTTGGATGTTTCGATTTTTAAACAGGCATCAGTTGTTGTTGTTGTTGTTGTTGTTGTTGTTGTTTGGTTTTAAAATGTAATGTAAAGTTGTGCATGATTATGCCTGCAATTTGTGTGTATAATTTGTAAATCATAGCCTCACCCTGTGTAAGCACCTTTTCCTCTGCTCAAAAATACATGTAATTTTTCAACTGAAAATTATTTGCATTATCTATTCATTCATGTTATTATAGTAAAATACGGTTTCTATATCACCCAAATCTGAACTCTTCCAGGTTTCTGTTAAAGATTATTCCTAAAATGTAATTAAAAAAAATATTGTCTTGAATGCCATCAGACTGATTTCTGTAATATAACCATCATGCTTCAAGTAAAATTATGGTTATTTTAACACTTTTCAATTGTCATATGTCTTATTTGTACAAAATGCAAGGTTGAATCTCACAAAATTCGACAAGAACAGAAAAAAAATAATAAAATAAAATAAAATTGTGAGATTAAGTACAAATCCACACAAATCGTCATTAATTGAATGTAAATCAATCAACATTTTTTGTTAAATGTTCTTGATGGGTGTTATGAGACTCAACATTATCTCTTAAAAAGGAAAAAACCTTAAGGGAAACAAATGTAGAAAACTTTATTACAAAAAGCAGCTCTAAATTTATAAAAAATAAATCTAGTCTTAAAACCTTAAACATTAAGGAAAAACAAGGAAATACAACAGACATTGTCATTCACATTCATCTAAAAACACCACAGCTACAAAATCAGCAAATCTGAAGTGACATAAATGTGATGTGTTTGTATGATATATTTGGTCCTCCAAAACAGATATTTCGCTTGTGTAAGGCCATAAAGCAGCAGATCAAAGCATCGGCTCATTTGCACTAAGCTGTGTTTGCTAAATATCTAGTGCTCTACTTAAGAACACAAGCCACATTTTATTCCCTCAAAGACTATTTTACTCATTATAGCACGTGCTCTATTGAAAATCATAATTTTGTGTCAAGATGAAAAAGTTCTAAAGTGCTGATGCCACAGTGTTTGTCTCGAGTTGGAGAGCAGGTTTCTTACGCTCATGCGGCAGCAGTTTATATCCTGTAGGACTGCAGAAACAGACTCTGAGGAGTGCGATGTGACGAGCTTTGGTTTATTTCTCCTCCTCTGCTTCCACGTAACACAGGCAGATGTGCTCTTTTGAGAGCAGGACGAGCGAGCTGCCACTGCAGTGCCAGAACAGAGACTGCACCTGAAAACTGCCTGCGAGGAAACAGAAAAAGAAGTTAGATGTTTCCAAACAACTTCCCTATATGCAAGCAACTCCTTTTATTGTTAAGGGTAAATTTGTTATTTTAAAAAAGGCTGATACAATCAAACCTGTGACTGCACATCAGTTAAGTTGTATAGTAATGCAAAAATTATTTCCTTTATAGAATGATTTTTTTCTGGGGTTGGTGGGTCATTATCTTTCTTGATAACAGTAATTAGCTTACAGTGAGACTAACGAGGCATGCACTGTGGTAAAACTGGATCCATACCTTCAACTGGTACATTCACAGACACGCAGCCAGCTGGTGACCACAGATAAACTTTGGTGTTCCCGGTGCAGAGAGCCAGACGGGGTCGGCGCGGGTCCCAGACAAAGCAGCGCACAGGGGCCGTCTGCTCCAGGACGGCCAGCAGACTGAGTCTCTGCATGTCCCACACCCACAGGCTCTGAGGCATGTTATCTGACGGACGTTACAAGCAGTGTTAGTGGAAACCAATAAACACGAGCCTATGAGCCACAGTTGTCAGGACGTCTGAATAGGCAGAATAAAGTCTGTTCAATGCAAGGGACTTTCCTAGGAAGCAAGGGCACCAAATGGCTCTGAAAAGCTGATACAGGCTGGCATTAGTTGAATGTAATGCTGAACAATGAACAAAAGGCATAAAGAGCGAGATGAACTACACAGCTAGATGGAGCTGTTCCCACAGTACAGTTTAACATTGTTATTTCTGGGGCTAGAAAAGTCATGAAATACAATAAAGTAATGTAATGAATGTATAAATATTCACCTGCAGTATCTAGTATTAACTGAATAGAAATGTTAGCATTTACTCTCATCTATAAAATATTTCACTAACTAGAAATTGCTCTTGATATGTGATTTATGAAATCTTTAAAGGGGGGGTGAAATGCTATTTCATGCATACTGAGTTTTTTACACTGTTAAAGAGTTGGATTCCCATGCTAAACATGGACAAAGTTTCAAAAATTAAGTTGTACGTTTGAAGGAGTATTTTTGTTCCCAAAATACTCCTTCCGGTTTTTCACAAGTTTCGGAAAGTTTTTTTAGAGTATGGCTCTGTGTGACGTTAGATGGAGCGGAATTTCCTTATATGGGTCCTAAGGCTCTTCTGCCGGAAGAGCGCGCGCTCCCGTATAGCACAGCACTGAGAGAGAAGAGCGCGTGCTCCATATAGCAGAGCACTGAGAGAGAAGAGCGCGTGCTCCATATAGCAGAGCACTGAGAGAGAAGAGCGCGTGCTCCATATAGCAGAGCACTGAGAGAGAAGAGCGCGTGCTCCATATAGCAGAGCACTGAGAGCACAACAGACTTCACTGATCAGAGCGAGAGCGTCGCGAAATTTCACAAAATGAGTGTGTTTTTGGTTGCCAGGGCAAGACAACCCTGCACAGATTACCAAAAGAGAAACAGCATTAAGGGACCAGTGGATGGAGTTTATTTTTACAGAGCATCAACGGAGTTGTGCAAGTGTTTGTGTTTGTTCCCTGCATTTCGAAGATGCTTGTTTTACAAACAAGGCCCAGTTTGACGACGGATCTGCGCATCGTTTATTTCTTAAGGATGATGCAATCCCAATGAAAAAGGGTCACGATCGTGTGTTGGAACCGCAGGCGGTGAGTAAAACTGCTTCAAATATCTCTGCCTCCTTGTTAGTGCGTCTGCCTCCCATGCCGGAGACCCGGGTTCGAGCCCCGCTCGGAGCGAGTCGTTGCTGCTGCTGCTCTCGTTCAGTTTCAGCCTCGGGATCTGATTCTGGATCATAAATAAACGGCTGAATCTGTTAGCCATGGTTTGTTTTGGATGATGTTGTTTCCCTCACGGTCACAGCTTCCAAACGCTCTCAACGCAAAAGCCTACTGGCGCTCGTGATTCTTTAGCTCCACCCAAACGTCACGCCTCCAGTTGGTCGTGTTTTTCCGGGAAAAATCGGTACAGACTATCTTTCTCTTATGAATATAATAAAACTAAAGACTTTTTGGAGTTATGAAGGATGCAGTACTACAGTACTACTATAGGTACTACAGGTACTCAAGATTAACAGGATATTGAGTGAAAACAAGCATTTCACCCCCCCCTTTAATGTAAGTTTCCGGGTTCATGATCGCCTCACCATTCTTTGTAGCAAGGAAGCGATTATCAGCACTGAAAGCCAGAGCGGAGATGCCGATTTTTGGGTTGGCTCGTTCTGGATCGGGCTTGATTACTGGCACCTGGGCCGGCAGTTGTGTGATCTCATCTGAAACAAGGCAAGTCTAGCTGATCAAAATGTTGAGCACAGTTTTCACAATTTAAATGCATTTCACCACATAATTCTGGACTTAAGCTTATTTATTTTTTTTATTTATAAAGCACTTTCACACAAAGCTGGGTATCATCCATGTACACATTGGAAGGACGCTCCATATTTCTCAAAGATAGCACCCATCAGTAGCATAAATATAGAAAATAAAATTGGGGCAAGAATTGAGCCCTGTGGCACCCCACAAGCAAGTGGACGTGCATCTACGGACTGCTATCAACAGTCCAGTAATAGAAATATTTACTCATCATTTTTAATGACCAGCCACTATGTTAAATCTAAGGACTCCACTGAAACAGTGCTGTCTGCATAGCAGGTAATATTAGTGCCAAGGCACATAAGACACCCTTCTCACATTATAAACTTAGTTTACCCATCAGGAAATGAGTCCTACCAAGATTAATGACACTTACACTTGCTCTGTGTGCTAAACAGTGAATTATCCACAGTAAGCTGATGAATAGAAAGATCCTCACTGCCCACAACAGGTCTTTTCTCCACTTCCTTAAATACCACCTAGAAAACACACACACACACACACACACACACACACACACTTTGTTAGAGTATTCAACCAGAATATATTTTTTTCATTTATAAACATAAATACATTTATTAAAAAATAACCCTCTTAAGGCAGGCGTTGCTGATTTGCAACAGTTAAAAACTAACTACCTTATTACTCCAGATACATATTTGATGTATCAGGACTACTAAACTTTTTACTAAAACTGAATTTGAGCCTGAGAGGGATAAACCCAGGCTTTTTAGGAAAACGTGTTTATTGGGCAGTTTGGAGATGAAATGCCCTTTGAGTTATAGTAAAAAATTCTGATGTTACTAGAACTAAGCACTTTTTTCCAATACTTGTACCTAAACACTCTTCATTGCAAGTACAATTCAGACTACCGCTGTATCAGGTGCGCTAACAAGCAAGTTTACTGCATAAGAAAAGGAGCTGGTTATGTCATGCAAACTACAAAACTAATTAGTTTATAAATCATGCACAATGGTAAAAGTGTTGAGGTTAAAAGTCTCTATTAATGGCTAATCTGTACCTGTAATCATAATTTCTGTGCAAAGAAATAAAAATGGTTGTTGTTCATTTCAACTGTAAACTGCGGTCAATTGTAAAAAAAATGTTTTAGTCTTTTTGCATAGGCAATTTTTTCCAATGAGCCCTTTATTTATTTTGTGGGTTATCTCAAATAGTCAGCCTTGTATAATTCATTTTCACCTCACACAAAGATTTTGTTACAACAGTGCTGATTAAAGTAAAGTTGAGAGAGTTTGTATCTCCAGACACGTACAGCTTTGGTGTTCATGATGGTGGCTGGATGCTCAAATTCTGTGATCTTCTTCCAGGTGATATGATTCAGGATCCGAACCTGATGGAAAGCCCATCAAAACTCTCTTTTAGACAGATTATGTTATAGAAAGCTGATATTTCCCTCGTGTTTCTTGAAGAGATTGCCTACCTTCTCATCGTAGCTGCCAACGGCCAGGAACTGACTGCTGGGGCTCCAGGCGACAGACTTTATGCCTAGAGACCACTCATACGCACTGTAGGAGGACAACAGGCGACCGTCCAGCGAATATAATAGAATTTTATACTGAGGAGAGAGTTAATCTGAATAGTTAATTCATAAACTCATTAAACTAAAATTGCTTCCATGACAAAAATAGAATTCTGTTGATTAGCACCCTGTTGCTGCATCAGACAGACTGAGGGGCCATTTACACGACAATGTTTTCAGACAAAAATGGGAAACACGACAAAGGCGTCTAGAGGACTGAAAATGCCAACTACTGACCTGGCATCAAATACAGCGTTTTTGGCTTTTTTTGCAGATATGTGTAAACCCGGATCATTTTGAAAATGTTGTTGTGTATACGTGAAACATTTTGAGAATGCAATGGAAAAACTTTTCTGTATTTGACTACATCGTTGTCACATAAATGTAGCCTGAGAATGAACCATTTGATAGCATAACAATTTGATCTTTGATCAATAACCAAAAACTGTTTGGGAAAGAAGTCTTTTGTGACCATAAGCAGTGATTTTCTTGAATGTTAAGACAGAGCACACTACCTCGAGACAGCTGTCCCACACCGCAAGCACACAGCCGTTAGGAGACCACTCCAGCCCCGACAGATCCTGAGTCTCGCTCTCAAAATGCTACAGACCAAAAAAAAACACACACACAAAAAAAAACACCTTTCAAATGCCAGTCAACATCTCTTGCATCAAAAATGTAATACCTTTTACCACTATCACTCTCAAAAACATGCAACCCAAATTTCAAAGATTTGAGATTTTTTTT
Organism: Carassius gibelio; assembly: GCF_023724105.1. Classification (NCBI taxonomy): domain Eukaryota; kingdom Metazoa; phylum Chordata; class Actinopteri; order Cypriniformes; family Cyprinidae; genus Carassius; species Carassius gibelio. The sequence continues at coordinate 26,147,489 of NC_068403.1, read as the reverse complement.
TGTTTTTACATTTACTCTTATTTCACATTCTGATAATAATAATAATAATAATAATAATAATAATAATAATGTAAATCTGTAACATTTTAGTAATATTTGTTGTACATCCCTTATGGTTGGTTTTATATATATTTAAATATCACTATTACCATTAAAAATAAAATTTAAAAAATGTAAAAGGTGATTAAATAACAACAATAATAAAAGTATATATATATATTTTTTTTTTTATTTGTACACCAAACAAAGAGTTGTTCTTTTAAAAATATTACAAAAATGTTTGGTAACACTTTACAATAAAATCTAATTTGTTAACTTTTATTTTATGCAATAACTAACAATGAAAAACATACATTTATTCTTTATTCAACTATTGTTAACGGGTGCAATTTTTAATCTCTAATAACATTATCTAAGATTAATAAATGCCGTAAAAAATAAAGTTAATTGTCAGTTCACTAATGTAATGCTACTAATGTAGCTACCAAACATTTAATACAAGTATTTGAGAATCAAGTCATGTATCTTCATCTGAAGGTATTCAATGATTTTGCCAGTTTTTTCTTTGGGGGAGAGAATGGTGGAAGAGACACAACTGGATACTATCTTTGATATCTGCACTCACTCTGAGAAGATGCCAGTCATCACACACAAACACACTGATGTAGTCTTTACACTCCCGTCTCTCGGCCAGAGCCATATATCGACCGTCCGCACTGAAGTCCACTCCTGAAACACATTTGTATATTCAAAGCATTTTAGTTTTTTTGATGCAACTGCGCTACAGTAATCTGGGCACTGTATTAATCTAAACATGCTGCCCAATATAGCGGTCACCTTGGATTCACACTGACATCTAGTGACGTGGATGGAGCATCACACTGAAGCATATTTCCAGCTACCTGTACTGCAAACAATCATCTCATTTGACAGCTGATTCAAAACGTTTGGTTCGGTAAGATGTTTTTATTTATACAGATATTAATACTTTTATTTAACAAGGATGAAATGATCAAAAATGACATTTATGACATTATAATCAGTTTTTTTTTCTTCTTCTTTTTCAAAAAGTAGCTTGACTATTGTTGAACTTCTTTAAATTATGAGCTACAGTATAAAAGCATCCTCCCCAACACTGGACAAATGTTAATTATGTTATGAATGGAATTGTCCTCCATAACTTTAACCCATGGCTGCAAAAAAGAAATGACTAAAATGTTCATAATTCACTCTGTTAGACGGAGAACACGATGCACCTTTCAACAGGAGTTTTCCATCAGCTGATCTGAAGGTTACAGCTCAATCTCCGGGCGACAGTGGAGACAGATACGGTGCTGGCCAGAAAATGTGAATCTATAGCAGTCATGCATGATCTGAACTTATTGTCTTCTGGAGTGTGAGTGGTCTTCATGCTGACAGGGGGTTATGAGGACTGCACATAGTTTACCAGCTGTCTGTGAGAGCTCACGCTGGCTAGACATCCAGGGATAAGACTTATATTACAGGTAAATACCCACATGATTCATGTTTCTGTGACCCTGTCCTTACATCTCCTCTCTCACAAACATTTATACAACTAGTTCTACATCTGACTCGCATTCACTCACCTTTCTGGCAGGCTTTAGGATACTTGATGTAGGAAACAGCTTTTGTGCACAGGGACCAGACGGTGACTCTCAACTGTGAAGAAAAAGAAACATTTTTTAATGGAAATATCTTTAATTTAAATTAAATCTGCACCTTCAGGTGGTCAGCAGTGAAACACAGGTCTGTGGTTTACAAGTGCTAGAAGATACCCACTATACCGGACAAAAAAGGACATTCAAGTCAATGTCAAATAGTAAAAAAAAAATGCTAACAAATTCTATTTGGATGAATTCAAAGGCAAAGGTAAATTAAGAGAAAACTATATATATATATATATATATATATATATATATATATATATATATATATATACATACACACACACACACACACACACACACACACACACACACACACACACACACACACACACACACACACGGGAATGTTTTGTTAAATGTTTGGAAATGTTTAATTTCAAGCTATGCTCTCCATACAAAGATGACAATGACACATGATTTAACAAAGTATTAAATGAAGAGACAACGGTTATCTGAAGAATTAATGAATGCACCAACCAAGCTAACAATTTAAACAGGGTTTGAAATTCAAAAACACAGGTGACAGTCAGTGGGCTCTCTTGCCAGTCCAGCAGGTTATGATTAATTAATGTTGTCCTCCAACATTACAAATAAGGGTAGAGAGGGTCACGTTTTTAAACCCTATAACAAACTTTAAAAATTTTAAATAATTAAGAAAAATACATTGAAATGTATGCAGTTTTAAAATAGCACTCCCTGAGAACTTGGATTTTTATGGTATCTGCAAACAGTTTCTGACTGTTGTAAAACTGACAGCTTTCAAAGCAGTGATTCAGAATCTGCATTAATAATAAATATTATTTGAACCTAAGCAGTTATTTTGGGTTATAATCTATATATATGTGACCCTGGACAACCAAACCATAAGGGTACATTTATTTTCAAAATTGAGATTTAGACATAATCTGAAAGCTGAATAATTGATGTATGGATAATAGGACAATATTTAGCCGAGAGACAACTATTTGAAAATCTGTAATCTGAGGATGCAAAAATTTACTGTGTGACTGGTTTTGTGCTCAAGGGTCTCACACACACACACACACAAATATATATATGTATAGTGCGAAAGTATTCATACATTTATTTCACGTTTTATGTTGCAGCCTTATGTTAAACTGCTTAAGTTATTAAATAAGTTGGTTATAATGAGTAGAAGACACGTTAAAAATCGAATCTTATCTTACTTCTGGTTCATCCATCACATATGAAATAAAATGTCAAATCAAATGCAGTGTGGGGACACATTAATATAACTAGTATAAAAAATAAATAAAAAAAAAACTAGTGAGAATATGCCCGAAATCAAGCACATGAGCAGTATTAAGTAAAAGGTTTAAACAGTTGTTTATGGACATCTGCTGTCCTAATCTGTTTCGTCCAGGCATCAATGGACTGTAAAATGCTAAAATAAGCTGCTTTCCTTCAGCCAAGAGCACTGTGTTCTTATAATGACACAATGCAGTTGAATAGACCACTTATCATTTCTGCAATCTCAAGTGAATATACCAATCATACGTCATCGTGCTTCTCATGTTGACACCTACTTAGTATTCAATAAACTGGCCTGCCATGATGAACAACACAGCTCATAAAGTTTGCTGATGCTAACATATACAGTATTAGATGTCTAATATGCGCCTGCCACCTCAGTTGCTATCCTCTAGGTGGCACCCTTGAGGAGCAAGCCGACTTTGTCTAATTTTCACTATGTACCATAAGTGACTTTATAAAGGACCATTTGTAATAGTGGAAGTGTTATTATTAAAACAGATAGTGTACTGTTCATTTATGGCCTGTAACTGAGACGTCAGATGGAAGACAACAGACAAATGTCCAGCCGTCCGTCATTCAGCCTCCGACACACGAGACAAAGAGCAGGAATCCAGACAGACGGACACTTAACTCCAAGTGTGCACACACACACACACACACACACACACACAGCTGTCCAGCATCTCAACACCTGTCAGTAATTCTTGGAATCAAGAAGTTCAGGCGACAGACTACAGTGGCACTCGGCCCAAGTGTAATCCAGACAGACAGATAACATCATGTCCAAAAGGTCGCACAAGGGTTCACTGAAATTATATTTCACAATACGTAACATTTTCCTTTATTTATTAATCTACTATTCTATTTGTCTTTGTTTTTATTATTTTATTTGACTTGTAATATTTCGAGTACCCTTTGCAAACTCCAAAATTTTTGCAAAAGATCACAAATTTTCTGCATAATTTGGGTTCAGAAGCGTCCCGTGATGTCATCACAATGCGCATTCAGTCAAAGAAAGGCCTTGCGTTCTCATCAGGACCGATTTACAAGAGCTACATTGGATAAAGAAACCCAAAGCGTTTATCTGCTCGAGCCGGGGACACGACACTGTTATACAAAGCGCTGAGAGAGACAGTGAAGAAAGCAGTCAAATTCACCACAGAATCATCATCTCTGTGAAATCTTGTGAGCAGCAGTCAAATTCAGCAAAGAGTTCTGTTAAAGCTGATATCACAACAAACGCCACAAAACATTGTTCACTAAACACATATCTCCACCATTCACCATGGCTTTAACAGTAAACTACAGGGACAACTTGTGGCAGACGTGGTCTAATGTTTTCCAGTGATTTGAAATGATTCACACAACTTTTCCCAGCACTGTGAAATCCTGGAAGGACTGCATGATTTTGTTTACAATTATTTCTGTATATTTAAATGTACTGTACTGTTGTTTGCTTTATTTGACCTCGGGTTTGTTGCAATGTATGCTTTACCTGAAAATTAAATAGTTTATTTAAAAATCCTGCATTTATGATCAAATAAATGCAATCCTGATGAGCAGAATTTTTTTTTTTTAAATCGTACCAACCCCAAACGTTTGAAAGATAGTGTACATTGAAAATAACGTGGGATATATTGCATTCATTTACATGAAAAAAAAACAACAACAACATAATATTTAGCAAATAGTACTATTATTCCAAAATATGGGATTTTTTTGTTGTCATTTTTATACTTTGTCTCATGTTTTTTGTATTAACATGATCATAAGAAGTCGTTTTCAAAAAAGTAGTGTTTAAACTCTCTTTTCTGATTGTGACCCCATTGAACGAATCAGTCCTGTGCATGGACTGTAAGTTATTTATGGGCAGCAACAGTTGACACGGTGCAAAACTGACTCCTCCTACCACCATACTTACACTGAACTCAGTGGTGTTGAGTATGTGTCGCCCGTCAGGACTCCAGCGTGATGAGACTAGTCCAATCGAACCCTCGTCTATCTTACAGTGCCAATCCGGCTGCTCTAGAGACCACACCTGAGAGAGCCAAAACACAGACACACCAAGTCACTTCAGTAACAAACACATCTGAATCCTGTCGCCCTGTCGAATGGCTCAACATGAAGGACTGGCGCTTTCTTCCCTCACAGAGGTAAGCCGATTTAAATAGACAGGAGATTTTATGCAACTGCTGAAAAAGTGACACCTCAGATCATGCATCTTGTTGAGAAAACATATGGATGTACTTTTATAGCTTTTTTTCCAAGACCTTCTAGGTGAAGGCTAAAAACAGCCATGAAAACAGAATGAAATTAGGTAAAAGTGTATTAATAAATGCAATGGGTTGTCATACCTGCACTAGTCCTCTTTTGTACATGGCACAGAGGATGAAGAGGGAGTCGGAGGACCACTCCATGTGCATCACCTGGTCCAGACATGTGTACAAGTGCACGATCTGAAGGCTGCTGAAATCACGGACCACCAGGCGGTACTGAACACAGGTGGCCTACAAGCCCAAATTAAAGATTTAAATCAGCTTGGAAGTATTCAATTCTAGCCATAATTTGATTTGTCATTTAAAAATGTTGATGGCTGTAAGAAAAGCATCTTACCAAATATTTCCCATCTGGAGAAACTTTGCACAATTGATTGGACTGCTTGAAGACCTCTGAGAAATTCATGTCACTGGAAACAAGAGTAAATCTTAAAATATTCATTTTTTTATAGTTACTGTGTTGATGCATTCTTTGACAGTGACATGCTAAATAAAGAGGTTGACGGTCGAAATCTATTCAAAGAATACTTCACCTCAAAATCAAAAGATATATATTTTTTTCAGAAAGTAAAATAAATACTTTTGTTTAATAAGCCCATTTAAAGTACATTACGATTTTAAGACATTTGACATTTTTTAAGTTTATTTGCATTTGTGATTCTCATTAGATTCACACTACTGTAGACCATTCTGAAAGGTTTAAATCTCAATAAACCAGAATAAAGGCTATAAATCAGCATTAAATATATTACAACTTTTACCACTTTGCAGGAATAACGTTACTTAAATAATGCTCATAGTAAGTAATGTTCCAGGCAAAATACGTTTCTTGTTTCTAGTTTTTTGGCCTATAGCGTTTGCGTTTACAGGTGAGATTCACTCAGGTAACCTTAGGCAAGCTTGTAGATAAATGTTGTTAAATCTATTCTTTAAAGCACTTTTCGAGTATGTCAAAACTAGAATTTATTACCATAGCGAATAATTTGACTATTTTTTTTAAATGATGCGCTTTTAGAAACGACCAAAATAATTCATAAATGGTCTATCGTCAGGCTGTAAGAGACGTTAACGGCTCCGTATCAGGGCGCTTAACGTTACTAAAGTTACAAAACCGGTTACACGTCGAAATATCTGCTTTAACCGAACACTAGTTGTATGCGTGATAACAAGTTACCTTTCTGCGTATCGTACGCTCCGATCCGAAGACTTTTTTGGTCAATTATTAAGACATTTGCAGGACAAAACAAAAAGACACTTGTTACAATCAAACGGTCTCTAATCCGAATCGCTTACTGTTTCGGAAGTGACGTTTACGAAAAACGTCATTTGTGTCATGCTGACGGCCAATCAGCGCCGCGCGTTATTGTCGGCGTCACAATGGAATTGTGGGAAATGTTGTTTCATCGTATATTTTCTAAGACGGAGATATGTTTTTACAATAAATATATTAACTACTCTCAGGCCGAGTACTTTTATGATTTTTTTTTAAACTGTATGACTTTATTATTCCCGCGTATGGATTTCAAAGCAAATGCAAACACGTGTTTATGCTGTCAGTAGAGACTGGTGAATTAAATTGATGTCTACGGTTTTGTTAGGGACAGTTCTACAATCGAATTAGACTGTCACACCTCACGCATATAAAAATAAAGTGAGAATGTAAACGTCAAGCTTTAAGCACATGTATCGAGCTGGGATTAGTGTTTCCCGCTCGTGTGCGCCCAAACGGCGGCTAACGCCTCCTCCTCCGTCCCCCATCGGTCCCCATCAGTCCCAGCCCAACCCTCCACAGCCACGGCACTCACACTCCAGCAGCACATTACCCTACACCTGCATAATCAGCCTCATCTGCCTCGCTCGAGTCCCGCTGGTAACTTTAAGGAGAGATTCAAGGTCGTTTTGTTGTTCAATGACTTAGTTCGCAGCTCATCTGCTTCATGACAAAGCTGTAGGGTCAGCTGCAGGTCAAGGAAACTGATTTGGGGATCCAGAGAACATCGCCAGGTTGTTACAAGCCAGGAATATAACTTGTTTGGTAAGTAAATGTAATGCACATATAGTGCTTATGGTTTGTTTGAACTCTTTACTACATGTAGCTAGTTTCTGTCACGGTAAAAAAAAAAAAAAAATACAATAAATTAAAAAAAGGTAGAGTTTCTGGGAATAATATCTAGTGGTCACATTGCTGAAGGTAAGCATTAAACCCACCCACTTTGAGTGAAACCCAGCGAGATCTCTTCATGCTTCAATCATTCACTACAATCGCTTATTATTATAGATATTATTATAATCGCTTACTATATTATTTGTGTTAGTTATGGAGATTAGTTGTATTGAAATTCGTTAATGATGATAAAAGAGCATATATATATATATATATATATATATATATATATATCACCATAATGATCGAAGTTAATCGTAATTTAGTTATTTTTAACTAAGCATCTAAAGTGTAACATAGCGATTTAATTAGTTTTCGTTTGTCTATCAGCAGGAAAATCGATCCGTGTCCCCCAGATGTGATGCAGTGGTCAGAGTTCACTATGATAATTTTCTGTCAACATGTACAGTAGACTAAACCTATGCTTGATAAGAAAGATGAACTTCTGAAGAGGGCGATTTTTTCCATTTCCTTGTTTTTTTTTTTTTTTGTTTTTTTTTTTTTATCTTTTCACAAGTAGCCTACAATTCATTAAGCTCCAGCCTAACGTTACTTGATATCTGTTTTCTATTTCTTTATCCACTAGTGTAATTTATTAGACTATATAATATTTTATAAGATGATGTTATAGACTATTAAATGATATGTCATATTACTGTTAGCTTACATAATTATCCTATTAAATATTATGTCCTAATAATAGCTTATTAGCAAAGAAAATATAAACTAAATTAAAACGAAACATTCATATATTATAAATGATATTATAGGCTATAGTTAATGAGTGTTTGGATCGGTGTAATATGTTTTCATCGCAGCAGTGTTTGTGTGATGGTTGTCAAGGCTGCTGTTTTAGTTCAGCACTGAATGCACTTATTATAATCACCCGAAACAGTTTGTAGTCTGTGAATAGGCTACTAATTATTTTTATTTTTTTAATTTCCCAATCTTTGGGGGCTCCTCTATTTTAACCTAGGCTATTATCGAAAGTTACGCGTGTCCGAGGAATATCAGAGCGCTTTCGGTCGATGACGCGTTCACCGCCGGTCAGTCGTGTGTCTGTTCGCCGTGAGCGTCGGTAAGATCGGATACAGCTTCATTAGGTGTACATGCAATGCCTTTGTCAAAAGATAATTCAATTGTTCGCTTGAATCCCTGTCGTGTGTGTGTAATTGCTGCCAGAGCTGTGACTCCTCTCGAGGTGGCAGCTGTCACGGGAATACAGGTCAGGACGAGTAAACACGACGAGCCTCGGCGGTAAAACACTGAAGAGAAACCTAACCCTGATTCAGTTCATTCAGCTTCTCTAGCTGTTCACAGGGTTACACGATTTATTAAGCGACTCTTTCTTTCTTTCTTTCTTTCTTTCTTTCTTTCTTTCTTTCTTTCTTTCTTTCTGTCTTTCTTTTCTTTCTTTCTTTCTTTCTTTCTGATCAGTTTTAATTTAATTAAAAAAATATATATATATGAGAACTGTCATTTGTTGATTGCTCTTAAAGGCTAACAGCCTTCCTCATCCAACAGGCCACGGGAAGTGGATATATATTTTTTAGAATAGGTTATAATAAGACGAAGAAGCATTTTGGAGCCAAATTATATATGATTTTGTGAGGCGTGTTAAAAATGTGATGATGGATTAGTTTCAAATGTTCAGTCAGTTTTGTTTGCGTATAATAATTGATCTTCTGCCTCTTTCAGAGGAAGGTGTTGTGCGCGCAGTGTTACCGAGGGAACAGACGCGACGCGATGTGACGCGCGCTGCGCAACAGCGAATCTGGGTTCTGCCTGAAGGCACTTACAGGAGAAAACGTTTTCTTTTACATTTTAAATGTTTTCATTTTAAACGAGCGAATTTAGACCTATATAATTTTGAATTAAGGGGAGACCGGGCTATAGTTGTCACGGTGAATGAATTATTCTTAACCTCTGTTTTAAGTAAAATAATTGTGCGCATTTACTTGCAGAATGTTAATATTAAACGTTTCTAAAATCGTTAATTATTTTATCCAAATTACAGTTAGAAAATCTTTTTGTAAACAAGTGAAGATAAAATCGCTATACCGAGATAGCAGCCTTTAACCGAAACAGTTTTCTCAAGAAAAGAATAGACTATTTTTAATATATATATATATATATATATATATATATATATATATATATATATATATATATATATATATATATATATATATACACACAACTGATTAAGTTCCCTTTTAAATTTTTGCTGCTTCACAATTTACATGTTCGTAAAGTTGCATTTATGCCAAGTTAATTTTTTGTTGGTTACATGATTAATATCAAAATGTGTTTAATGAACTAAGCTTACTTTCTTTACAATATATATATTTCCTGGACAAAGATTTTGTGGATGTTCAGGGAATTTTTTAATCAAGCCCATATTGAATTTGAATTGAATAAAAAATAAAATAAAAACATCACAGGGGTAGAAATATTAACAACATATTATTATCATAGGTTTTTTTTTTCTTTTTTTTTTTTTTCTTTTTTATAAGGTGAGTGCATTATTTAAGATATAGCCTAATTAATTTACATTCATGTGTAATTACATTTTTATAGGATATCTTATATGATATATTTGTCAGACTGTGTGGAAAAAAAAGAAAAATAGTACTGTGGTTATTATTTTCTTCAAATTTATCCCATTGCACAAGTATGAGTAAAATAAAACCAGCTTGGTGTCTTAAATATCATTCACAGTATGATTTATTGATGTTTTTTTCTATTCAGTAACAATATATTAAGATATGTGTCTCCTATTTATCTTGCTTTTTCTTAAAAATTCAACATTCAAAAATTCATTTTGAATTCAACATTCAAAATGCATAAAATCATTTGAGTTTAAAATCTTGACCAGTGTTAATAAATGACATAACCTGCTCTCACGTCTGAACTGAGCTCTATGATAGTTGTATAATTATTTCTTCTCAGGTGTTTTAAAGTATGTTACAGTTGGGTGATCCACAGCCGCAGCAGACTCACTCTCTGTGACTTGTTCTTGTGTGGTTAGGACAGTGGTTTATAGCCTCGTTTCCTGTGAGTAATGTGATGGAGGAAGTGTGTGCTACAGTGGAGCAGTGCAGGCAGGTTCGGACACGTCGAGCCTGGCATCTTTATTCTGAATCTGTGCATCCAGCCTCAGAATCAGCTGGGATTCAGACTTCAGGAGATGCGTTGGGCAGCAGGGTGGAAATGACTTTCAGATCGCACCCTGTGTGTGTTCAGTCTTTAAACAGCGGTGCAGTTCACAAAGAGTTATTCTACAGAGAAATCTAGTGTACATCTTCTTCAGAATCAGTGTCTGTTATAAAATTGCTGGATCCATTAATGAATGACGACTATGATTAAAATTCAGAGTCATTATGTTGGTATTATATGTCATTTGGAGGATTAGTTTCTTTCTTTTTTTAATTTAATAAATACTAATTAATTAATTTCAAATGTAATTTTCATGAATCTCTTTTTAGAGTATTCAGCTCAGTTTGATTAAAAAAAATATATTTTTTTTAAAGGAATAAATCACCCTTAATTTCTCCTTCATGGTTTTTGTTTAATTATTTATTTTTACTATAAAACTGTAAACACACACACACACAAGATGTAAAGCTTGAAAAAAAAAAGGTGTAAAGGGTAACCCTTAAAATGGTGATTTATTCCAGTCAAAAATATAATGTATAACAGCTGAATCAACCTAAATACATTAATTTATACGTCCAAAACTACTTTATTCTGGATAAATCAGGCAAAATATCTATTTGACATAAACATTTTTGGGTCATTTTACTGTTTCAAAGGTTGCTTTTGCTTTATGCATGTACCTCCGGTGTGATTTTCAGTGTGATCTGCCCTGCGCTGGAACGTCCAACATCCAGGATGTCCCAGTCGTCCACCGCTGATGAGGGGACGACCTTTGAACACTTGTGGAGTACCCTGTGAGTTCATTTGCATAACACAGTTTAGCACAATTACAGGATGAACTGCTGTTTGTTTTTGTGAATTACAGTACAGTATGGGAATGCTTTTACATGACCTTTGGCGTGCTTATATCTGTTTGTGATTCACGTCGCTGCTCTCTGTGTTTTTACAGCGAGCCAGACAGCACATATTTTGAGCTTCCTCAGGCGGGACACTCAGGGGACAGGGTGGCCTCCAGCAGCAACCGCGCTGAAGTCTGCATGGACCTCTACCACATGAGAGACATGAGAGACATGAACGACAATGTCATGGTAAGAAGCCAGTGGAGAATTCACTGTGTGCAGAACAAACAAATCAGTAAAAATAGGGCACACTGCACACTGTACTTGAGTCTCTAAAGGTGTTTTACTTGTATTCTGAATTGTTTTGCATTGTCTGTGAAATTACTGGATAATATCCTGGCGGAAAATGACGGTCACATTATAAGCTTGATGCCATGGAAGAACCATTTCTGGTTCCACAAAGAATTAATTCAGTCAAAGGTTCTTTAAAGAACCGTCTCCTTCTCACCTCTTTATAATCTGAAGAACCTTCTTTCACCACAAAGAACCTTTTGTGAAACAGAAAGGATCATCAGATGTTAAAAGTTCTTTATGAAACCATTTAGACAAAAAAATAAATCCTCTATGGCATCGTGAAGCACCTTTATTTTTAAGAGTGTATGTGGTTGATTTATATTTGTCTGTTGTATTTTGCTCTTACGGGTGGTTGACTAGTCACATTTGAAAATGACATTTTTTTCCGATCAAAACTTTGTTGCTGCTTCTTTTAGGAGTTTTACTCATTTTAATAACCTTTTAGCTTGTTTGCAGTTCTGCACTTATAATGGATATTAATTAAAGGCATGAAAAATGTGGGTAGCGGTACAGTTGATGGCCCCCTCCCAAAACAAACGCATTAAAAATACTACCAAAATTCTTCAAAATACAGAATAAAGAAATTCATACAGGTTTGGAACAAGATGAGGAAATGGTGACAGAATGTTAATTTTTGAAAGACCTTTCCCTTTAATTTCATTGCAACATCATGCCAACCGTGTGTTGGTTTTCCCTCCGTATCCATCAGGATTCCCTCCTCAGTCCCTAGTTTCCCTCTCCTGCGCTGTCTTTTCCCTCCTTCGGGTTCTGCAGCAGGCCGGTGTTTGAGAGGAGGTCGTGATTAATTAGAGAGAAAAGCCGAGCCTGGAGCATGACAGCTGCTCCTGCCTCCCAACAGAGCAGGAGACAGGGACACACAAAGACCCATCTAACCCCAAAATAGAAATAAATATTTATATTATATATAAATATTTATATATAATATTATATATATTATAATATTTATATTATAATATATATTTATGTAATATATTATTATTATTTCCATATAAAAAATAAAATTTAGCATGAAAAAGGCAGCCGTTTTAGCGCATTTCCCCCATTCTCATTATCATAATTCATCTGAACATTATCCCTTTTTTTGTTATTTCGATTATTTTAAATTGTGATTCACATTTGATTATTATTACTGATATAGTTGTTGTTGTTGTGTAAAAAAAAAAAAAAAAAATGCTGTGTGTGCATTCAATTAAAAATTAAATGCATTACAAATGCAAAGTGCAAAATCAAAACAAAATCATTATTGTATATCATTATTATATTATCAATTTAATTATATTGGCCTGTATAACACAATTGATAATATAATGATGATATACAATAATGATTTTGCTGCATTTTGCATTTTTAATGCATAAAAAGTTTAATTTAATGATCATTGTGTAGATGTGCAAAACAAACAGAAGCAAAACAAACAAACGAAAAAGCATAATTTTCCTAAAATAACATATAATATAATATAATATAATATAATATAATATAATATAATATAATATAATATAATATAATATAGCCTGTGCTAATATATTTGAATTATTATTAGTATAATTTTTATGATCTAAACATCTTTTTGTCAAATGAATTTGATGTGTTTTAATATGTACGCTGTTTTTCAGTGTCAATATTTGTAACTTTCTGCATCAATAGTTCCAGAATTCTGTAAATGATCTGTTCTAGGTTGTATGGATTTTCTTTTCTCCTTATTGAGATGTTTTGGTCGTTCACTTTAGGCTTTGATAAGCATTTTCAAGAATGTATTGATTTTCAGATGTTTGTTTTTCAATTGGCTCTTATGGGAAATTGCTCCAACCAGTATGTTATAAATTCTTTGTTTTTCTAGCAGTGAACAGTGTAGGTAATTTCTAAAATAATAAATATATATATAAAAAATTATTAATTTAATCTTACCTCCTTGGAAAAAAAAAGTGGTATAGTCCAAAAGACAAGTGGGCAAGTCCAGGCCTGCTTTTACTTAATGAATAGTCATGAGGCCAAAAAGTGGGAGGGCCAGAGATTTGTTGTTGGCTGCATCTAGAAGCTGACAGGGCAAGGAGAACTGGCGGAAAATCAGAAAAAGCGACTCAGAGTGTGTTACCTTTCCTGGAGTTGTTGTGTCAAGTTAGTTTCTCTGGGAGCGTCTAAAGTGAAGACGTGAGACGTGAAGAAGTGAGAAGTGCAGAGCTCACCTGTGTTTAGGGTGAGGTCACATGACCAGAGCAGTGGGAGCATCTCCCCTGTCTGTTTCCTGCCCAGCGGGATCACTACAATGCTGTGTGTCCGAGACCTGCCTCTTTACTACAGCACGGTAGGTGAGCGGCTTCTCAACTATTCCACTCATTCTTCAGATTCATTGTGCCTGGCTTAAAACTTAATTTTATTTTATTTTATTTTATTTTATTTTATTTTATTTTATTTTATTTTATTGTTAATCATTATATTAAATTACATTTCTAAATGGATCTTCTATGACACATCTGTTAAAATACAAGTCTGTTTTTGTTAACTGATAACTGATTATAATATACTGCTTATAGTAGCTACTATTATAAATTGCACAGCTGCAATTGCTTGTAAATGCTTAAAAACCTTAATTTTGAATGATCTTCGAAAATGGCTTTTATATGAACATTTGAAAAAAAAAATCCTTTAAACATCTTGTGTTATTAATGTGAGATGAAACATGTGATGCTGCTCGATAGGAAACCTTTAGCTGTTTTAATGCTATAGCTGCAGTGTATCTTTAAACAGACACCTGTTGATGTGTCTTTCTGTGCACGGCTTTGGTTTTGCTTTGCTTCATTTTGAGGGATGGGAGAAATACTGCAACATGCAACATTTTGATATTTTGCAGTTTAGTTTAGTCATCTCACACCTGTAAACAAAGTCTACTTAAGTTCATTGGGTTATCATTAAGATTCAACCGAGCAGTTTTAAATGGATGTGATAATGTCAGTCCTTCCAGTTTGCAGCAGAGGGGGCTGTTTTGTCATGTTAGTACAGGAAACATTACAATGACACATCTGCATACTGTTCACTATGTCCTGGCAAAATCTGTCAGATATACTTTGAAATATATTAGATATAATATACAGTTTAAAGACTTGTGGTCGCATACAGTAGTTCATTGAACAGTATATGGGGTAAACTGTCACAATAAACCTGCCATTAAACACCTTATTACAGGCTTTACAGTAAAACATATTCATAAATCACACACACAAACAAAACAAAACAAAAACTAGTAAATAAAAAATGTACAAGCAAAAACATTTATTGTATAATGTATGCATTTATAACTTTTTAAAATGCATGTGACAATATGCCCCCAAATCCTTGATTATGGTTTGAATGAATGTCAGTGTGGCTGTCAGTTATAGTGAAAGCATATTGACCTTTCTTCATGATATAGATGGGAGAATTAATTATATATAATATACAGATAGACTGAGAGAGAGAGAGAGAGAGAGAGAGAGAGCATGTATGTGCAAAAATGTAATGTTGAATCATTTAGTCAAACCGATACATGTGCACACACACACACACACACACACACACACACACACACACAGCAATGCTTCTGTTGTGTTTCAACTTGTCGCAGAGCATATTTAGACTTACTGATGAGGCACACCTGTGTGTGTGTGTGTGTGTGTGTGTGTGTGGTAGTCTCTGAAAGCGTTTCTCACATTGTATTGTTCATCTTAAGATCATTTATGGAAAGCACCCCTGTGAGGCAAAAACTAAGTTCATAAATCTATTAGAAATCTCTTCTGGGGATAAAGATTGCACTGATACAATGCAAGTGTCACTGAATGATTCTTCACATCAAGCAGGCTGCCGAGGAGAGATGTGGCTTGTAGTGGGCAGATTTGCAAAAACTGATTTTAGAAAAACTCATCTGTGTATCTTTAAACACTTTGCTTCATCTCTTTTCTGCGGTGCTTGCTTGAATGGTGTGATTAACGCAGGCAGGGACTTGAGAAAGTGTCTCCCGGCAAGTATATACTTGTGCAGGTGTTGTCTGACTGCCGATATGCCGTAATTAGGACAGTGTGTGTGGTTTCTGACCTCCGTCCCTCTGGACTCCACCCGCTCTGGTTCCCCGTGTCTCAGGTTGAGCAGACTTTGGGAGATGAGTGTTTCTGTGGGTTCATCAGTGTGTCGTTTGACAGCCGAGGACATGTGATTCTGTCAGTTTGGACGATGTACTGTGTGAAAAAGAAGGTAAAGACTTTTCTCTTCGCTTGACTTGTGTTACAGTTTGGCTGTCTCATTTCACAGGGATCTGATTGGTCCACACGATCTGTGGGAATCATTACCCATCATGCTTTTTCCCTGAACTTTGAGTTATTATATCCACACATGTCTGCACGAATCAAGTGATAATGTTAGTATTTCTGATTTATTAGTTTTTATTTATTGAGGTTTTGGTGATCATTTTATGTCATATTTATTTAATACCAGTGTAAAGTAGATCACATTTGATTTCTGTAAAAGCTAAGCTGTGGTTTCTTACCAGACCAAGACGAAAGATCCCAGCCAAAGTCTCTCTGATACTGTGGTTTTTAGATATGTCTCTGGCTTCCACGTCAGATTACTTCCAAAAAAGTAATAAGCAACCTCTCTTCAACAAACTGCGTAATTCATTTATGTCCACACAAATGTACAGAAGCTCATTTTTGCCACTGAATAAAAAAATAAAAAAGTTAATCATCACTTTTTATCACATAATTCAGAGAAAAAAGTCAGAATTGTGAGATATATACATTAAATTGCAAGTTATAAAGTCAGAACTCAAAATTGTGTGATATAAACTTGCAGTATTGCATACTTTTGTGAGATAAAATTGGCAATTTTCCTAATTGAAAAAGTCATAATTGCGAGATATAAACTAGTTATACTGTATCTATAAAGCCAGTTATAAAGTCAGAACTCACAATGATATGCACTTGCAATTCTGACTTTTTCCTCAGAGTTGTGAGTTTATATCTTGCCATTCTGACTTTATAAACAAGCAATTTAAAAAGAAAAAAGTCAGGATTGTGAGATAAAAAGTTCTTCAGTGGCGGAAACGGGCTTCCATACAAATGATATGGGACAATAAAAAAACAAAGTATGAATGATAGTAATGCTGACATTTCTAAATGACATACAGATCCATAGAGAAACCTTTTTGTCTAAATTTCATAAAGAACCTTTAACATCTAAAGTCTATGTGTTTAATTAATATTCTTTATATGTGCAAAACTGCAAACAAGCTAAAAGGTTATTAAAATGAGTAAAACTCCTAAAAGAAGCAACAACTTGAATAAACTCCTTCTAAAAAGTTTTGATTGGGAAAAAAAAATCATCTGCAAATGTGACTAGTCAACTACCCGTAACAGCAAAATACAACAGACAAATATAAATCAACCACATACACTCTTAAAAATAAAGATTTTTTTTTTTTTTTGTCTAAATTGTTTCATAAAGAACTTTTATCATCTGATGATCCTTTCTGTTCACAAAAGGTTCTTTGTGGTGAAAGAAGGTTCTTCAGATTATAAAAAGTTAAGAAAGAGATGGTTCTTTAAAGAAACTTTGACTGAATGGGTTTTTGTGGAACCAGAAATGGTTCTTCGATTGGCATCGCTGTAAAGAACCTTTTGAAGCACCGTTTTTTTTTTTTTAAAGAGTTATTCAGAAAGCATGGAAACAAATAAAACACAACAAAGAAAATCAGAACTCATCAAAAGCATGAAAATTCATGTTTTGTTACCAGATTAGCTAATGTTATCATGCCATTATGAGCTGTGCTTTGAACACATCTGTCCAACTTGTGGTGGGCATGATCTGTGAGTTTTGTGTTTGTAAGTTAGAGAAGAGAATGGCAGGCAATTAGACATTGGACAGATTTGGGTTGTGTTTTACAACCTACCCTTCGCCTGGAGGCTTGACTCCCTCTCGTACGTCCCATCGCGGTGTACCTGGAGCTCGAGAAGTGGAGTGGAAGGAGTCTTATCTCCTCCCTCTTCCCCTCAAAGTCAACTTTCTGCCTCCCTCCCTCCCTCCCACTCCTTCACCTGTCTCACCCTCCTTCTCTTTCTGCCTCTCCTCTCAGTCTCAGTACAGCCTACTGAGCAGCAGTATGGAACAAGGTTTGGGGAACAGAGCAGCGTCTAGCAGTCCCTACAGCTCAGAGACCGCCTCCAACGTGCCAACGCCGTCACCCTACTCCCAGCCGAACTCGACCTTCGAGGCCATGTCTCCAGCGCCGGCCATCCCCTCCAACACTGACTACCCCGGGCCGCACAACTTCGAGGTCACCTTCCAGCAGTCGAGCACGGCCAAGTCAGCCACCTGGACGGTGAGTACGGCGCCTCGGCTGTGGTGCAACTGTGTCACGTGAGCTCCTCGTGGACCCGTGCACACACACACACTTCTTTCCCCACACTCACTGACCATTTTCCTCGCAGTGTGCAGGAATAAGTTTTGCTCTACTTCAGTTGCTTGTTTGCACTTTCTTCACCGCCTCATTTTCTAAACTCTTATTTTGGCGCTTTGTTCCTCTTTTTCAACGTGCTTCGTAGAATTAAACATCGTAGCTGAAATGAAACTTCAAGCAGAGTCGTGTGGTGCGACATGCTGTTGTTCTCCATATAACATACCCTGCTGTTAAAAAGTTTGGAGTCTGTACGATTTATAAATGCTTTTGAAAGAAAATTCTTATGTTCGCGCTCGAAGGCTGCATTTCTATGAGTAAAAATACAGTAATATTGTGAAATATTATTACAATTTAAAATAACTATTTACATTTTTGAAATATATTAAACTAGAGATGTGATGGTAAAACTGAATTTTTAACAGCCATTTTTCCAGTCTCCAGTGTCACATGATCCTTCAGAAATCATCGTAATATTTTGTGAAAACTGCGATTTTTATTTTCTCTTAAGATTCTTTGATGAAACAATATATTTAATTATATATATATATATATATATATATATATATATATATATATATATATATATATATATATATATATATATTCAAAATAAAGAATGGAAAAGTCTTCACTGTCACTTTTGGTAGTTAAAGCGTCCTTGCTGAATAAACGTATTAATTTCTTAAGAAAAATCCTACAGACACCAAACCTTTGAACCGTTATTGTATATTGTATACCTTAGAATATATTTCTTATATTAGTAGTTTTATGACTTATTTCATGGACTTACGAGCTTTCAAAATAAACTATCGTTAGTTGTAAAAAATTTGACTAAAATTATGACAATTAACAGCATCTGAAATATATTTCTTCTCTTCAGCATTCATATAACTTAAAACTTGATGTTAAAAGAATAAGGTATGTTGTTTTTCTGCTTTATTTATTCATTATTATTCTTCAGTCTAATTGCATGCACTTTTATGATTGTAGTTTTTAAAAGCAAACTGCTACAGACTGTTCTCAGCGCTGTCTTTGAGCTACAATAATAAAACCTTTATATTTACAGTCAGTTAAGTTTGTCTTGTCAAAAACGCTATGAAGTTGGACATTCCTTAGAAAACCCTTACAATGACAGAACCAACCAGTTTTAATTCTTCAGTGCATCTAATGTTCAGTTGTTTACATGTTTGCTTTGGATTTTAGAATTTGTTGGAGCTCAAAGCAAATTACTCTCAAACTCTTGCGTTTAGAATTTTAAGGTAACTAATGAAACTTGGAAGGTGAATTTCTTCTGAGTGGTTGCTTACAGAGTTCTTAAGCTTAAGTTATGGGTCAGTTCAGATCTGTATACGAGAGATAGTACTCATAAGGTTTTTCTTAAACAAAGCGCACAGGAAAAGAATCACAGTAATGTCAAGCAGAGGAGCTTGAAACCAGAGCAGTCCTTGTTTTCCCCAAAGTCCAGTGTCACCATGAGGAAAGGTGCTACATCTGTCTTTCATGAAGATGACCCTCTGAAACAGGAGATGGGGCTCTTTCCTGGGTCAGTTGTTTGTAGGATGAAGTCAAGCGTGAGGCTTGGTCTCTGACTTTCTGTGGACGTGTAAAGTGATAGCAGTCCCAGGAAGGTGAGT
This sequence comes from Carassius gibelio, assembly GCF_023724105.1. Lineage (NCBI taxonomy): Eukaryota > Metazoa > Chordata > Actinopteri > Cypriniformes > Cyprinidae > Carassius > Carassius gibelio. The sequence goes on along the minus strand of NC_068403.1, from coordinate 26,127,655 downwards.
GCCGTGGCCATCACTCAGTGAAGACTGTCACCTCGTTCCGCTCCGTTCTCAAAGACCAGGCCCCTGTGAGCAACAATAAGAGCAGGATAAGCTTTTAAAATGGGCATGAGTGGAGTCTGCAGCACAGATTGCTGTTTACGCTTTAGGATAAGAGATGCAGGCCCTGCATTTGACTGTGTTTGGCACTTTAGCTAGCGCCATAGATATAATGATACTGTTACATACTATCTCGTTTTCTTCTTCACGCACGTGGAATATTCCTTGCATAGTGGATCAGAATTTTAGATTGGTTTAGATTTAATTAACCATCATGAGTTTTCAGGATTTTGAGCTTTCGACTCAAAGTGTGCATGAAATGAATCAAAATATTAATGTCAGCATTTCTGATCCTAACTGTGTTATATTTGTTTACCGATGACATTTTTTCAGTCAGTGAAGAGTAGAAATAATGTTAGAAAGCACATCATTTGCTTAACCCTAACACTTTCTAGACCTGTTTAACTTTCCTTCTTCTGTTGTACATAAAATGTTTTTATTTCTGTTTAATTGTGTTCTTAATTTTTTTTTAAATCTATTGGGTTCTGCAGAAAAAAGAAAGAAATGCAGGTTTGAAAGCAGCATGAGAGTGAGTAAATCCTTTTTGGGTGAAGTATGCGCTCAGTTTGAAGAATTTTGAAAATTTGCACGTGAAAAAATTTCAAAATATCACTTCTGCAATGACATCTATCTCTGAAGACTTTTGCATGATCCTGCATGCAAGTGATGCTCCATGCCACTAGTTGTCAGTGAGTCCAAGATTGTTGCTGTAGTGCAACATAAACAATAAAAATACATTACATGTATTAAATACATACATGTATTAAGTGCACCCTTAAAGGGCACATATTTTTGTTTATTTTGCAGTGGCTGATAGTTTAGTAGTGACATTACTTCTGCTGATGCAGCAAACAAAGTAGGCTACCAATATGCCATTGTGGAAATATCTCATTGACCAATTATTCATTCATTCCAGAACCCCAAGAAGTCAATAACAGTAGGGTTATTAATAATTAAGAAAGTACTATTCAGCTGATCATGTGACAGCAGCATGAGGCATTATTAAAGGTGCAGTAGGGAACTTTTGTAAAAAAAAAATTTTTTACATATTTATTAAACCCGTCATTATGTCCTGACAGTAGAATATGAGACAGATAATCTGTGAAAAAATCAAGCTCCTCTGGCTCCTCCCAGTGTCCTATTGCCATTTGCAGAAACTCCATCGCTCCCGGTAAGAAAACAACCAATCAGAGCTGCGGTCCGTAACTTTGTTTGTGTTCAAAATGTAGAAAAATGTATATAATAAGTGAGTACACCATGAATCCATTTTCCAAACCGTGTTTTTAGCTTGTCCTGAATCACTAGGGTGCACCTATAGTAAGTGTTTATATTCGGACTATTTTAGATTGCTTCGGGGGTACCGCGGCGGAGTAACCCAGTACCTTTGTGATTCTTTATAGACATAAACAGAGAGAAGTAGCTCCGGCTACGATGTTCTTCCGCAAGACGCAAGCAGTTCTGTTTATTAACCGCTAGAGCGTCAAAAGTTCCCTACCGCAGCTTTAAATGCATGTTAAAAACTGTATATAACTCAGTTATACTGAGCTTTTTTTAGTTGTAGTATTTTTTATTTTGTCAAAGCTTATTAGAAGGTTTCAATTAGTAATTTTAAAATTGTTATTTATAGTTTAATGAAGTTTACATCTTGTTGCCATTCACTCTTAAAATTAAAGGGTTTTGTATTTGTGCCATAGGTGAACCATTTATTTATTTATTCTTGGTTCCCCAAAGAACCTTTCAAAAACTGTTCCTAAAAGAACCACTTTTTCTTTAGAGAACATTTTAGCAATCTAAAGAACTGTTTTACTGTAAAGAACCTTTAGTGTAATGGAAATGTTCCATGGATGTTAAAGGTTCTTCATCGAAGCATCAATACTAATAAAGAAATGTTATTGTTAAGAGTGTTGGGGATAGATTTACTAACAGCGTTAAAATAGTCCTTTCGGGATTTACTGAAGGCACGCAGTGAAGAATTAGCACTTAAAAGGCGTGGACACTTATTTTTTGAATATGCATGAGTTTTCCTTTTCAGACACAAAATTTATGGGAGGAGATAATTGCGCTTGTCATATTACTGGCATTTGATGGGCAACTGATGGGCATGACCTCTGCATTCAGTTTGCACTGCGCTTGGTATATAGCGCTGGTCGATATGTAAATATGGTGTTGCGCGTGTATTCTTTAATTGTTAGTAAATCACCCACAGACATTTACACACCCATCGCTGCTGTTTTGGAATTTTGCTCTTGCGCTAATTTGCTCTGTTTAGTAAAACTGGTCCTTGGTGTCTTCACCTCATATACAAACTGAAGACAGATTTCAAAGTAGATTCAGAAATTAGTATTGGTTCTTCTACGTAAAGTAACATTTCCAAAGGTGGCATTACAGGACGAAGATTATCTTGCATTTGATTGGACAGAAATATCTTTAGGATTGTAAATGTAAGATGACTGTATGATCTATATTTTAGATGTTTTCCTGGAATCGGATCTTTAAAAAAGAGAAAAAAAAAGCCACATCTGTTCTTAAATGTACTGGACATAGAAATGGCTCAGGATTATTGTTAAGTTAAGTGGTATGCCAGTGTGAGCTCAAACTCAGGGAATTTCCAGGTGTAATACAAAGGCTTGCAGGCTGAGGATTAATGTGTAAGTGGTAAGTGAGTCATTGTGTGGCGAACTGAGGGGTTAAAGCATGATGCTCTTTGGTTTGTGTAGCCTCAGGATGCTTTGGGAGAGGCATGGGGGCATTTTGACTGTAATCTATTTGATCCGCAGTGGGCTTCTCACTGCTACCTGCAGCAACATTCCTCTCAGCCAGCCTCATGGACGAACCATTCGTTAATTCTGCGTTTCACAATCAACTGTGGTAGAAATTTTGTGGTAATGCTTCCTCACTCGTATGAATCCTTCTGGCTTTGATGTTTGCCAATAATTATGCTTGTATTAAAGGTACAGGTTGTAGGACCTGCCACTAGAGGGCGCACTACCAAAACAATAACAATCGCGTGGTTTGATGACGCTAAGAAAGAGCGTGGAATGATGGGATTTGTTGTCTTTTACCCAACCGCTGACGGCCATCAATCAGCCGATATGAAAACGATTACCACTTGTTCAACAAATATATACACTCATGTATATTCAAACACAATAATTGGGCATACATAGCAAACGTGAGTTCAGCGATTCGCACGAGTAGATTACATACAAAGTCAATGCAAATACGCGATCAGACGATGGATCAGACGCGTCCTCACGCGGGTCTAGAGATGCGATGCCCCGTGTTTGGCCTGTATGCTCAATAATACTAATCTTGTTGATCATTATAATAGAATACGTTTTCTGTAAAGATATGAATCAAAACAACTCACCTGTCGAGTAAAACACAAGCGAGATCGGCATCTCTGTCTAGTTGAAGTTTGTCGCGAAGCTCTCTCCATCTAGAAAATGCAACACTGATACTGATCCTCGCTCTTTCTCTCCTCTTGTCCCAAACTCTTCTTGGGTCGTTTGGTTGGCCCGTACGCTTATGTTTACGGGAGCTGTCCTTGTCGACCGAACCAGTGGCAGACGGTAAACGGTAATTATGTTCTATAAATAAGTAACACAATCCACCATAAAACGTGCAAGAAGAAGTACATAAGGAACAGCTTGAAGCAAGCTAGTGGTTTGCTGGATGCTAGACACTGCTTCCACATTTGTCCATGACTCTGTTGTCATGTGGTTTCCACGTCAGTAAAGGCGGTAACAAAGGGGAACTAATGTCATTGACAGGCGACTGCAATGAGATATTGTTAGTAGTCAGCTGGACAAAATATATAACACTAGCCTAGTGGTTTTTGGATATTTTACTGAAAATATCTTACAAATTGTACCTTTCATTGTTTTATTAAACCACATGTAATTTTCCGGAGGCAGGCAAAACATTCTACAAAATAACTTATTTTGTGTTGAGTGTTATAAAGATATTTATACAGGAGGATTGGAACAGTTTGAGGGTGAATAATTGTAACAGATTACATTTACAAAAATTACAGATTTTTTTTTTTTGCTTTTATTTTTTTTTCATTCAAACACTTTCCTTCTTATCATTCTCTGCTTTTATTTAGTAATAATAAATACGTTTGTTGGCAGTAATGCTCAAAATTGAGCAGTATTTCAGAGTCCAGGTCTCTGTCCTTGGTTCTGAAGTCCCTCCGTTCATTCAGCTGTGTTTATCAGGTGACCTTGTGTGAGCTCCTAAAGGTGGAGCTTTTTCATCGCTGAAAAGGTTTTAAGGTCATTTTCTGCTATCTTCCTGAATCATGTCTGTTTTTGCCTGGGCCTTTGCCTCTGTCTTTTTAGGCTCAAATTATGGTATGATATCACCGAGTGAATCATAAAAACAAACCGTGTGTTAGGGATAACTGTTTAAAAGCTTATAGGCTTAAAGCAGGGGCAGTCATAAGGGATGAAAATGAGTTCTGACACCTCAGCGTTTCCAATAAAGACCCTAACACTTTTTTTCATTGTTGGCGTATAAGTAGGGCAAGTCTGAGCACGTCTTTGCTTCTGGAGTATTTGAGGCTGATCTTCCTAGCTTTTACCCTCATAGTGAGCCAGCGGGTCTAAACACAGCCCGAAGCCAGCGCATCCTTCCTCTCACAATGATTTCATACAAATGTGCAGGCACACAAACGGCACTATATTTATTCATTTTTAAATATAAAATCGATTGGTTCCTTCATAATTTTTTCTGGTTTGGGTATGACTTGTTTGCTGTGAACTTGCAAAGTCATCTTACTTGCATAGACCAAATATATACAAAATTAGCAGATTGTCAAAACTTTTTTTGTCCACCCATACAGTGAAAGTGGATTATAGGGACAGCTTTTCACCTTCATTGTGTGGAAAAGAGCATCTTGGATATTCTGCTAAATTGATCAGTCGCATCACCCATAATATATATTTTTTTTATGCGAACTGTTCCTTATGCAATTTTAGCCAAAACTTTTAATTTAGTTTTAACCTCAAATGTTGCTCAAAAATGTCTTCACTTTCTGAATTCAGAGATCTGAAATGAAACTGAAACATGCAAAATGGTTTTCTCTTGAAATTACAGTTCGAAAAGAAATGTGTTTTTATTTTGGGGGGTTGAATATTTGAATTGTTTTGAAGAAAAAAAAAAAAAGTTCTGCCCCTCCTTGTAAAGAATACTTGTTTCAGCATGTCAGGAAACAGCAGCCAAATCCAAAATATGATGCTCCAAAAATATGGAAATCAGTAATGTACTCTGAGCTTAGACGAGGCTCAAACAGACTTCAAGTGAATCCGAAAAACTTGAGAATAAATGTCATCAATGTGATGTAAAAATAACAAATATTTGTTTTGATATGATGTGGAGAAAAACTAAATAACAAAACAGTTTTTATCTGTACAGTGAAAGTAAGTGCGGTCCAAAACAACAGTGTGGGCATTGGACATTTTTCAAAATGTCTTCTTTAGTTTTCCACAAAACAAATACTTACAGGAATGGCATGACAGTGAAAAAAATGATGGCAGAATTTTTATTTTTGGAGAGAAAAAAAAAACATTGTGGCTCCTAAAAGAACATCCTCTGAAGAAATAAAAAACATTTGAACTATCTTTGTTTATTCTAACTATTCTATTATTGTAATATGTTTTAAATGACTGCAATATGTTTTAAATGACTGCAATATGTTTTTCATCATCATTTACTTTAAGTATTAAAATAATTAAGTCTTAATTTTTAAAGAACTTCATTTTTTTCTTTGTTTGTAGTGTGCAGCGCGTCTTGGGAGGCACGACGGAGCTGTAGCGTATGTGATGCTGGCTGCAGTTTCACAGGCGTTAGCATAGGCAGCACATTTGTGAATTTATTGATGGAGACGGGGAGTTGGCTGAATTTGCGGGTGGCATGCTCAAACTTGCCCATCAGCCTGTCAGACTCGTCATTATCACTTAGGCCGCCGAGCCTGCCTGAACCTGCGCCTTTCCAATGCTCACCTTCCTCCAGCCCATCATCTTATTCCACCTTACAACACTTACACTGGGTCTCCACTGCAGGCCAGCCACGCAGCTGCCAGTGTAATCAAGCAAGATGTCTACAAAACCACATGCATGCTTCCTGCTTTGTTTTGTGTGCTTGCAATCTAGAAATAAATATGAAATGATTATTTTAAATGTTATATTATTTCAGAGAATGTCACACATGTAGGTTCAGCTTTTGATAGTCCAGTTTACTGGGCTTTCGCTTGATTTGAGCCCTCAAGATTTCCTCGTCACTTCCGAGTTTAAGGTTAAAGACGTAAAAATTAAGGCTCTGATTAAAAACAGAAAGGGTTGGTTCTGACCATCTGATGCCAGACTTAAAAATGGTACTTTGTTGTATTTGTGGCTTCATGAAGAAACTTTAACATACATGGAATCTTTCCACTGGACAAAAAGAAAAATGTAAATTCTGACTATAAAAATGTTCTTTGCAAAAGAAACAATGGTTCTTTTAAGGACTGTTCACTGAATGGTTATTTTGGGAACCCAGAATTGTTCTTGCATTGCTATAAAAAAACACCTATTTGGAACCTTTATTTTAGTGTACAATAAACTTTTGAGCTAATAACTATTTATTCTCCAGTTAAGTTATTTAAACCTTTATGTAATATAACTTCAACAGCGATTAGCCACTCAAACCCTATGCAGCAAAAATGGTTCTTGATAAAGAACCAACAGTCTTTGTTCTTTATTATACCGAAGATGTGATAAGACGTAAGAATCTATTGAACAATCTTTATATATATATATATATATATATATATATATATATATATATATATATATAATAAAATAAAAAGTTCTTTATGGCATTTAAGGTTCCATGAAGAACCTTTAGAATCCTAGGAACCATTCCATTGCAAAAAAGGGTTCTAAATATATATTTATATATAAAAAAATGGTTTGTCACTAAAAGGTTCTTTGGAGAGCTTAAATGACTTTGTCTGTGGCATCGTTGTTTGGAACCTTTCTGTTTTTTATGAGTGTAGGACCATCACTAATGGACAGTGTTGGAGGTAATGCATTACAAGTAACTCGAGTTACGTTAATCAGATTACTCTTTTCAAGTAACTAGTAAAGTAACGCATTTTTTTTTTTTATTTACAAGAAAACATCTGTTACTATGTTTTCCCATTTATTGACTGACATGTCTCCTGTCCCCATATTGGGAGAAATCAGAAGTACAGAGGCGTTGTGTGCGCTGTGTAAACATGATGTAGTTCTAGACTAAATGTGAATGTGGATTAATTCATCCCACTCACATAAAAACAGATTTAGTATTCATAAAAATGAATTAAAACAGTGAAATGCCAACTCAGAATATGACACAAACCTGTAATAATTAACTGTTAAATAACACAAATGTATCTGATCCCATTTTATTAACTAATGTCTTTGCTGCTGACCTTTAATGATCTAGTTCAACCATACTAATAAGCAAAACGACTTTAGATAAACTAACAATTGTGCTTCTTTCTTTGTTTGTTTTTATTGCTGAAGAGTGTTGAACCGTCTTCTCCTGTGTTCTACTCTACAAAATTTACTTTCCCTTCAACCTGAGGTTTATTCATTATACTTTTTGGTGTGAAAGGGCTTTTATTTTTGCTATAAATAGATCGTTTTATATTAAAAACAATCAAGCCCTGCTCATAAAAGTAGCGTAACACATTACTTTCCATTAAAAGTAACTAAGTAATGTAATTAGTTACTTTTTTAAGGGAGTAACGCAATATTGTAATGCATTACAGTAACTTTCCCCAACCCTGCTAATGGAGCTCGTTATGTTCCTGTGTGGTGTCAACACATTGTTGTCCTTATCTTTCAAGCCATTTTTGACATAATTTCAATTCTTTCAATCGATTGAGAATTTCAGCTGCAAGGTATTCCAGGAGTAGAGTGTATAATCGAGACATCTGCTCCCATCTCTCTCTCTCCTCTCTGAGTGTTTATGGGTGTTTGTTACTCATTTGAATAATCTCTCAGTGAAAGTGTGAGAGGAAGTTGTGCTGATGTTCTTACATTAGTAAAACAACTACAGCTAAACACTACTGTAAAAATACAGTCTCACTACTTTTACTGTAGATTTAAGAGATTAGCTGGGAAATCACTTTAAAGGAGTTTTTGTAGATTTTTCTGGAGATTGTAAACAAAGATACAGATGAATGATGAAACATTTGTAACAACGCAACACAAACGGTTCGTTTATCATAGTGTTGCTGGGTTTGCTCGTTTGTTCTGGGTGGTCATTGAGTCATAGTCTCTGTGATATTCATGCTCTAAATATGACTCACATCTGTCAAATAATATACATTTATCATCCACCATGTGAAATTGCAAACTGGACTTTGAAGACAGTACTATATCTTAAATATAATGATACTAACTTCATGTTTCTTTAGCGTCTTATTAGAAATATAATTGAGTTCTGAAAAAATTCTATCATGTATCATCAGCCTTAGATTCAAGTCAGCTATTTTGGTTTGTTTAATTTTGACAGAGAATTTGATTCTAATAGGATTTAAGACAGATCAGATGTCACTTGTACTATTTAAGTCAGACTACTATATAATGTAGCTTTATGGGAAACACTTACGATTGTATGAAGTGCGGTTGCAACATCGGTGGCAGTGTTCATGATATTTATTCTGTTGCAGCACCTGGCATACAATCTCCCTTTCATAAAATCTGAATCACATTAATGCAAGTCTGCACAAAGCAGGCTTGTACATTTGGTTTTTGAGGGAATATTTGGAATGTCTTTATAGTTTTAGACAGGATCTGACATGCTTGTGTGTGTGTGTGTGTGTGTGTGTGTGTGTGTGTGTGTGTGTGTGTGTGTGTGTGTGTGTGTGTGTGTGTGTGTGTGTGTGTGAGTGTGTGAAAGAAAGACCTCATCAGATGACATCTTCTTCGTTTATAATCAGATGCCTTGTCTTCATCTATAAAGCATCATATTTTAAACATGCGTGGCCATCTAGCGTCATAAAGACAATCATATTTCCATGACAGACCCAGGACTGAAGTGTATTTTAGAAAAAGTATGCCTTTTTCAAATCTTGGTTTCACCAAGCAGTGTTTCAAATGTTTATTTCTGTATTTTTATATATATCTCTGCATATATATATTTGTGCAGTACTCTCCGTTGCTCAAGAAGCTGTACTGTCAGATCGCCAAGACCTGTCCGATTCAGATCAAGCTGGCTTCCTCGCCCCCAAACGGCAGCGTGATACGAGCCATGCCCATCTACAAGAAAGCCGAACACGTCACAGAGGTGGTCAAACGCTGTCCCAACCATGAACTCGGACGGGACTTCAATGAAAGTATGACAAAAAACTCAGTCTTTATTCATAAATGCAACAACTTGTTCTGTTATTTGAATACTCGTGTTTACATTTACATATGAATACTTTATATATGATTTGACATGTGGAAGCATTTATAACTAAAATAGGACATTTACACAGCAGCAGATTTAAAAGCATCTATTAATTAAACTCATTATTGAAATACACCAATAACTTAACAAAAAAATTTTTTTGATAGTGTCATTTTATTTAACTGTTTTTATTGTTCTCAAAATTATGAATTAATATTATTATACTAACCTGATAACATGAGGTTACATGCACAAAAGTCATTTTCCGATAAAAAAGAAATCAAACAAATTCAGATGAACGTTGAAATTGTATAACTTACAGATACAGATACAGCTGTCTGTTCTAGGATCTGTCTGTTTCAAGATAAGATATGAATGTGAACATCATCCAGCTAACCATCATTTGACTAAAAACAACTGCCCACTAAAATCAGACTACCTTATTGAAAAATACATATGGCTGAATGTCACTTCACTTAGAAATACATTTATTTCATGCTTAGTGTACTACAAATACATTTCCATATTTATGTACTTAATAAATTGCACTTTTAGTATACTAAACTGGTATACTTAAACTCTGCTAAATTGGAACAAGTAGTTTTGTACTTAATGCACTTGAATTACGCAGAAGTAGTGCTGAAGTTCAACTGAAGATATATCAAAGTATATTAGATTGTGCTAAAGTGCAGACCGATATTTAAAGACCGATATTATTCGGAGATCATGCAATCCTCATAAACAGTAACATTAAAACATATTTTAGGCTTAATAAATGTGCATGTGCACAAATACTACACCAAATAAAGGTTCATTATAATTTTTATATCGGTAAATCTCGAGTTATCGGTCAGACTAAAAACCTTAGACTCTGTGGTCAAATTATTAAGTCATTTGTCTTCAGCTTGTTCTGTCATATTTAATTTATTAAATAACTTTCAAGTATAAAAAGTAAAAATGTAAATGCAGATTGTCTGGTCTTGTTTCCAAAACATCAATGAGTCTATAACTAAATTGTGCGGTGAGGTTTTGAACTGAACATAAAGCTAACTCGTACATTCACACTTTCATATGCCACAAAAGGAAATATTGCTGTTGTCCTTCCACTTCTAACTCCTAATCGTTCTTGTCCGGCTGCCTCTGTCCAGGTCAGACAGCCCCTGCCAGTCACTTGATTCGGGTGGAGGGCAATAATCTGTGTCAGTATGTGGATGATCCTGCCACGGGCCGACAGAGTGCTCTCGTCCCGTATGAGGCTCCACAGGTCAGTTCAGTCATTGCATGTAAGTCCCAGACTTATTTTAGTGTCAGTAGGTTTGTAATATGAATAAAATATTTAATGTATTAAATGTTAATATTTATTTTTTGTTCCTCATGCTTCATATAACATTCTAGTGCTGTTTTAGATCATGTACACTTTGTATATTTGTACCTGTTGTGGCACGACAGCTAACGAACATGAATTTCTTGCAGATGCATATTCATAAGTGCGCAAGTATATACGTATTGATTGATGGTAAAATGACGCGTCAAAGCATGCGGTGATCATTCAGTTCAGGACGCTAAACGTGTTCTGACTGGCTATAAATAGCCCAGAGATTATTCTCAGTTATAATACCTGCAGTTATTCCTCTTTTTACACTGTTGCTTTGTTTTGTGTTGAATATCGAATGGTTGGCGCCACCTAGAGGTGCATATTTCTTGCATACTGTAAGTGCTGGTGTTCAATCACGAAATACATTACGTTTTCTTTTTAATGATTTATTCAATGAAATGTATTGATAATCAGCAGTTTTGAACTAAAACTGTATTGATAAACGTTTGACTGGTGACTATACAAAAAGGTCTCATTAGTCAACTTTTTATTAACGTTTAATTAGTTACATCATAAGTAAACAATGAATGAATTTATGTGTTGCAATATTTAATGATATTCATTAACGTTAGTTAATAACAATACAATGGTTAGTTCATGTCAACTCAGATACGTTAAATAATATTAACTGATACAACATTTAGGCCTAAATATTTGTAATTGTATAAATAAATATTGAATTTAACATTACCTACATTTAGAATTAATGTAAATTAATACAGGCTTTAGAATTTATTTTCTTTTTTAGTTTGCTAACTAATATAGTTACATAATGTAACACTAACATAAATTATTTCTAGTTGTTACGTATTGTTAACGTCCCTCAGGATCCAGTGTTTTTGAATAAATCTAAACTAATTTATTAAAGTGAATTTAACTTCTCACTGCAAATATTTTTCTCTGAACAGGGCACTATATCCTCTGTTTACAATATAATGCAATGCTTCTGGGATCTGACTATCTGTCTCTTTTGTTATCTATTTGTCAAGGTGGGGACTGAGTTCACAACCATTCTGTATAATTTCATGTGCAACAGCAGTTGTGTCGGGGGAATGAACCGCAGGCCCATCCTCATCATCATCACGCTGGAGACACGAGAGTGAGTGAACACCTTTACCTCAGACACTTTCTCACGTTTACACTGAAATCTTTCTCTGCTTCCAAAAGAGTGGTTCTTAAAGGGACAGATCAGCCAAAGTTCTGTCATGATTTACTCACCCTGAAGTTGTTTCAGACCTGTTTCGTCTGCAGAACACAAAATAACTAACTTCAATAGATTAAATTATTATTTTTTTAAAATACTATGCAAGTCAAAGGGGACCAGAAACAGAAGAAAGAAACTCAAATCAGTTCGCAAACACTGATGACAGAATTCTCATTTTGGGTAACCTTTCCCTTTAAGTGAATTTGCTTCAGAACAACAAAAGTAAACAAAAACGTACTTCGAATTGAGCATTGAAATGTATTCTTTTAATTGTGAACTGCATGCAACAACAACATGCAACCTATTCACATGACGTAGGCTGCATGGTTTGGTTATGCTGAACTCTACCGTGTTTTCCACAGCGGACAGGTTCTCGGCAGGCGTTCGTTTGAGGGCCGGATTTGTGCCTGTCCCGGTCGAGACCGCAAAGCAGACGAGGATCATTTCAGGGAGCAACAGGCTCTGAATGAGAGCGTGGCCAAAAATGGAAATGCCAATAAACGAAGTGAGCCATCAATGGATTTCCACCAGCACTTCATTCATCAGATCATTTCCAATACAAGTTTCCAATCTGGAGCTTCTGTTTCTGACCTCACAGATTTCAAACAGACTCCGGCCAACATTGCAGGCCCTTCCGTCAACATCAAGAAGAGGCGGCATGGAGAAGAGGAGATGTATTATATTCCAGTGAGTGTGGAAGCATGCATCTTGATTTCTAATACTTCTAATAGTTCATTCTGATGTTTTTGGATTGGTTTGAAGGTGCGAGGCCGGGAAAACTTTGACATCCTGATGAAGATAAAGGACAGTCTGGAGCTTGTGGAGTTTGTACCACAACAGTTAGTGGATTCATACAGACAACAACAGCAGCAGCTCCTACAGAGACAGTGAGTCCTTATACAGACATCATACACGACCGTAAAAAATTCAGAGTCTGGAAGTGTAAGATTATTTGGGTTTTTTAAAGAAATCTACACTTTTATTCAGAAAGGATGCATTCAATTTATCAAAAGTATTTATAATGTTACAAAAGATTTATATTTCAAATAAATGATGTTCTTTTAAACGTTTTATTAATCAAAGAATGGTTTCAGATGAAGTAACACAACTGTTTTCAACATCAGAAGTGTTTCTTGAGCAACAAATGAGTATATTAGAATGATTTCTGAAGGATCGTGTGACACTGAAGACTGGAGTAAAGTAATCGGATTACTTTTTCAAGTAACTAGTAAAGTACCGTATTTTTCGGACTATAAGTCGCACCTGAGTATAAGTCACATCAGTCCAAAAATACGTCATGATGAGGAAAAAAACAGATATAAGTAGCACAGGACTATAAGTCCCATTCATTTAGAACCAAGAGAAAACATTACCATCTACAGCCACGAGAGGGCGCTCTATATCTTCAGTGTAGACTACAGGAGCACTGAGCAGCATAGAGCGCCCTCTCGCGGCTGGAGACGGTATTGTTTTATCTTGGTTAATTTCTCTCGGTTCATGTCAAATTAATTTTGATAAATAAGTCGCACCTGACTATAAGTCGCAGGACCAGTCAAACTATGAAAAAAAGTGCGACTTATAGTCCGGAAAATAGGGTAACCGCATTACTTTTAAATTTACAACAAATTATCAGAACTGTCAGAACTCATATCAGTTCTGTCATATCAGAATTGTTTCATGATATGACCTCTTCCTTTAGCGTCCAGTCTTCAGTGTTCCCCATTGAGTGCTGTATATTAAGTGTCTTTCTCTCGTGTGATTGACAGGAGTCACGTTGCCTCTCCGTGTTCATATGGCACTCTCAATAACATGAATAAGATCCAGGGGCCCATCAGCAAGCTCCCCTCAGTGAATCAGCTGGTGACACAGCAGACCCAGCAGAGCGCAGGACCCTCTGCGTCCATGACACACATGGGTGAGAGCCTACAAGTGCCTTCATATAAGCCCTACATTTCATACAATTACCTTGTTGCAGTGGGTTGTACATTAGCATTTTATTCCAGTTTAATTTATTGGTCATGAAATTTAAGTCTGCATTATTTCACATCTCTCTCTCACACACAACACTTAAATGCTTTTAATTGCAATGAGGTGAAAATGTATTATAGTTTAAATGGTCACACTTAATATTAAGGTCCAATTTTCACAATTCTCTAACTAGTAGCCATGATTTTTGGCCCGATTAACTCCTAATTACTGGTTATTAATAGTAAGGTAAAAGTGGTAGGATTAAGGGATCTAAAATGTAATCATGTTATCCATTAAAAAGTAACTGTAATCTGATTATTAGCATTTTAGTACATATGATTATGATTATGTAATCCAGACTACATGTTCATAGCTTTCAGTGACTTTATTAAAATCCCTACAGGAAAACATGAATGGGGAAAAATTGTATTAAAACTTTCAATATCAAACACACACATGGTTCTTTTCATGTGTACATGTAAGTGTACTTCTTTAAAGCATGACAAAGATTATTTTTAAAAAAAATTATCGATTTAAAAAGTGCTTTAAAGTAAAACCTCTAAATTGACAGAGTGCACTTAAGTGTGCTTAGAAACATGAAAGTGCCTCTCTTTAAGTATGCTTAAGTGTCCTTTTATTTCACTACACAAGTACACCTTTTTAAAAGTGAACTGTTAAAATCTGAAGTACACTGCAAATGCACTTGTGTTTGATTTGCTTGGCTTTCACTGAATAAACAGCGAGACACTAACAGTGGCCCACATTTACTGGCTAAATCCCTTGTGACTGTCATCTGCTGGTTTGTGTGTTGACTGGTTCTGGTGTGTTTGTGGCTGCAGGGACGAACATGCTGGGTGGACACCACATGCAGTCGAACGGCGATGTGAACGGAGCTCATGCGTCTCAGTCTATAGTGTCCACCTCTCACTGTACCCCTCCCCCTCCTTACAACCCCGACCCCAGCCTCGTCAGGTACTACACCCTGCAGTAGCACAACCTGACACACACACACACACACACACACACACACGAGCTACACATGCTTCTTATCATTTTAATAGCAATTTATTTTTACAACAGTGTGACTGAAATCTGCCTGACGTATCTTATTTTACAGAGATAAACCTTAAATCATTTAGTTTCGCCTTCTCTTCATCATTTGTGACCCTGGAATCACAAAACCAGTCATAAGGGTCAATTTTATTTTATTTTAATTTGAGATGTATACATCATCTGGAAGTTGAATAAACAAGCTTTCCATTGATGTGTGGTTTGTTAGGATCAGGCTATATTTGGCCGAGATGCAACTATTTGAAAATCTGGAATCTGAAAAATTTAAATACTGAGAAAATCATCTTTAAAGTGGTCCACATGAAGTTCCTAGCAATGCATATTACTAATCAAATCTGAAGTTTTGATGTATTTACAGTAGGAAATCTACTAAATATCTTCATGGAACATGATCTTTACTTAATATCCTAATGATTTTTGGCCTAAAAGAAAAATCAATCATTTTGACCCATACAATGTACTTTTGGCTATTATTATAAATATACCTCAGCGACTTCAGACTGATTTTGTGCTCCAGGGTCACATTTGTCTTTACATGGTTAATCATGTAATTACAGTATATTGATGTTTTTTCTTCTGTGCTAATACACAAAAGAGGATTTTGTTTATAATGAAACCTTTGCTTTTAAAGAGGCTTTTGGTTTCTTTTTCAGATGTAGTAATTATTTGTACATACGAGTAAGAACTTTCTTACTATTCCTCTGCTGGTCAGAGAAACATTTTCAAATCACACTTTAGTGTGCAAAACATGTAACCTTTTTCATTTACTATACATATTCAGATGCCACTTTTGTGTTTACATATCAATTTAATTATACTCATGACTGATTTATCACATGGGGCTGGACAGGGGGTGGCGAGGTGCCTTTCTGATTAATGGCCTGTGCTCTTTCATCATTTGGGTGAAACTCAAAAAAAAAAAAAAACATGTCTGGCACTCCCCAAAATCAAAAATATTATATATTATAAATCCAATCAATAATATTATTGATTGGATTTAAGCACCTTTTAAGATTTTTTATTTGTTGTTGTTTTTTGCACTGTAACATTATTTTCATGACAAACTAATTTCCCCCATAGATAAACATTACTGTCATAGATTTATTTTATATTTTTATGTAATTTTATTTTTTATTAATAATATTAGGTAATTGTATTACTTTTTATTAATACTATTTTATTTTTCTAATATTAAATTGTTATAATATAAATTTTTTAAATAGTATTATAAATATTACTTTTTTATTAAATAAAAAATAGTAATTTTGAATTTTTAGCTACATTGTTGTTTTTCAGAAGTTTTTTATTAAAGAATTATTCATTTAAGACAGCACAACAAATACTTGTTAACAATTTAAATAATTTATCTCCTTTAATTTGTATTTCAAATATGTAAATTGGTATAATATTTAAACATTTTAATATAAAATTTGTAATATAATAATGTCGTCAACAAAATCTTAATGGTGCTAATACATTCTTTTTTGGACTGAAATATTACACTGTTGGACATGTTTTTTTTTAGATTTACCTTCACCCAGTTAACTGTTCACGTTATTTACATGGCATTGTCATCTGTGCTACTTTGTCAGTCATAAGTCTTATATATTGGCACTTAGAGTGATATTTATTTTTAAACTAGATGTGTCATTTTCCAGACTCCATTGTCACAAATGTGCTTATTAATATCAGTGTTCCCTCTACATTTAATACTTAATGTATCAGGGTGAAATTAAAAGTCGGCGTCTAGGATTATGCCAAAGCAACCAATGTTTCTGAATCCATGTTTTGTTTAAAATGACATGCACATCTTCCTCTGCATACTTGTGGTTCTGTTTGTCTCAGTTGCTCTACCTTTAAAATAACTCTTGTCACCTTCATATTTACATTTCCTGTTTTGATTGTATCAAGCAATTCATTTTTTATTGGTGAAATATTTATAATAAAAAGATCAATGCAATGAAAAACTTGTTATGCATCATTCATGTAATTGCATGTTGTGATTGCATTTTTATTTGTAAAATGAAACCATATGCACATTTTGAAATGTTAATACACAAACATTTGCATGCAGCATTTCATTCAACTACACTACTGTTCAAAAGTTTGGGGTCAGTAAAGCTTTTTTTTATATTCAGCAAATATGTAGTCATGATAAAAATTATGAAAAAAAATATATATATATTATATTGTCAAAAAAAAGATATTAACCAGCAAAGATCCCTTTAAAAGGGATTCATGGTTTACACAAAAATATTTTAATAATAAAACAGTACAACTAAGTACATTTTAAAATATATGTATCTATTAAAAATATATATAAATTGATTTTTTTATCAAATAAATGTAGTATTAATGAGAATGTGAGGGGAAAAAAAATCACCAAATTTTTGAATGGTAGTGTATATTGATTACAATACAGATGCTTTATTTTAATCAAGTCTTCTGTTGCCTGAATACACTTTCATTATCATTCCATCAGTTCTAGATAATAATCCCTGTGCAGATGCAAATGCCGTGGTGCTTGGCTTGTTATGTTCTCCATGGGTGAATATGTAATTCACAGGACGCAGCCGCTTGGTCTTAGTGGGATTCCTTTTCTCTCCGAACAGTTTCTTAACCAGCCTGGGCTGCCAAAACTGCATCGACTACTTCACATCACAGGGACTCCAGAGTGTCTACCACCTCCAGACTCTTTCCATGGAGGTAAACCAACAGTTCAGTCAATACACTCTTTCATTATTGGGTCATTCATGTTTTATCCTGTTATCCATTCATTTTGTTTCCCGTAGGGATT
The DNA here is from genome assembly GCF_023724105.1 of Carassius gibelio. Lineage (NCBI taxonomy): Eukaryota > Metazoa > Chordata > Actinopteri > Cypriniformes > Cyprinidae > Carassius > Carassius gibelio. The sequence continues at coordinate 26,109,718 of NC_068403.1, read as the reverse complement.
TTAAAAAGTCACCAAAAGTTAAAAAAACTATGAGCAGAGCTGGGTAGTAACTGATTTCATGAAATCTGGATTCATAAAAAATTAAGTACTTGTAACAATTATATTACATTTCAAAATGCTAATAATCAGATTACAGTTACTGTTTAATGGATAACATGATTACATATTATTCACATAATGCCGGTAAATTATTCAAAACGTATTGATTCTTCTTAATTCTTTTTTCATTCTTTTTAATTTTCCCTTGTAAATTAACCTACACTTATATACATTTTGGTAAAACTTACTGTAATGTAATGTTTACTGCATTTTGTGATCAAATCATTTCAAATCATTTTTTTATCAATAATAATCCCATTCAAGTCTGTAATAAACAAATTAGGTCAAAAGTAATCGAAAAGTAATAGAAAAAAAGTCCACTTTAACTAATATGTGTGATTCAGATTATTTTTGTAAGTAATCTACCCAACAAAAAAACTAATTTGAAACTAAAAATATACAAATATACAAGACTTAATGGTATTAGTGAAGGAAATGGAATCCCATGAAGCACTGCATACAACATAACTAAATTTAAAAAAAAAAATATGGTAAAAAGTAAAAATACTAATTTAAACTAGCCAATTATATCTATAGAAACAGCATATTTTAAATTTATTGCAAAACACACACACACACACAAATGTATACATACAAATTAGTGCTGTGAAACGATTAATCGCATCCAAAACAAATGTTTTTTTTTACACAATGTGTGTGCATACTATGTATTATGTAAATGAATAAAAAAAAAAAAAAAATATATATATATATATATATATATATATATATATATATATATATATATATATATATATATATATATATATATATATATATATAAATTTACCCACACACACACATACACACGTGTATATATATTTTTTTATATTTGTATGGATTTACATGTATATATTTATATTCATATAATTTATATTATATAAAAATATATTTAATATTTTAAAAAATGTTTATTAAATATATACGTGTGTGTGTGTATACGTAATACATATACACAGTACACACACATATATTCTGTACACAAAGACTTTTATTTTGGATGCAATTAATCATGATTAATCTTTTGACAGGGCTAATACAAATAAGCCTGCACAATAAGCCTGCACAATAAATAGAATTTCTAATCGTGATTACAATTATGGATGCCAGAATAACATAATCGTTCAAAGCAGTAATTAACCGTTCAAAGTCCACTTATGTTATTCTGCATGCTTAAGATGCATTTTTCTTTATTTCTACTTGTTATCTTAAGGATTTTTCCCATTATTTTAATATAAGTTTTAGTATAACATTATAATAACATTAATTTTTTACTAGAAGTTGACCGATATGGGTTTTTCACTGGCCGATATTTAGAAATCGGGGCAGACGGTGGCTGATAAATGATGCCGATATTTAGAAATCGGGGCAGACGGTGGCTGATAAATGATGCCGATATTTAGAAATCGGGGCAGACGGTGGCTGATAAATGATGCCGATATTTAGAAATCAGGGCAGATGGCGGCTGATAAATGATGCCGATATTTAGAAATCGGGGCAGACGGTGGCTGATAAATGATGCCGATATTTAGAAATCAGGGCAGATGGCGGCTGATAAATGATGCCGATATTTAGAAATCAGGGCAGTCGCCGGCTGATAAATGATGCCGATATTTGGAAATCATGGAGAGGGTGGCTGATAAATGATGGCAATATTTAAAAATCAGGGCAGCCGGTGGCTGATAAATGATGGCAATATTTAAAAATCAGGGCAGCCGGTGGCTGATAAATGATGCCGATATTTAGAAATCGGGGCAGACGGTGGCTGATAAATGATGCCGATATTTAGAAATCGGGGCAGACGGTGGCTGATAAATGATGCCGATATTTAGAAATCAGGGCAGATGGCGGCTGATAAATGATGCCGATATTTAGAAACCTGGGCAGTCGCCGGCTGATAAATGATGCCGATATTTGGAAATCATGGAGAGGGTGGCTGATAAATGATGGCAATATTTAAAAATCAGGGCAGCCGGTGGCTGGTAAATGATGCCGATATTTGGAAATCAAGGAGCCGGTGGCTGATAAATGATTCCGATATTTGGAAATCAAGGAGCCGGTGGCTGATAAATGATTCCGATATTTGGAAATCAAGGAGCCGGTGGCTGATAAATGATGCCGATATTTGGAAATCAAGGAGCCGGTGGCTGATAAATGATGCCGATATTTGGAAATCATGGAGCTCAGTTTGAGTGTTTTCAGCTTGTTTATTTTCATATATAAATATGGCATGCTGTTGCATAAAACTATGGTATAAACAATTTAATGATTACATATTAAATAATCACAATTAATAATCGCAATTACAATTGCAAGGGAATAATCAACAATTATCATAATCGTGAAAGCCCGTAGTTTCCATGTTTTATGGGTTCATTCCATAGTCGTAATGGTTTTTCTACTGTACCAACTGTATTTTCTATCCCCTTACCCTAAACCCAACCCCTTTACACAAAACGTTTTCAGATTATTATTATCATATTTATTCATTAAATAGAAGTGTGGCCTTCATTGTAAGACACACTCTTGTGTTCCTCAGGACCTTGGGGCATTGAAGATCCCTGAGCAGTTCCGGATGGCGATCTGGAGGGGCCTGCAGGACATGAGACAGGGCCACGATTACGGCCAGCAGCTCATCCGCTCCAGCAGTAACATGGCCAGCATGGCCATCGGCGCCGGAGGAGAGCTGCAGCGGCAACGCGTCATGGAGGCCGTGCACTTCAGAGTGCGGCACACCATCACCATCCCCAACCGCAGCGCTCCTGCGGGAGCGGAGGAGTGGGCTGACTTCGGCTTTGACATGCCAGACTGCAGGATACACAAGCACTCCATTAAAGAGGAGTTCGCAGAGAGTGACGCTCGCTGAGAAAGACCCATCACTTTCCATGCATCGTCCGTACTGCTTTCTTTAAACTGCGATGGACAGTTTGCATTTCCTTATAGTAGCACTTCCATATTTGGCAACAAGGGATTTGAGGAATAAAAAAAACGATTCGCTTTGATGAAGACCAGGATTCAAATAGATCATTTTATTTGATTATCATTTGTGGCGTTATGCTTAAATCACATCACACGAAAAATTATCCAGTCGATAAAACAAATGATATTATTAGGATGCAGTTATGAACAGTTAAAAGCAGTGTATGATTTCTGAACATTATCTTATTTATTTTGGCTTGGTGTAAATAATAATTGTGCAATCATGTATTGAATTACATGTGAAGTGATGCCCGTAGATCAAATGGATGCTTGACCCGTAAAAAATCATACTTTATATTTACTTATTTTGAAAAGCGCAGGTTCATCGAAGCCAGACGTGTACAACTACCCATTCTGTATTTGAATAATTTTTCGCATTATAAGTTTCACTTATAATTAGTTCATTTTTCGTCAAAGTTTTACAATAACATTGATGAAAACAACACCATAAAAGTGAATTAAATTTTTTTAATTATTAGCATTTTTTAATACTAAGACACATTTTTTGAAGTGGCTTTTACACTGCAACTTTTTTATTTTATTTTATGAATTATATGTTAAAGGGATAGTTCAACCAAAAATTAAAATTATTTTATTAATGACTCGTTCCAAAGTCGTTCCAAACCCGTAAGACCTCTGTTTATCTTCGGAACACAGTTTAAGATATTTTAGATTTAGTCCGAGAGCTCTCAGTCCCTCCATTGAAGCTGTGTGTACGGTCTCCTGTCCATGTCCAGAGAGGTAAGAAAAACATCATCAAAGTAGTCCATGTGACATCAGAGGGTCAGTTAGAATATTTTGAAGCAGCGAAAATACATTTTGGTCCAAAAATAACAAAAACTACGACTTTATTCATCATTATCTTCTCTTCCGTGTCTGTTGTGAGAGAGTTCAAAACAAAGCAGTTTGTGATATCCGGTTCGCGAACAAATCATTCGATGTAACCGGATCTTTTTGAACCAGTCCACCAAATCGAACTGAATCGTTTGAAACGGTTCGCGTCTCCAATATGCATTAATCCTCAAATTATTTAAGCGATTAACTTTTTTAATGTGGCTGACATTAAATGTCACATGGACTACTTTGATGATGTTTTTCTTACCTTTCTGGACATGGACAGCAGACCGTACACACAGCTTCAATGGAGGGACTGAGAGCTCTCGGACTAAATCTAAAATATCTTAAACTGTGTTCCGAAGCTAAACAGAGGTTTGGAACGACATGAGGGTGAGTTATTAATGACATAATTTTCATTTTTGGGTGAACTATCCCTTTAAGTATTATGTTATTGACAGGGAGACACTGGATCATCATAAGGGTTGTCAGAGTTGTAAAGTTTTGTGGTATTAGCCTTGCAGGACAAGGTTTTATTTATCATGCTGTACTAATATAATGTATATTTTTCCTTTACCATATGTAATCACTGTAAATGTCTCTAAATTTATTAAGGTTTTTATATCTTTTTTTTTTGGTAATAGTACAATTATGGCTCAGCCAAGGTATTAAAGTAGCATTTCATCCCCAGATTGCATATATACACACACACACACACACATTATGATTTTATGATCAAAAAAGCACAAAAAATAAGAATTTTGGAATAAATGTGCTGAATTGTAAAACTTTTTTTTTTTTTTTTTTTTTGGAGCTGAAAAAGGATATACCTGGAAATAATTTAGTGAGTTTCACCTCTGCAACATAAAGGAACAAAAACTATGTACTGTTTAAAAACCTAACTCCACTTTAATATCACTTTCAATAATGTTAGTACTAAGACGATGACAAAGTTTGAAGTACTTTTGTTCAGCAGACCCAGTACAATTATTTTCGTCTTGTTTTCCAAGTCTTGTTTAGCTGAAAAAATAGTAAAGGAAAGCAGGAAAGGGTTTCAGACAGAGCCGTCATCCAGGAACACTGTTCTTTATAAGAAATGTATTTATATTTCTTACATTCATAAAATCTGTGTATGAAACTGAACTAAGGGTCGCTTTGGACATTAATGATTTGGTGGATTGTATGCAGTTGGAGGTACATTTGTTACCTTTATTTAACAGATGTTTTTGTTAATAACTAGTGTTACCCATATAACTCCTTGTTGTTCATGTGATAAGAACAGCACATTTCAAACTGAGTCCCAGGAGGTTAATCGAGGAAAACCTGCTGATTTAAATCAGCCGGGATGGTGAAATCCCATCATATAGATCAAAGCACTTTATGGCTTTAGGATATTGTAATCAATGTTATATTCACAGTTAATATCAGTCAGTATTATGTCATGCTGAGTCATTTTGACAACTACAGATTTTAGAAATGTTTTTAAGAGTTATCTTGTGTTTTCATTAAAAAGCTGTAACACCGTTTCTTTTTTATATTGCCACGTTTGAATGCTGTTAAGTGATTTCTTTTTCAAATAAATACTGAAGTGTGCAAAATGAGGGTGTTAAGAGATGTGTCTTTAATCTGGATTTAAACAGAGCGAGTGTCTGAACACAGAGTATCTCAAAATATCAGAATATTTACATTACATTTACATTAAATGACCATCCCTACAGTATAAATTCATGGTATCTCTTGTTCTTTGAAACCACAATAATAGTTAAGACTGCTGACTTTTCAATAGTCAAGAAGACCCCCTTCACAAAGAGGGTAAGTCACAGAAGGTCATTACTGAAAGGTCATTACTTTATCAATGCATACTAAATGCAAAGTTGACAAAAGGTGCACAAACAACAGGGATGAGCACAGCTTTGTTTAGATTGTCAGGAAAAGTCTATTCAAACACTTGGGAGAGCTTCACAAGGAGTGGACTGAAGCTGGAGTCAGTGCATCAAGAGTCACCACACTCCGACGTCTTCAGGAAAAGGGCTTACCAAGCCACTTCTGAAACAGAAACAACATCAGAAGCATCTCACCTGGGCTAAGGAGAAAAAGATCTGGACTGTTGCTCATTGGTCCAAAGTTGTCTTTTAAGACAAAAGTAAGTTTTGCATTTCCTTTGAAAATCAAGGTCTGGAGTCTGGATGAAGACTGGAGAGGCACAGAATCCAAGCTGCTTGAAGTCCACTGTGAAGTTTCTGAAGTCAGAGATGATTTGGAGAGCTGTGGCATCTGCTGGTTTTGGTCCATTATGTTTTATCAAGTCCAAAGTCAATGCAGAAGTCTACCAAGAGATTTTGGAGCACTTTATGCTTCCTTTATAGAGATGCACCTTCTAACATTGCCAAAACCACTTCCAAGAGGTTTGCTGACCATGTATTACTATGTTAGATTGACCAGCCAACATGCCTGACCTGAACCACATATGGCATCTGAGGGACATTTTCAAGAGAAAGATGAGAAACAGTCGATCCAACCATGATGAGATGAGCTGAAGGCCTGCTATTAAAGAAACCTGCGCTTCAATAGTCCCTCAGAAGTGCCACAGGCTGATCGTCGAATTGGTGCTTAAGGAGGCCTGACCAAGTATTGAGTCCCAAAATAAACATACTTTAAAGAACTTGAACTTTTCTTTGCAAATCCTTTTTTTTTTTTTTTTTTTTTTTTTTTTTTTTTTATCTAAGGAAACATTCTAACATTTTGAGATTCTGGACTTCTGACTGTCATGAGCTGTAGGCCTAAGCTCTAATCATCAAAATTAAAACTTTTTTTTTATGTTTTACATTACATGTAATGAACCTGGAATGTGTCATGTGCCAGGTTTGATCCTTCCTTGTCTCTGTCTCTCTCCTCATTAACATATTCTTTCTCTCCTATTCATATTCTCAGCTGTTCACTATTGTTATCGGCGCTCACCGCTCACCACACAAGGCTCTATTGCTGAAGAAAAAGCATATTGAAGCTTGTTTAAAGTTTTGTGTACCACATTTAGAGCTTGTGAAATACTGTGATAATATAGTCTGGTCAGATGAGACCAAAATTAAACTCTTTGGATGCCTTAATACACACCATGTTTGGAGGTCAAATGGCACAGCACATCAACCCCAAAATATCATGGTGTGGCATTGGCAAAATACATATAATTGAAGGAGGGATGAATCGAAAAATGTAGACATTCTTGATAAATATCTGCTGCCATCTACCAGGATGATGAAGATGAAACAAGGTGGACATTTCAGCAACACAATGATCCCAAACACACAGCGAAGGAAACTATCAACTGGTTTCAAAGAAAGAAAATAAAGCTGCTAGAATGGTCAGCTGATCACCTGACTTAAATCCAATAGAAAATAAGAACTACAGATCAGAGTTGCTGGGTTGAAAATAATACAAAAAGAGCTTAATCATCAGTTAAAAGAAGCAAGGAGATGACAGAAAGACCTCATTGAGCATCAGTTTTCCACTTCAAATTCAAAAAAAAAAAAGGTGGAATACAAAGAAGACCATTTATTAATACGAGTGATGATTTACAGAAAGCTAATGAATAAATTTTACCTGCGGTTTTAAACTCATGATTTTTCTGATAAATGCAGATCTGTTATTGGTTCTCTGACAGATGTTATGGGCAGCAGATTACAGGAATACAGTTTTAAGGTGCAGCTGCTATTTCATCAACTATGCTCAAGGAAATCTAAGGGAGCTGATGGGATCCCCGCCCAGCTTTTGAAAACCTGTGCTGAAGAACTTACTCCAGTGTGGTGTACACTCTTTCAGCGTTCATTGGACTCGCATATAGTTCCTGCACTCTGGAAAAAAGCTGTGTTCATTCCTATTCTGAAAAAGCCACACCCGTCCGAGAATAATGATTTTAGACCTGTAGCATTGACATCAGTAATAAAGAAATGCTTTGAGAAGTACATTGTGTCCATATTGAAAGTGAATTAATATCTAAACTAGATCCGTGGCAGTTTGCATACAGACAGGGCAAGACTACGGATGATGCAGTAAGAAGTATCACCCATCTAGTATCTAACCATCTGGAGCACTCAAAGGCATACGCACGCCTACTTTTTATTGATTTTAGTTCAGCTTTTAATACTTTGCAACCTTATTTATTATTGGAGAAATTAAAAGAGATGGATGTAAATCCATTTATTTTTTTAATGGTATTTTTCTTTTCTAACGAATAGAACACAACAGGTTAAGGTTAACAAGAAGATTTCCGACCCTCAGGATATTAGTACAGGAGACCCTCAAGGGTGTGTCAGCTCCCCAGTTCTCTTCACACTGTACACAAACAGTTGTGCGAGGAGTAACAGCTATATTGTGAAATGTAGAGATGATACTGCGATTCTGAGCTTATTATATAAAGATCAAGACATTTCGTCTTACTGCTCTGAGATTAATCAGTTTATAGAGTGGTGTGATGCCAACCACCTGATTGTGAATGTGAAGAAAACTGAAGAGATGATATTTAATCCAAAGTCAATCGGAAACCATATATATTCATGATGTTCCTGTCACACAAGTGTCCTCATATAAATATCTTGGTGTTTACATTGATTGTTCTCTAACATGGCAGGTTCATATAGATACCTTGTGCACTCAGCTGCAACAAAGAATATATTTTTTGAGAAGGCTCCGACTTTACGGTGTCATTAGTAAGATTATGATGATGTTTTACCAGGTTATACTGGTACGTTCAAACGGTCATGAAGATCATGGGCAGAACAGAACCTTTTTATCTCCAGACCCTATATGAAAAATCTATACCGAGGGAGGCAAGATTATGTATAACACAACACATATCCTGTATTGTGAGTTTGAATTGTTGCCATTGGGGAGAAGATTATGAATGCCAAACTGTAGACTAAACCGTTTCAAGAACTCATTCATTCCTTCAGCTGTTATGTTATTAAATAATATCAAGTAGAGATTATTATTCTAAGTTTGGTATTTGTGTAAGGGTTTGTTTTGTTTTTTTCCTCATAATTGTGTATTTTTCTTCTCTATTATTATGTTATGTGTTTGTTTTATATTTTTTGTCAATGCAGTGGTTGTATTCGTGAGCCCAAAACAAATTTCCCATTGGGACAATAAAGTATACCTAACCTAACCTACGGTTGTCTTTCTATCATCTCTAGCCAGTCTGCCCTTTCTCCTCTGACCTCTGACATCAACAAGGCATTTACATCCACACAACTGCCGCTCACTGGATATTTTTTCTTTTTCAGATCATTCTCTGTCAACCCTAGAGATGGTTGTGCTTGAAATACTCAGACCAACCCGTCTGGCACCAACAACCATTTCACGTTCAAAGTCACTTAAATCCCCTTTCTTCTCCATTCTGATGCTTGGTGTGAACTTCAGCAAGTCGTCTTCACCACATCTAGATGCTAAATGCAATGAGTTGCTGCCACGTGATTGGCTGGTTAGCTGTTTGTTTTACCAAGTAATTATACAGGTTTACCTAGAGTGGCCTGAGAGTGAAGGAGTGAGTGAGTGAGTGTGGGTGTGTATATATATATATATATATATATATATATATATATATAGCTACATATACACACAATTATAGAGAATGCTAGTTTTAAAAGAAAACAACAGATAAAAAGAAAGTAGGTAGAATAGAAATAGAATAGAGAGTGCTCAGGCTGACCTTTCCAACAGTTAATGTAAAGTCAGTGAAAGTGATTTTGTGCCTCTTTGGGATGATAATAACAAAAATGCGCCTTTCCCATTAAGAAACCAACAAATCGACACCTTGTGTGATTTCCAGCACATGTGGATGTGTGTGAATAGAAAGTGATTGTGTGTTGGTCCGAGGTCCAGTTTAGGGAGCGATGTGCTCCGAGCGCGGCTGCTGTGGTCTGACGTGCTGACGTGTTCACAGCAGCAGCAGCGCGAGACTGACACAGCGGCACAAGCGGGTAAGAGAAACACCATTCCTCTAATCTTACTCCTATTCTGAACCTCTCACAAGCACAACTACTCCTCGAGTATGCTAACTGTCCGTCTAATTGTATCGTCCTCACGTGGCATAACGATTGTACAATTTTATGTTGTATAAGATGCCGTAAGAGATAGTGCTAGCAAAGTTTGCCTCTCAAACGCCTGCGTTCGGATTTCCCCGGAAGTGAGTTGTCCACTTTTCAGCATGTCTGCTGGTCTTTGTAGTTTCTTCTCGATGTCTCCCAGGTTTAGTTGCGATTACACATTCACATACGAAAACTACAACCCGTGTGTTTCCGCTTGAGGCGACTTGTTTTGTGAAGTAGGATGGGAAGTGTAGTTTACACGTAGGCGTCCGCATATTAAATCAACGGAGGACACCTGATTTAAAAACTACAGTAACCAGCATGCTTTGCGCCTTAAAGAAAAAACTCAGCTGCGGCTAAGTTAGCTAAGCTAATAGCAAATTAGCTTACGAGGTCCGACTATTATCCTTCTAGTTACGTTATAAGTGATTTAATGAAATAAACGTTGAGGTTAGTGTCTGTTTCGCCAGTTGACTTATGAGAACACACTGAGAATATCTCTGTACCGGAACTAAAGCTACTGTATATTTGCATGTTCTGTCCTGTTCAATGTAAATGTCAGGAAATAGACTCGCATCTGAACCGGGAGTCGTAGCTTCTGCCCTAAAATAACACGTTTTTGTTGACATATAAATATTATATGTCGGTATTCACCAAAATGATGCGTTAAATAACGTAGAAGTAAGTGAAAGATGGAGGAATTAGTCTGATGAGCTGCTTTGGGGCTCCAAGTCTTTTACACCGACTCCAACCGGCTCTACTTTCAGTTTATGTGCCGGTTTTTTTAAAAGATAATCTTAGTTCAGTCTGATTTTTATACTCGAACAACCTCTTGTTCATTGACGTGGTTGTGTGTTGGACTTTGCCTCAGATTGTAGTTTAGCATACGGAGGCTTCCCCTTGATTTCTAACACCAGGAAATCAATCTTTAACGCACTCCGAAGTCTTTCGTATCATTGACGGACTTCGGGGGAGATCACAGGGACATTATTTAGTCAACAAATATGTTTGGATTTCAAACCCAAAATGTCATTTAACACCACCCATAACCCCGCCTGGAAAGTGCCATTCACTGACAATACAGAGCAAATCAGATGATCTAAAAAAAAAAAAAAAAACCTCCTCAAGGATTGTGTGCTGGATTTCATGCATAGAAGTTGTATAAATAAAGGATTTACATTTTCATTTAGGAAATGTTTGAGAAATGGTTGCTTTAAACCAATTCCTTAATTACACTTGCTTATTAGGAACATTTAGGAAATAAAGATAATGATACATTAAATCAGAGCTTTGTTTTCACATCACATCTTTTAGCTTTAATTTCTTTTAAGTCGAGACTCAACCTAATTTTGCTATAGTGTAGAAAGGACAGCATCACAGTTTAAGAATAAAGCACTTTTAGAAATGTAAATGAGTGTGGTGTAGCTGTTCAACACCATCACATGATATAAGAACAGTTTTATTAAGCAGAGACGACAGCGGGATGTGATTGTGTACTCACTGGTCAGATTTATATTGTGTCATATCAGGGTAGAAAGGTAGCATTGTTTTGCATTGTGATTTAAACTGTAAAAATATTTCCATTTCCGCTGAACACTCGGTCCGTTCCTCTGAATTCACAGACAGAATGTCAGAAGGAGACAGTGCCGGTGAATCCATCCATGGGAAACCATCAGCGATCGGAAACTTCTTTAAACGGCTCGGGCAGGTCAGGCTCCTGGAAATGACTTTTCGACTGATTTTGAGATTGCAAGTCAGTGCTCTGGATAATCCCAGCTACATTTTCTCTTTAAAATGCAGATTTATCAGTCATGGTTGGACAAGTCAACACCGTTCTCAGCAGTCCGATGGGCGGTCACTCTTCTTCTAACGGCCATATATATGATCAGAGTATATATACTACAGGTAAAAGCACCGTGATGCTCTTTATGAACAGTCACAGAATGCATCTGCTTTAATGTTATGGACACAGTTATCATGCTGCTGTAAACTCATTAGAAAGTAACTTTTTATTACAAAATGTGAATCAAATGTAATGAAACCCTTCTGTCTTTTATTAGGGGTGGTATATAGTCACATATGCTCTTGGGATCTACCACCTAAACCTCTTCATTGCTTTCCTCTCACCAAAAGTGGATCCCTCGTTGCTTGATGATCCAGGTAGGACCGGGTTTTAAACCAATCTCACTGTCCTCACTGATGTTTGTGTTGTTGTTCTCTTCCCGTAATCCGTGTCTCCTCTTCAGATGAGGGTCCAGCACTTCCCACGAAACAGAACGAGGAGTTCCGGCCGTTCATCAGGAGGTTGCCTGAATTCAAATTCTGGTAAGTTGTCACTTTCGGGAGTTTTAATGAATAGTCCAACCAAAGATCTGTCAGAATTTGATCGCTAGTTTCTTTCTGCTGCTGCAGTTAAATTGAGTTTACTGTACAATGCAGATTGTTTCAGAGTTTGGCAAAATTTGGATGAATACATATGAAAAGTAGGGCTGATGCCTTTGTGTGAATGAGGGACACAGTTTTACAATAACTGACTGAAATCTATTACTATTGTACAGAAGAATGTACTCTTCAGTGTAACAATAAAAATATATTGAAACTTTTTTTTAAAGGAATATCACACAATATTACAATTTTTAATTCAAGCAGTTTTTCTTTTGGCAAAAAAAAAAAGAATTGTTCAAATTTTATTTGAATATATTTTAAAAGATGAATTGTTGTGTAGTAATATGCATTCGTAGAACACATAATTCATCATAAAACACAGAATTCATTAAAACTAAGACCAATATTGTTAAAATTGTAATTATGAATTTCAATTACAAATACAGCTGATCTAAAATGTTCTTGAAAGAGATTAACACACGTACAATATTGCCACAGTAAATGTTATATTTATTTGACATAATCATTACTACAATAACTTAAAAATAAAGTTATTTGTCCTGAAAACGTTTCATTTGCATTGTTTTGCATTGGTAATACACCCCTATGCTTTCATGTAGATATTCTGTTGATCTGTGGAAGTGCAATAATTAATAATGTATGGATTCACTCATTATAATGCAGCCCTAGCCTTAGTCAAAGTAAAATGAGGACTTAACAGTAAATTCAACGGTAATGCCAAATATCGACCTATCTTTGTAAATAGCTTTATTAGATCGTGTGTTCAAAGAATCCTGGATTTCTTTGTTATTTTTAGGGCTATTTTTATTTCGATTACACGATCATCTCATTTCCGGTTTAATCGATAAATCGAAACGATTAATTTCTCGCAAGAAAATCTGTATTCTATTAAACTATTTTATTAAACCAAAAGAAATCCATATTTCATAAGTCAATGAATTGGAGATGCTTTTAATTTAGTAAAATTTAATGGAAATATTAAAATGGAATCCAGAAAATAATGAAAAACAGAATTTGGTAAAAGATAAAACTGTAAAACTCAATTAATTAGACAGGCTGTTTGATTAATACAATTTAATTTAACCATTAAAAACAGTATAGAAAAATGAATTTGGAAATAAAATGGATTTCATAGGGCCCTATAATTATAATACTTTTTTTGTGGTAATAAAAATTGTGTGGTAATTGATGTAATTGGACAATAGCCTTTAAAATGACTTAAAATACATATGTAATAGCAAGCAGTAATAATTAGTTCAAACAATGTAATAAAATCAAGAAATCATATGGTTTTATTGAACAAAACCGTTAAAGTACATGATATATAATAAACAATAGAGCTAACGTACTTTACGCAGTACAACAAAGGCCTGCAGAGGGCGCCAACGACCTGGTGTTTATCCTGACACATGGCTATGCGAAATAATACTTGTTTAATATTGACCAAGCACCATTTAATTCAAAAGTCCCCTTAATCTTTCATATTTGGCCATTTCTTTCTAAACGTGTAAACTCCGAGTAAGGGTTTGAGCTTTTATTTTGAAACAGCGAGATACTGAGGTTTCTCCTGTGTTTGCGTGGATTTAAAAAAGATTTACCCTCCAAATCTAATGAAATGGCGCGGTTGAAGTCCGATGTAAATGAAGTTCGGATAAAATCGACGAATGGCGACAGCCGTAGTTATTTTCTCAGTGTCTTTGATGTTCACATTACATAAATGTGTTGTATATTCCCTCCGAGCGCATTGATATCAGTGTGCGTTGTTTTTGGTTGATGTTTCAGGCATTCAGCGACGAAAGGCATCATCGTCGCTATGATTTGCACGTTCTTCGAAGCCTTCAACGTGCCAGTGTTCTGGCCCATCCTCGTAATGTATTTCATCATGCTGTTCTGCATCACCATGAAACGGCAGATCAAGGTTCGCAAGTGGAAGCTTTCCTTTACCAGCTATTTTAGTTCACAAAGCGGAGTTACCTAAAAATAGAGATTGATTTGCACCGAAACTGAAGTTCTTTGACTCTGTTTGTGTTTTCTTCCGCAGCACATGATCAAGTATAGATACCTGCCCTTCACACATGGGAAGAGGACTTACAGAGGCAAGGAAGACACAGCGAAAACATTTGCTAGTTAAAATTCCCCTTCCTGAAATCAAAGTTATTGATGAAGAATGGTGCGTAAAGGGGGTTGAGGTTTTCTTTTTTCTTTTGCTTTCTTTCTTTTTCGGAGTAAGGAGAAGCCAAGCCTGTTGAAACTTTTGAGCGACATGGATACTGAAATGCTGCCTTTAAGCGTTTGTGGTTTGGGCCTATGAGAAATGCTGTTGAGAGCTTTTACACGGGCAAATTTGAATATATTTGGACAACCAAGTATGAGATTTGACTCCTTATTTTCTCTGTGGTCCCCATTCTTCTTCAAACCAAGAGGATTTGGTAGACCGTCGTCTCCAGGATAGATTTAAAAAATGCTAGTTCATGCTAACTTTTCAATTATTTACCCACCTTTGTGTCATTTTCAATCAATATGGCTTTTTTCAGTGGAAAACGAAAGAGGGTGATATTTAGCGGAATGTACGCGCTGCTCTTTTCCATAGCTTTAATGTTCTGGAAAATAGCAGCATCAATATAATCTCATTTTGTGTTTCACTAGTGGAAATATGTTATTGGAATTAAATGGAGGTGAGAAGTGGACTGCTACATGATTATTTATGAACATGGGATATAAATATAATATAAAGTAGCGGGAAGAGACGTCACTGATCATAGGGACTTGCCACATGTTAATAATTGCCTTTTATGAACATTTGTAATTCTCTTAATGTGCTGTAGCATTGTATTTGACACCTTGACCACATCCATGCGTGCTGTTTGTAAGTTATTCTTCAGTAGTTTAAACTCCCCTCACCTTGTACATCAGGTTTTTAACACAAGCGTGCATTCCATTAAAATAGTGTGATTCAAAGATATTGGCTGTATGTTTTTATCATTTAAGCATTCCCAGTAAAAACTTTCTCTCTTCTTTCTTTTACAGAGGAAACATAAAGTTGAGTGCTTTAACTTTTACAAATGGATGGAGAGGGTTGAAGGATTTTTTTTTTCTTTTTTGTGCTGGGCCATAACTACTAGTATAGTGTTTTTTTTTTTTTTTTTAAGTCAAATGGAAAGAACTTCAATAATCATTGGAGATGAGATGCATTTTCATATTAAAGTGCTTTTTTTCCTGGAGGGGGAGATATATATTAATTCAAATGTATATATATTTTTTAATGGTTAGCATGTTTTTTTTTTTTTTGGACAATGACTTTTACTGTATTAAATTAATCTTCATCAAAACAAAATAATAGATTGGTTGAAGACTTTGCATGTTTTAGGTTTTCTTGTGCTGCTGGTTAAAAGAAAACAAGATGATTTTAATAACTAAGTGTAAATTTTTCAATCGACATGCTATTAAAAGGCTGTGTCCCTTCACTGCTTATTACCTTTTTATTGTTTAATTTGAACTACATTTAATTAATGAATTGAGTTGTATCAATAATGATTTTAAACAATGTCTTTGTTAAACAGTAAATAATGCATAATTACAGAGCCCTAAACCAAACCCTAACCCTATAATAAATACATAATGTTACTCAGAATTAATTGTATAATTATTCTGTAACAAGGAGACCTTCAAAAAATAAAATTAAACCATGTCTCTCCAGAATATTTTGTTTGGGTTGATCAGAAATAAAGATAAGGTCAAATGTAATTGTGCATACAAATATGAATTTGTAATGCACAAAGAAGAACTATAAGTTTTTGTGGTGCTGAGATAAACACCATCTTACAACATTTTACATTTGCAGATATAGCACAGAAGCGCCAAAAAGACACTTCCACTTAAAAATGCAAGAATGTCATTGCATTAGGAAAAACATTAAAGCAGCTGTCATCTGCAGACGTACGATGCTTGCTTTTTCTCAGAACTGGTGTTATCTCTATTCTGAACAGTAAGGGAGAGAGGGATAAGATGTCTCAGCTGTAGTCGTCATGCAATGACACATTTAAGAAAGAGTCCACAGCTGACTGAGTGGCAAGTGATAAACATTTTTAACGCTAAAAACTTATGTCTCTCAAATGTCTGATGTTTGGTATGACAGCGAATGAGTTGAAGAAGTATATGAAAAATATAGAAATAATTAAGTGGATGTAACAGTCAACCAGACAAACTGTAAAAAAAATGTCCTCACCTGTACTTGTTTTAACAAGAAATGTGTGTATTTTTTTTTCCTACTTCAAAATGTCATGTTTAATTCATTTAGTAAATTCTTGTTTCTTCTTAATTGTTTGTGAAATTTACTATCGATTTCTGAGTGAACACTCTTTAAACACCATTTTTTTTTTGTGCTTCCAGACGTAGTTTTGTGGTATTGTGGAGAAAGACATTTTCCTGTAGGGTGCAGCAGTGTCACAGCCATCGTGTCATTCTGACCTAATGCATCTTAATAATACTCTTTATTTGTTTGTTTGTTTATTTATTTTCATTATATGAGTTTCACATAAATTTAACGTCAATTATGTCATTATATTTCACAGTCTATATATGTGTCCCTGGACCATAAAAACATTAACATTGACATTAAGATTTATACAGCATCTGAAAGCTGAATAAATAAGCTTTATACATCGATATTTTGTTTGATAGAACAATATTTGGCTGAGATTCCGGTATATGAAAACCTGGAATCTGATGGTGCAAAAATAAATGAAAAATAACAAAAATAAATAAATAAAATCGCCTTTAAAGTTGCCCAAATCAAGTTTTTAACAATGCATATGACCAATTAAAAATAATAATAAGCTTTGATATATTTAAGTTAGAAAATGTACAAAATATCTTCATTTAACATTATTTTTACTTAATATTTTTACTAATGATTTTTGGCGTAAAAGAAACATCAATAACTGTGACTCATGCAGTTTATTGTTGGCTATTGCTACAAATATACGTTTGTTACTTGTGACAGGTTTTGTTCTCAAGGGTCACAAATGTTCAAATTTGATTTAATGTTATAACAATAATGTTGCGGCGTATCGGAGACGTCACCGCTGACGTCACCGCGTACCGTGGAACTACAACTACTGGAGCGACACGACCGAGTGCGTGCTGCCGCGCGCTTCAACGTTACTCCTCTTCTTAACCGGTGTATGGCTGCTCTCGTAACTTAACCCCGTCAGCCGGCAATGAGCGTACGCCGTCGCTCACTTTTCTCTCCAGGAAAACCCCGTCGGACCGGCTGCTTCCCTCCTATCCCTTGCACTTCCGGGTGTCGAGCGAGCGTCTTTTCCCGAGGATCAGCTGTGATACTGAATGAGCAAAAGGCTGTGCTCCCGGTAATCGCAGTGCACGGTTAAAGACAGCGTGGCAGGAGGATTCCCGTTGCTGCCGCTCATCTCATCTCTTCTGAGCAGCTGTATGAGACATGTGTCCTGTCTCTCTGAGCTGTTTTGGGTCTATGATAGTGTGATGACGCTCTGCTGAGCTCGGACTCTCCGTCTGGACTGAGTTGCACTGAGAGATCGTCGCGCTTTTCTCTATTTTGCGCATCCCACCGGCTGGAGAGCGACGCGCACGCGAGAGCCTGGCGGTTTTTCATGTTTTAATGAGGATTCAAGTATTACCGGTTGGACAATGAAGAAGTTCTTCGATGCCCGTCGGGAGATGGTGAGCTCCGGACCCGCGCCTGTAGCCGCTGCGGGGGGCGGCGCGGGGTCCGGCGCGTTTATCGGACGCGTTTTCTCTGTCGGACGATATCAAGTGACCGTGGAGGAGACTGTGGCGGAGGGTAAGCGACTTCATGCGTTCAAACAGCAGATGAAGTGTTTGTGCTGGGGATGCTTTTATGGTCTATGACTAAGACAATAAATAAGTAATGATGCCTCTGACGTCACTCCTCTAGTCCTTGCGTCATCTGAATAATGAGTTGTGCTGCCTCAGCAGAGGAGCTTTACTTTAGTTTTTAACACCAGAATTAAATTTGGTGATCATTTACCTACCCTCGTGGTGCTGCAAACTTGTGTGACCTAGTTTGTTCTGTGGAAGTATAAAGGAGATGTTTAGCAGAATGTCAAAGCTGCTCTTTTCCACATAGTGAAAGACTAGAGATGTCAAGCTCCAAAAGTGACAAACACAGCCAAAGTAACATTAAAGTATGACTCGTGAATCCGTTTTTACAAATGATCTGCATTCATGTGTTAATTTTAGTCAGGAAGAGTTTAACATTTAAATCATTATTCATTATAGATCTTGCCCTGAGCCTGTATGCAACAGCAACAGCAGGTTTGACATGATTTAATGCCAAGCTGTATTGATTATTTTGTTTTATAAGCCATGTTTATGATATCTCTTTTGATCATTAAATGAAGAGATCGTGAAATAAAAACTTCAATAAGAACTTTCATAATTTACTCACTTTTTGTTCCAAACCCAATTTCTACCAAGGAAATAAAAAAAATATTAGGCCCAGACTTCTTTTTCACTTATTATTACTTATTGATCTTATAATATATGTGTATGTGCACTGTGTATATTTATTATGTATATATAAATATGCATGCATGTATATATTTAAGAAAAATCACTTTTTTATTTTGTTAAATATTTTAAGTTCTATAAATATAAACGTATTAAACATAAATATAAACATAATAAACATATACATAAACATAAATAAAAAATGTTTTACACATCTATACTGTATGTGTGTATTGATATACATAATAAATATGCACAAGTATACACGCGCACATTATGTAAACCAAAACTTTAATTTTTAATGCAATTTATCGTAATTAATCTTTTAACAACACATTATTATTATTATTATTATTATTATTGTTATTATTGCTCTAAAATGTAAGATCAATTTTATGCTTGTGTATTATGGAAAAAAGAGCATTGTAAACATTCTACATGATACCTAATTTCATATTCTACAGAATAAATTAAGTCATACAGGTAGAATGACTTAAATGTGGGCATATGACAACAGTAATCCCTTTAAAAACGTGTTTCCCAGAGGTTCTCTAACTCATTGTGGTTCTGGCGTTAAACAAAGAAAGTTCTGAATGCACAGGATGCATTCCATGAGTCATCAGCTTTATAAGTCAGGTTTGGAGTCATTCCCCGCTGATGCACTGAGGTGTCAGCAGAGGAGTCCTAATAGAGTCTTAATCAGGGTCTCGGGAACTCAAAACTGGTTATGGCGTGAGAGAAATTTTAAGCTATCTTAGTGTTACGACTCACAATGCAAAGACATTGTGGAGTCACTGTGTCTCGCGGGAGACCCGAAGCATCACCCCCAATTTTTTTAAGGGAAAATATTAGGGCTGCCCCCGACTAAAGATATTCCTAGTCGACTAACACACCTCCATTTTAGCAATTAGTCGAATAATCGTTAATTTATGATATTAATATAAAAAACTTACGTATATACAAGGAAAGGTATAGTCCAGGTTGAAGTTTAACACTTCCATATGACAGAATATGCTAAGCATGATATTAGCGCATTCAAAATGAAAATGAAGCGCTTAAAACAGAATAGTAAAGCGTTTAAAGTATACAGCGCTTACGGACACATAAATCATTGGCTGGAACGTTATAGGCTAATTAACATAAAAACAGCAATCACACTGCCTGTGCATTTTAATAATTTATTATCAAAAATACAAACTGTAACAGTTACATGTCAATAAAAACAAAACAGTTTGAATAAAATAAACTAAAATTCATTCTTTAAAATAAATTAAATAAACGTATTAGCAACTTAGGCCTAGTACAAAACAAGGCAAAAAAATAAAAAATAAATAAATACTGTAACAAAAACGCTGTTTGGTATAAAATTACAGTGGAAAATTAATATAATTTTTATATTGTTCAAAAGGATAATTAACAAAAACGAACAATTTAATAAATGCACATGGCACATCGCAGAACGCCAAAACTTAGAATAAAAAAGAAGGCGGCAAATAAATCAACAGCCTAAGTATTTGATTAAATTGTTTAGAACAACTATATTTAACGCTGTTTAAGGTAATTTTTTTATTTTTTTTTTTTGCGACTAACCAACTAATGAAAATGTATTCGACCAAGCCCTCTTCATATCGACTAACGTTTAGTCGACTATTTGGGGACAACCCTAGAAAATATACAACCGAGTGTGATTTTTGTATTTGATATGCAAGTATGACATGATATTTTTATATTTTGGAGAGCAATGCATTGTGATTTCCTCAGATACTTTATGACCATGCTGACTTGATCTTCATCTGAGTATTTTTTTTCAAAGTGAGTACAAAAGAATGTCTCTTGGAACTTAACTTTAAAAAAAATAAATGTGGACAAATATAGTTTCTAAAAAAACATTTAACAGATGAAGGCAGAAAATAGACTATTTCAGTCCCTCACATTTGTTCCAGAGGAATTTAGGAAAACTAACACAACAGCTGAACTGTGAATGATTTCAGCTGTCGCTTCTGAAGAACAGCATCTAAACCTGTGCTCATGGCAGTACTTTAGTACAGTGGCCAGTTATGTTGTCTAAGACAGATTTTGTCAAGGTCTAGAAGCACAGTTCACTGGATGTTTGACTTCAGCCTATTCATTCAGATGAGTTTATGAGGCCTTCAAGCTTTATTTTAACGCTGTTAAACCATTACATCACTGACTCAGTCAGGCAGTTACCATTCACTGGCTTAAAGACTGAAAGGAAAACGTTTGAGGTTTCAGCAGACAAACACACACACACACACACACATGCACGCACGCACGCACCGGTGACTTCATTCAAATGTAGACACGGATGTTTGGCCAAACTCAAACTTCTTTTTATGAACAGGCCAACAGTCAAACTAACTGTTAACTTCCAAGATTTTCAAGGTATTCTATATAAGAAAACAATTTTTTTTGAGTTGGCACTTTAAATTAAATTAAATTTATGCATTTAGCAGATGCTTCAAGCTAACAATTTTCTCCTAACATGTGTTCCCACGCAATGCTCTACCACTACCGCTACAGGAACACTTTAATATGAATTCATACTATGTGGTATGTATGAATACGTAAGATAAAAAAAAAAAAAAAACATAGGAGTTGTCACAAAACTGGAATTCATGACTTCGAAAACTAGTGATATTTGATAACATTTGATACCATGAGGAAAAACTGCTACAATATTAAAGGCAGAACATTTCAGTTTTTTATTGAAAGATAAATATAACTACGCTAGAACATGACAATGACATACCGTATTTTTCACATTTTTTTTTTTCATAGTTTGGCTGGTCCTGTCACTTATAGTCAGGTGCGACTTATTTATCAAAATTAAATTAATTTGACATGAACCGAGAGAAATGAACTAACAGAAAACATTACCGTCTCCAGCCGCGAGAGGGCGCACTATGCTGCTCGGTGCTCCTGTAGCCTAGACTGAAGACATAGAGCGCCCTCTCGCGCCTGTAGACGGTAATGTTTTCTCTTGGTTCTTGGCTCTAAATAAATGCGACTTATAGTCCAGTGCGACTTATGTTGTTTTCTCATCATGACGTATATTTGGACTAATACGACTTATTCTCAGGTGTGACTTATAGTCCGAAAAATATGGTATATTTTTTACATTAAAGATGCTGTATGTAGGACTGACGCCGAGTGGTTGAACTAGGTATTACAGTCCAAATTCAAAATATTTGAGAGGTTTTTTTTTCACCCAGCCCCTCCTCCTCAGACTTGATGCACACGCAGGTTTCACGATTGATGACATCAACAGGAATGAGTGCTCTTGACGATGACTGAAATGAAATTCACTATTTTTCTGCCAACTGGCAACCTGGGATTTGAGATACCATTGGGTAAACTGGCAGTGGGCGGATTTCACAAACCAAAACAAAGACCGACATTCTCGGCCCGGAACGAGCATTTCAAAGGAGAATGACTGACTGTAGTGTTGTTTTTCTGATAAACAAGTATGTTAACTTAGCATGTTTCTTAAATATCTGAAAACATATTATGTTTTTTTTTTAAGCTTTTGTAGAGTCAAAAACTTACACACAGCAACTTTAAAGTTAAAATACTAGAGAAAAACATTTTGGATATATGGCAATTTCTTGGCATGATTCCACTGTCGAAAAGAAGTGGGAGCAAAAAAGATCAACTGATATCGGAATATCAATACTTCAGAAGAAGTATTTCAACTCTCTGATATTACAGTATTGAAAAAAAATCGATATCTTTGACAACATTACTAGGGATGCACTGATACACATTTAGGTGTCGATACCGATATCCAGTCATTTAGAGGGACATTTGTCGATACAGATACCAATATTTTGGTCAAAATTTTTCATTTGAGATGATTAATTAAAAAAAAAAAAAAATCAACATGTTTTCCATATTTCAGAGTAATTGGTCTTTTTATTGACTGGATATAGTAATTGGTACTGATACCGATTATTGGCCGATGCATAAGTGCACCCTTAAACGCCCATGAAAGTCCAACAAAAATCTAACAATCAGTGGGGCTTAAGCAGATCGTATGAAAAAATATGATTTACATAGTATGTACGATATATACATACTAGGGCTGCACGATGTGTCGTTTAAGCATCGATATCGCGATGTACGAATCCACGATAGTCACATAGCAGGATGTGCAATGTAGGCTGTTATAGTTGATCCGTTATTCACTAACTGTATGGGCCAGCTGCTCCCCGGCCCTTGACGAATGTGATTCACGGATTAATTGCACAGCTTAACCATCATAGAGGGAAAGTTTATCATTTGCATGTGTTTTTAAGTCCTGTCAGTTTAACAGGGCAGAGAGACAGCGAGAGAGAAAGAGAGAGAGAGGTCGCACGTTCACCGTCTTCAAACAACACAAGCGCTGTCTTGCTTTCTCTCCCTCGCACATATTAATCACTTGTAAAGATTGTGTCGATGTTTAGATCATTTAAAATGAGAATGTAAGTGTGCTCACCCCATTTTTGTTTGTAAGAAAAAATTAGATTAGATTTCATATTGCAATATATATCGCAGAAATATAAAATATCGCAATGTCGCATTTTTTCCCAATATCGTGCAGCCCTAATACATACTATTAATGTTGAATAATCAGTTATAAGGTTAAGTATAAACATTGACTCTGTGGCACTGTCAAAACTTGCTATCATCTTAAATAGATGGTCGACCCCCCAAAAATTAAACTTCCATCCTGCACTGTCAGAACTGACTACTGAGAATGAACTAAAAACTAAAAACGCAAATTATCTAAATATAATGATTTATGAGTTAATTGTGCAGTCCACAAATGTGACTGTATGCTTATTTCAGGCTCATTACTCACAGAGCTACAGTAAACTCCCCAATGATGCTGGACTTCAGCAGCTTCATTATGGGAAGCTCAGCGGTTAGGTGTCTATGAGCTATACAAACGGTTTGAAGTAAATTGGATTAACACTGAAGACACAGAAATGTAGGCTTGGCTCAATTAATGACATAAATCTGAGAGGTTTTGCTTATCACCAGTGCATGCCTCATGTGTTACATGATCTTTACTGCAGGCAGATCTTAATTTAAACAGGACAACTGAATGTCAGCAGCTGTGAGTGTCACCCATAACCTCTGGGGTCGATCCGAGACAGTTGCTAGATGGATTTGTATTTTTGTGCTGTTTGTGGTGGAATGTTTATGCCCTAGATGTAAAGAGGTTATTTGATACATGCATGCCACACCACTAAAGAGGACATCCACATGTGCAGGGAAAAAGCCCATTGGTATACATCCTACTAATTTAGCATTCAGTATGTTTACTATGCCCAAGATGCATAATCACACAACATTGCACATTGCATCTGATCGTCCATTTGGGATGGACAACTGAGAAAGACAAGGCCATATGTGTTTTCCTCTCATTATTTGATCAGTCAGCCACAAGTTATTACATTATATTACAATAGAAGTTAAATTACAAATAAAATTATAACACACAGGCCAAATATACATTTATTTTTAAAACTAACTAGACACTGCTTAATTAAACATCATGAGTTTGTAGCGGTTTAAATTTGCTGCATCCAAATTTGAATAATATCTCTCCTAAATAGCATTCAGAATTAACAAGTGCTGTGGTTTTCAAACTTTTTTTTTTTGGTCCCGCCCACTTTAAACCTTAAAATTCTGGAAAAATGCCATTGTATTGCACGGTTATCATTGAATATAATAAAATTTACACCAGCTCTTTTAAAAAAAAAATTATATTCAATAAAATCATAACAAAAATTGAACGCCATCTTGATGCACATTACTTCTATTCATGATTTTGTAGAAGTACAGTTTGTGCTCTGAACAAAGTCATTTAAATGCTCATGATATCATTATTAAAATTTACATAAATGTAATGAAACTCATAAATGTAAACTTCCCAGGGAGACTTGAATGCACCAAATGTCCCGAAACTTTCCTTAGCAAGAAGTGTGTATTTTCAGTTTCTTGAAGTTCAGGGGTGATCGTTGATGTTTTTGTCATCAGAATGATCTAAGAGATAAGAGAGCATCTTTGCCTCATTCTGAAAGTTAAATGGGACTATGTGTGTGTGTGTGTGTGTGTGTGTGTGTGTGTGTGTGTGTGTGTGAATAATAGATGGTCAGCAACTCATTTGTTCATTAATGTTTCTAGTGGCTGCCATCTGTCGGCCTTTAGCTGTCATCCTCAGTGTGTGCTGTGTTGTATTAGTGGGTTCGGTTGGCTTTAGTTTAGTTTGTTTAAGGCTGATTTATACTTCTGCGTCGGACATACGCCATAGCCTCTAAGCCGTAGGCTGTTTGTTGGTTTTGATTTATACTTCTGCGTCATTGTCCGCATCGGCGTGCAGTACAATATGCAAACCGCTAGTCTGCAGTGTCCACGGGCATGTTGATATGCAACCCGCAGACCACGGCAAAAGCTGAAGAAGAAGCAGCTTGTCTAAGAAGCATCAGCCGTGACGGCAGGAAATACATATCAAAGAACAGAACTACAAAAAAGAGATGACAACGGAACGGCAGAAGATGGCATTCTTTCAATCTCTACAAGGACTTGTACCATGGCAGAACAATGGTTTGTCGCAGACAACAAAGTAATGCAATGCTACATTTTTATAATAAATGATAAGACACTTATTCTTTGCTTCATTTTATTGTGTTACATTAAAATATATTAAAGTGCAAAATACACACAAAATTCAAATACATACGGAGGGATGGGTACTAGCAGACCAATAACAGCGGTTGCAGTCCGTGTAGATTTGACACAACCTACGGCGTAGTTTCGATGCAGAAGTATAAATCAGCCTTAAGTCTAGGGGTGTAACGATACACAGATGTCACAGTTCGGTACCTACCTCGGTTCGGGGTCCCGGTTCAATATGATATGACATGTAACGTAGCCTATATACATTCACCTAAAGGATTATTGGGAACACCATACTAACACTGTGTTTGACCCCTTTTTCACCTTCAGAACTGACTTAATTCTGTGATTGGTTGATTAGATAATTGCATTAATAAGAAATTGAACTAATAATTTTTCCTAATAATCCTTTAGGTGAGTGTATGTTGAGTTTCAGTATTTGTGGCACCCTTATTTGTTCACCAAAAGGAAACTCAAATGGCAGTAAGCAACATCCTGTTTGTTTTCTTTATTTTACAAAAGCACAATGTTTGGTTTTCATTGTGAGTGTCCACAAATAAAGGTAGATCTTTATACAGTGACACAAACTGTAAAACAAATATGCTTCACACATGCAGCATGAACAGTTTTTGTATAATTTCGAAATTTTAAGTGAAAACAGAAGAGTCCAACTTTATGTGAATGTAAATTCACTCTCTGTCAGCAGGTGGCACTTATGGAACAGCAGCAATACAACATTTTTTTGGTTACAGAGGTGCTTATAAACACCATTTAATATGCATTATACAGATGCAAGATGAAAAGAAAATATCATCTAAACTGTTCTAAAGCCAGTCAGTTCCCCTCGGAGATACATTCACCCCCAATTGTTTTTTGATTTATTTACAATCTAAACCAACTCAAATTGTCATATTTATATAAATTAATATATATATATATATATATATATATATATATATATATATATATATCAATCAATCAATCAATCAATCACCTTTATTTATATAGTGCTTTAAACAAAATACATTGCGCCAAAGCACTGAACAACATTCATTTGGAAAACAGTGTCTCAATAATGCAAAATGATAGTTAAAGGCAGTTCATCATTGAATTCAGTTATGTCATCTCTGTTCAGTTGAAATAGTGTCTGTTTTAATTTGCAATCAAGTCAATGATATCGCTGTAGATGAAGTGACCCCAACTAAGCAAGCCAGAGGCGACAGCGGCAAGGAACTGAAACTCCATCGGTGACAGAATGGAGAAAAAAACCTTGGGAGAAACCAGGCTCAGTTGGGGGGCCAGTTCTCCTCTGACCAGACGAAACCAGTAGTTCAATTCCAGGCTGCAGCAAAGTCAGATTGTGCAGAAGAATCATCTGTTTCCTGTGGTCTTGTCCTGGTGCTCCTCTGAGACAAGGTCTTTACAGGGGATCTGTATCTGGGGCTCTAGTTGTCCTGGTCTCCGCTGTCTTTCAGGGCAGTAGAGGTCCTTTCTAGGTACTGATCCACCATCTGGTCTGGATACGTACTGGATCCGGGTGACTGCAGTGACCCTCTGATCTGGACACAGACTGGATCTGGTGGCCACGGTGACCTCGGAACAATAGAGAAACAGACAAATATTAGCGTAGATGCCATTCTTCTATTGATGTAGCAAGTACATCGGGTGTTATGTGAAGTGTTCCGGTTCCAGTTTACCTAATTAATGCATCCTAAAAATCCTTTAACGGATTTGGATATTAAAAGCATATTAGTGTGTTATGTGTAAGCCAGGTTAAAGAGATGGGTCTTTAATCTAGATTTAAACTGCAAGAGTGTGTCTGCCTCCCGAACAATGTTAGGTAGGTTATTCCAGAGTTTAGGCGCCAAATAGGAAAAGGATCTGCCGCCCGCAGTTGATTTTGATATTCTAGGTATTATCAAATTGCCTGAGTTTTGAGAACGTAGCGGACGTAGAGGAGTATAATGTAAAAGGAGCTCATTCAAATACTGAGGTGCTAAACCATTCAGGGCTTTATAAGTAATAAGCAATATTTTAAAATCTATACGATGTTTGATAGGGAGCCAGTGCAGTGTGGACAGGACCGGGCTAATATGGTCATACTTCCTGGTTCAAGAAGAACTCTTGCTGCTGCATTTTGGACTAGCTGTAGTTTGTTTACCAAGCGTGCAGAACAACCACCCAATAAAGCATTACAATAGTCTAACCTTGAAGTCATAAATGCATGGATTAACATTTCTGCATTTGACATTGAGAGCATAGGCCGTAATTTAGATATATTTTTGAGATGGAAAAATGCAGTTTTACAAATGTTAGAAACGTGGCTTTCTAAGGAAAGATTGCGATCAAGTAGCACACCTAGGTTCCTAACTGATGACGAAGAATTGACAGAGCAACCATCAAGTCTTAGACAGTATTCTAGGTTATTACAAGTAGAGTTTTTAGGCCCTATGATTAACACCTCTGTTTTTTTCTGAATTTAGCAGTAAGAAATTACTCGTCATCCAATTTTTTATATCGACTATGCATTCCATTAGTTTTTCAAATTGGTGTGTTTCACCGGGCTGCGAGGAAATATAGAGCTGCGTATCATCAGCATAACAGTGAAAGCTAACACCATGTTTCCTGATGATATCTCCCAAGGGTAACATATAAAGCGTGAAGAGTAGCGGCCCTAGAACTGAGCCTTGAGGTACTCCATACTGCACTTGTGATCGATATGATACATCTTCATTCACTGCTACGAACTGATGGCGGTCATATAAGTACGATTTAAACCATGCTAATGCACTTCCACTGATGCCAACAAAGTGTTCAAGTCTATGCAAAAGAATGTTGTGGTCAATTGTGTCAAACGCAGCACTAAGATCCAATAAAACTAATAGAGAGATACACCCACGATCAGATGATAAGAGCAGATCATTTGTAACTCTAAGGAGAGCAGTTTCAGTACTATGATACGGTCTAAATCCTGTCTGGAAATCCTCACATATACCATTTTTCTCTAAGAAGGAATATAATTGTGAGGATATATATAGGATATAGGATATATATAATAATTCTACTAGCTCCATAGAAGACCGTTAATGATAAGGACAAAAATAGCACCCCTAGTAGAAACCTGAGGATGCAGTGCATATAAGTGGGTTATAATGGAAATGAAATCTCAGTGTTTTTATAATGGCAGGTTGATTCCTCACATACAGTGCTTTGGGGTGTGTGTGAGTCGATGCTGAATAGATGAGTCATAGTTCTATGCTGCCAGTTCTGCCTGCTTCAACCTCCTGCGAGGAGATTTCTAACACACCAGAGAGGCGACAGGAAAGGAGAGATGGAGGGTGAAAGGAAATGATACCTCCTCTCCAACAAAGCAGTTCAAATTTAGCACAGTCCTGAGTCACTGTCTGTGTGTGTGTTTATGTTTGTGTGTGTGTCTGTTTGTATTGCTTCTGTTGCAGTTTGGTTTCCGTCCATTAATTAAGTCGGGGTGTTTTCTCTCTGATGCGGCAAGGGAGGCAATGTCTCCTAAAAAAATGTGATGTGAAAGAATTAACAGTGAGATAATAAAACGTCTCTGTACAATAGAGAAATGACATGTGAGACACTCAGTGAAGAAACCCGAGTAGTGCATGCTGGGACACAGTGTTCACATCACAATGGAGGTGGTACAGAAGCATCAATGTACAGCATGGATTTTAAATCCAGAAATGTAACATGCCAATCATAGGGTTTGTGGAAGTCATTGTATTTAGGAATTGCATACATACAATACATAATACAATGTTGGCAAAAACTTTATATAAACACACTACACTCCTTTATTTAAATCTGTAAAACTGTTAACAATCGAAACAATGGGCTATTACGTTGTCTAAGTGTTTCTCAATTAAGTAAACATTGCTTTTCCAAGTAGTCCTTAAAGTAACAAAGAAATAAATTATGAGAATAGAGTAGTTTTCATTTGTTGTAATTATTTAGTTGTTTGTATTAATTACATACATTCTGCTGATAAGGTTACACACCCCTGC
This sequence comes from Carassius gibelio, assembly GCF_023724105.1. Classification (NCBI taxonomy): domain Eukaryota; kingdom Metazoa; phylum Chordata; class Actinopteri; order Cypriniformes; family Cyprinidae; genus Carassius; species Carassius gibelio. The sequence continues at coordinate 26,080,098 of NC_068403.1, read as the reverse complement.
AGAATGTGCAAAATTACTTGAATTGTCTTGATATTTCTTTAGTATTGTCCTGAATAAGCTATTTCAGGTGTTTACAGATATTTACAAGAGCAAAATAATAACTGACTTTATGAAAATGTATAAAAGCTATGTTAATGTTATGCCACATTTATCTCAGCATGGCAGAAGTTGAAAGATTGGATATTTTCCATCTAATGCCACATGTGATATTTTCCTTTAAGATGCTGTAGTTACTTCTAGATTCTTCATTGTAAAAAAGATAGTGGGGTGATATTTATAGACCCTTACATAATCACATTCTCCGTTTACTTAGAGCTACACCACACCTCATCCGAGGGCAATGTGTGTGTGTGTGTGTGTGTGTGTGTGTGTGAAAGAGACGCTGCAAGGGCACAGGCGTGGTTTGTTGTTTTTGAAGTAATTGCCATTTTCCGTGTGTTTGCATGTGTGTTTATCTGAACGCAGTCTGCATCTGACTCATGGTCAGAGTTAGGGCTGCACGATATTGGGAAAAATTGCGATATATTATTTTTTTCTGCGATATATATTGTGATATGAAATCTAATCTAATTTTTTTTTACAAACAAAAATGGGGTGAGCACACTTACATTCTCATTTTAAATTATTTAAACATCGACACCATGTCAATTGATTAATATGCGCGAGGGAGAGTGAGCAAGACAGCGCTCGTGTTGTTTGAAGATGGTGCTCTCTCTCTCTCTCTCTCGCTCTCTCTCTCTGCCCTGTTAAACTGACAGGACTTAAAAACATGCAAATTATAAACTTTCACTCTATGATGGTTAAGCTTCGCAATTAATCCGCAAATCACATTCGTGAAGGGCCGGGGAGCAGCTGGCCCCATACAGTTAATGAATAACGGATCAACTACGACAGCCTACATCGCACATCCTGCAACGTGACTATCATGGATTCGTACATCGCGATATCGTTGCTTAAACAACACATCGTGCAGCCCTAGTCAGAGTGTGTGCGGTGCTGTATGTGTGCGTAAACTGTTTCATGTAGCATTTGATTTAATCAGCTTTTCTCAGTAGGTTTATATGAAGCTGTGTGAGCTCTCTTAAAAAAGATATTAGTGGTCTGCACAAATATTTTCATTAAAAAACGAAATCTGTAGTGCGCTTAAAGGGGTCATAATCAAGCGATTTCAAGTTTTTCTTTCTCTTTGGAGTGTTACAAGCTGTTTGTGAATAGATAATATTCCTAAAGTTCCAAAGACTAAAGTCTCAAATCCAAAGAGATATTCTTTCTAAAAGTTAAGACGTGTCCACGCTCTCCTAAAACGCCTAGTTTAAACACCTCCACATGTTTACATCACTGTGTTGGAGATTTGCATAACACCACCCAAATGTTCATGCAAAGAAAGAAGGTGTAACCTTTGATTCTCGCTGTTGCGGCCAGCGATATGTTGTCGAAACGCTGTTTTATTGTGAAAGCGAAAATACATTTTTAGGCCTTTTAAAAAGAGGACATGACTAGAAATCAGTGGTTAAGTTGTATCTACAACACTGTTCCAGAACAGTTCACCCCAAATATTCAGATGTGTGCAGCACATTTTATGGACTGTTTCCTGATCCTGTGAGAGAAGACTATAATGCCGGCTGTTCTGACTCACAGACTGTAAGTACGTTTATATATGTAAAGAATTTGCCACTGATGATTCAAATGCTAATTTTGAGTAGTGTAGAGTAGAGCTTGTTGTTTGTTGTTTCTCCAATCACAAATGCAGACATGGTTTTATGTTTATGCAACGTGATGAAATGCGTAAAAACACAGTACATAATGTAATAATGTCCCCACTGGATGCAACAAATGGCTTGTTTGTAATGGGTTTTATCATTTTCGTCAAATTATATTGACAAATATACTTTTTTTTTCATTTCTGAACTTTTACAATGTTTTTATCGGGGGGGAGGGGGGTATATAGAGCCTATATGATGATATGAAGAATCCATTTGAATCAAAAGTTTACTTGTGCATTTTGATTTCCCTCCCTCCGTCACCACTCATTTACCTTTAAATAATAGTAAATAGTCATTTTATTATATATATTTTTTTTTAATTGAAAGCCTAATTGAATATTGTGCTTGTAATCAATGTGTAATCTGCTTGTAATCTGTTCTTAAAGTTAAAAGTAAAATGATTTATTAATTTACAAATTTTTACATGTTATTATAGGTCTGAACTGAAGATGATAACAGGCTTGTTTTGACTTTGCTAAATGATTTTCTTAGACAAATTTACTGAAAGGCTATAATGAAAGACTCATAGAAATGTATTCACAGTATGCCCACACTGACTATTCATGGACCATCAGACCAGCCCAAAATCTAAAGTCTGGATACATGAGACACTTATGTGGTTTCTGCCAAAACGAGCTATTTATTTTCAGACAGTAAAGTTCATTGTTCGTCTCACTGGGCCTTCGACAGGTTCAGGTTTCTAGGCTTCTAGAAAATTTCCTAAAGCGGCCAAAGTCTGTGAAGTTGTCCCTTTGCTCAGTTGGGTTTGAAGGCCTGATGTCGGAGTTGTGACACTTTCCACCCCTCATAATGTTTTGTCCCATCCTAACTGCTGTGTAATCCGATGACCATACATCCGCTGTTTCAGTGTAACTTTACGTTGTGACAGTCTGGAGAGTGAGATTCTTGGATTTGCTGCCACAATGTTTGTAACTTTGGTGTCAGATTTTAAAAGTGTTGTTGTTGTTCAAATTTTGTGTCTGCAAGACTCCATGCATGCAAAGCTGGAAATACATGCAAAGTGTATTTGGGAAAACGTTCGGTGTTGGTATCTGTACGCGAAAAAAAAAAAAAAAAACGTTTTTATGTGTGGATCGCATTCATGTAATTTCTTATGGTTAAATTACTAATGATGTAACATGTAGACATAAATATGTGGAGACAACCATGAAGTGTGCAAGAGAAACAATCAAACTTCTCCAGAGTCTCCATATGAGCCACACGATTTGAGGTATCAGTCCTAGCACAAACTTTAATACTTAAAGTTAGAGATTGGTTTAAACTACTAACCCCAAGTATGAGCATTAGTTATTGTGATGCATCGATTGATTTTCATTTGGACAGAGGGTTGCATTTCCACAGTCAATGCTCAATCTTACTGTTAGACATAATCATATTAAAATGAGGTTAACCTATCAATAATATGATTATATACTGTGTGCCCACTGGTCACAGTTGGTCTGACAGCACAAGGAAACCAGTGTCCAGTACCTCCTTATTTCCCTGGACAAAGGTTGTCTGTGTTCCTTGTGATACTGTGTTACATTAGTTGAATCTCAAATGAGATCGATTTGCCTTTCTCTGCATGTGAGCTCTCAGTAGCTCGACTGTCCTGCATTTAAAGATTTTCAGGCTGTTGGTTTTCTGTCCACAGGTGGTTTTGCTATCGTATTTCTGGTGAGGACTCATCAGGGCGTCCGCTGTGCACTTAAGAGAATGTATGTCAACAATGAACATGACCTTCAAGTATGCAAGAGGGAAATTCAGATTATGGTGAGACATTCCCTTATACACTGTTCTTTATTTAGTTAGTTATTTTTGTCAACTGTTAAAGTATGACACTTGACAGGGAATACACATGCTGATACTATAAACCCTGAGCACACTGTAAGTGGCTTTGGCTTATAATGTCTGCCAAATGAATAAAAGTTAATTATTAGATATCGCCACAAGCAGCCGTTATCTGGGCCCAAGCACTATGAGAAAAGGGGAGAAAACAACCACAAACTCTGGCAGAGAATAGACATCTAAAACTGTGAATTTTGATATAATGTTATTGTAGTTATACTGCGGCCAATTGGTGGGATTCTGGCAGAAATTAGAGCATCCTCACAATGATAGCTACCAAATTTCATGCAGGCACGATTTTGTGTTCAGGACGTATATAGACCAAGCGAGTATGGGCCATGAACAAAAAGTATATTAGCTTTGTCTGTGGAACATTTTTTGCAATATTTATCGATATAAGATACATACATACATATATATATATATGTATTGCGGTTCACATTTTTGAAAAATAAACAGTAATATTATTACAATTTACAATAATGTTTATCTATTTCCATATACTTTAAAATGTAGTTTATTTCTGTGATCAATACTAGTCCAGTCTTCAGTGTCATGTGATCCTTCAAAAATCTGTAATATTTTGATTTATTATTAATATTGGAAAGGTTGTCCTCAATATTTTTCAAGACTTTTTGATGACACAAAATTTTAAAAGAATACATTTTTTGTAACCATGTCTTTTAATATATATATATATATATATATATATATATATATATAATATATAATATATAATATATTTTTTTAATCAATTTAAAATATCCTTGTTTAATAAAAGTAATTTCTTTAAAATATAAAATAAAATAGGTAAATGCATTGACCCAAAAGATTTAACTGTGTATGTTACAAACAATATCTTTTCTATATTCTATATTTCTATTCTATTATCTATTTCTTTTACTGGTATAAGTATACCAGTATATTTTACTGGTGGAAGCCATTTTTCATTGGTTTTCCAATTACAAAAAACAAACAAACAAGCAGTTACTTATTATTAATGCCAAAATACTTCTTCAATATTTTTGACCAAGATTTTGGGTTATGGTCATGTTTCATGCTTGTTTGGGCTGGTCCTTCATTCATGTTGACTCCAATACATCGTTAAACTAGAGTTTATTTTTTCGATTAGAAACCAACTGGCTTTACATTATCATCCCATACAAAATGATAATGATTAAATTTGCTGATGCTGACACAGTGATATTTCATGGCTTCAGTTATGGCTGTTCTCCGTAGGTGTTTTTTTCCCCCCATCATCATTTGTCCTTTATTTGATTAAGCTCATGACTGTAATAGCACTGGGATTAGACCCTTAAAAACTGAGCAATGCGGTCTTGAAAGGATTTGAGGTCTCCTGTTCCTCATGTGTTGTTGTAAATACAGTACAGTGCCGGTAAAGGTCACTCGTGTCCTCTGGGACTGATTTCAGAATGGAAATCCAGTCTACTTCGCTGTGAGCCCTACTAAATAGACAAGAGGAAAATGTCAGCACTGTTTCATCATCACAGAGTGCCTTGCGGTTCTAAAATATATTAGACGTTTTTACAGATTGTTCAATCTAAATGTGTTGGTTTTCTTAAACAGAGGGACCTTGTGGGGAACAAAAACATTGTTGGTTTCATGGACTCCAGCATCACAGCAGTCGGTTCAGGAGATGTTTGGGAAGTTCTCATATTGATGGACTTCTGTCGAGGTCAGTGTGTGTTCCTCTCTCGGGTTTTGGTGGTCTTGGCCTACTGTGCAGTATTTGTATGAGGTGTTTGTGTAATAATCCAGGTGGGCAGGTCGTGAACCTGATGAACCAGCATTTGCAGACTGGATTCAGTGAGACGGAGGTGCTGCAGATCTTCTGTGACACATGTGAAGCTGTCGCTCGACTACATCAGTGCAAAACTCCCATCATCCACCGGGACCTGAAAGTATGGACTCTTATCATTTTAACAATTAGTTAACCCTAAACGTTTTTTTTTATTTTTTAGTTACTTTCATAGTCATTTAGTCACATGTTGGTTGTTCTAAACCTATATAACCTTGATTTTTGAAACACACAAAATGAGACGTTTTTCAAATTGTTGAAAAAAGTCAGAATCGTGAGATATAAACTCATAATTGTAAGAAAATAGTATTTTCTTCAGAATTGGACCTTATCTCACAATTCTGATAAAAGAAGTCATAATTGGGAGATATAAATTAAATAAAGTGCGAATAAGTCAGAATTGCGATTTATAAAGTCAGAGTTGCGAGTAAAAAAAACTTCTGAGGAGCAAAACCCAGATATCTTGCAATTCTGTTTTTATAACTTGCAAGTGCATCTTTATATCAAAACTGTTGGGAACGTTACTTTAAAAAAGTAATTCGTTATAGTTACTCACTACTTGTTCCAAAAAGTAACTGAATTACTCTATAATAAAAGTAACTTGTTACCAGGGAAAGTAACTATTTGCGTTACTGTGTATGTGTGTGTGCATATATATATATATATATATATATATATATATATATATATATATATATAAAAGTTTCTATATGTCAAGTTTTTTTTTTTTGTTTTTTTTAGCAGTTTTCACAAGTCAGTTAAAATTAGTAGACCAGACAGTTGTTAGTACATAACTTTCGATATTTATTGCACGTCAACAGACAGCAAGAGTTTTATCCTGCACTTCATGTATTATCTTTGTAAGAAAAGTGTTTTTGGCCACTAGTTTTGTAGATGCGGGTGCCATTGCCATATATTACATGTACACATTACATGCACGTTCTTGCCTTTGACCACAATGAATTTGAAGTAGTGCTTATATCTCCACCTTGAAAATGCCAACTTTTCATCGGATTGCTCCTGACTCGCCATCTCTGCTGCTGCGAATCTATTTAGCTGTTGCGTGCGTGCAAGCTCGCGAATGGTGTGTGTGTGTTTGGTGCCACTGGCGTAAAAACACTGGCTCTGATTGGCTACCATGAAACACATGACTCTGCCTTAGCCAATCATAATCGCTAATCTCGTTATAAACCCACCTCCACACTCGCTGTGTGAGCCAGGGGTGCGTTAGTTTATTAAATCAAAGCATAGTAACGCACCGCATTTAACGTCCAGTAATGTTAACGGCGTTATAACGACGGGAAAAGTAATTAGTTAGATTACCCTGTTACTGAAAAAATAACGTTGTTACCTTACGCCATTCTTTTAAACGCCGTTATTCCAAACACTGTATATCACACAGTTCTGAGAAATACAATTGTGAGAAATAAACTCGCAATTGCAATAAAAAATAACCTTTTTACATTTTTTTTTTTTTATTATTCAGTGGCGGAGATGGTCTTCCATAGAATCCAGTGTCTGTCAAGCTTCAAAATGACTATTTAAAAATGTATTGAGTGGACTATTGCTTTAATAAATGACTTTTGGTTTATTGTGTTTGTACCCTTTTTCAATTTTACCCATCTTCGAGCTCATTTGTGATGTACTATTATAACTATTTCAGTTCAGCTTTGCAAAAACTCAGACACAGCATACAGTTTTAGAAATGTGTGTCCTCTCTTTGTGTCTCTTTTAGGTGGAGAACATCTTGCTGCATGACAGAGGACATTATGTGTTGTGTGATTTTGGCAGTGCCATTAACCGCTCCCAGAATCCACAAACAGAAGGTGTGGCGGCCGTAGAAGAAGAAATCAAGAAGTGAGCATTGTTTTCTTTTTTATATTATACACCACAGGGTTACGTTTCAATATTAATTGAATCTAATACTCTGTGTGTGTGTGTTAAGGTACACTACGCTTTCGTACCGGGCCCCAGAAATGGTGAATCTCTATGGGGGCAAAGTTATCACTACTAAAGCAGATATATGGGTGAGTCAAAGAGGCGAATAATTCAGTTAGCGACAATAACAGTGTGTTCCGGGAGTAGCCAAAGCTTTTGTCACTGTAGTTGATTGTTGGTGAACATGCATATCATTTTAAGCATCACAAAGGAGGTTTGATGACTCCTGCTCATTTGTGTCCTCAGGCTTTGGGCTGCTTGTTGTATAAGTTGTGTTATTTCACGTTGCCGTTTGGAGAGAGTCAGGTGGCCATCTGTGACGGCAGCTTCACCATCCCAGACAACTCTCGCTACTCACACGACATGCACTCTCTCATCCGTAAGTGCAGCTGATGACTGCTTTTCTGTCACGCACAATAATAAGGCATTCATACATGCTTTACAAGTACTAATAAACAGCCAAAATGCTAGTTATATGCATACTAATAAGCAACTAGTTAATAGTTAATAATATAATAAATCACTAATGATATAATAATAATAGTTAGTGTTAATTACAGTTAATAGTGTTACAGTGTTTTCATAATAAGGTACATAAAGCTTGATTGTAAATAGTGTCCAAAAATATTGTTCACGTGTAAATTTATGTTTTAATGAAAGCATTATTAGGGACAAAACTGATGGTGGAACAACTAAGGACAGTCATTCAATTTTTGAAAGATATAATTTTTTCACACAATAAATATTGAAGTAGTTTGTTTTCGCTCTTTGTTTAGATTACCATCGATATACATGTTTTGTACGTGTATGAGTGTGTGTGTACATATATATGTATGTGTGTGTGTGTATATATATATATATATATATATATATATATATATATATATATATATATATATATATACACTGTAAAACCGAACAGTGAAATTAATCAAATGAAATTAGTTAATTGCACTCAAATAATAACGAAAGTTCATTGGACTTAATTTAAATAAGTTCTGTTAACTCAAAAATTTGTTGTAGTGAGGTGAACTTAAAATGATTGTGTTTTCTAGTTCCCAGCATGCTTTGCATCAGAAAACAAGGAAAATAAATGTAGAAATTAAGTGTTATTTTGTGTGTTTTTACACAAGATTAACATAGAGGGACATAAGTTAATACATAAATGTTGTGTTATATTAGATTTTACAAAGGTTTATGTTATGTTGGATTTGTAGTGTTACCGTTGTGGTGAAGAGTAGAGCCTGTGGTTAGACTGAGGATGGACAGCAAAAGCCTAATTTTGAGTGTATTTCCCACATTATAGGAGTTGAAAAATAGATCAAATTATGAGTGAATTACTCCCTAATTATAAGTTCAGAAATATAATTATTTAAGATAACTCTGAGATAATTTAAGGCAACTGGAATTACATTTTTTAAGTTTATGTAAACTTAAAACATTTAAAAACATTACTTAAATGTTTTTGTGTAATCTGTTACAAAATATTTTTTGAGTTCTGTGAACTTATCAGGGTTTACAGTGTATATATGTGTGTGTGTGTGTATATGTTTCAGATAAGTGCTGTTTTGGGCAGTATTTATCCAAGCAGTGGATTTGCAGCAGTTTCCCAAAAATATTTAATTAACGTAACTAAATGATATGTGATGGATCATGTGACCCTTAAGACTGGTGTAATGACTGCTAAAAATGATTGTAAATGTATTTAAAATATATGAAATTAAAGAAGGCTGTTTCAAACTGTAATAATATTTCACAATATTGCAGTTCACACTATAAATATTGAACTCCGAATATTAAATGTATTGAATGGTAGTTTATTACATTTATAGGGTATTATGAGCAAGGAATGATTGGCAATGGGCCAGTGCCTCTCTCTCTCTTCTCTCTCTCTCTCTCTCTGTATATATATATATATATTCATTATCTGGTACAATCAAAAAAAGAATTATTATTTATTTTTTCAATATTTAGCAAAACACTGTACACTTTTGTGTTTTGATTTGTTTAATTTTTCCCGTCTCAGGTTACATGCTGGAGCCAGACCCTGACATAAGGCCAGATATCTACCAGGTGTCATATTTCGCCTTTAAACTGGCACGGAAAGATTGCCCAGTACAGAATATCCACGTAAGACCTGCTCATTCATACTCTCTACATCTCTCTCTCTGTTTCCTGTGCTATAACTACACAAGCTTCCTTGAGCACTTGCCCTGATCTACTCTCCTGTCATCCTGTCACACTCTACAGGGTTTTTGTTCGTATTCCAACACATACTTCTTAATCTATGTTTAATTCATGTCTATTCCTTTCAGTAGATATCGTAAGTGTTTGCACGTAACCACACAGGAAGTGGATTGTGGCTGGTGGCTGCCAGCTGGCACACATCCAGTAGCCCCTCCCACTCTGAGCAGTATTATTGATAGCATAAAGGAAGCATTGAGTCATGATCAAAGACACATTAACAATGACACCCGCTAATGTCCTTTAGAGTTCAATACAGGAATGGCCTCTGTAAAAACTTTCAGTGTTTCTTTGACTGATTCTCCTGACGTAGGGATGTTTGGCTCAGACTGCGTCTACAAATAAATATCATAGCTAATGACATGTTTCGTTACACAGTTAAATGCATATCTTTTGTTGTTGATGATGTCATCTTCAGTTATTTTTATACATCCATGGAAATGAAATTACGCGCTTAAGAATGATGATTTCATAGGATGTGACATTAGCACAAATGTGGTATGAAACCATCTCAACTTGCTCAACTTTACATAAAAAAAATAAAAAAATAAAATAAAACAAACTTTTGAAGTCCACCAGAAATAAAAAAATGACATATCTGTTTTCTTCGTGTTAGTGGTCTACATGCACAATAAATTGGTGTGTGTTATTTTAGTAGTATTTGTTTACTTTTTCAGTATTTATTATTTGTTATTGATTCACTTTCATTGTTATATTTTTTGTTTTCATTTTAGTTTAAATGTTGTTAGGTGCTTATCTTATTATCTTTTTACTTTATTTGCAATTCTAGCAATTTTAAACATTTTATTTTCAGTTCATTTTATTTATTTACAGTTTTTTTTTTATTTCACCATAATTTCAATTAGCTAAAATTATTTCTGTAATTTTCAAACATTTATTTCAGCTAGTTGCCAACATGATATTTGTAATTTGTATATGAATTTAAGTGCAAGTAGTTTTCTAAAGTTTATATTTAATTGCATTCCAGCTTTATTTTAATTAGCTAAACGATTTGTTTGTGTGTGTGTGTGTGTGTGTGTTGAATTTCTTGTTTCACTGGAATGAATTGCAGATGTTTCATGTTGACTAAAGACAAACAAATACAAAATATAACCAGTGTTGGGTGTAACTAATAAGTAATTAGTTACTGTAATTTTAAATAGTTTCCTGTAAAACGTACAATAAGAGATTACTATTTTTATTTTTATTTTTTTCAGTCACTTATGTAATTGAACTTAATACTGTGTATAGACTGTAGAACATTTATATACAATATAATACAGTGTATTTAAAATTAAATATTTAAAGTCTAACCTTAAAATGCATGCTTTTTATGTAAACTTATCACTTTATAGACTTTGAGTTAATAAGATTATTAGTAACACAAGTGTTCAATTCTCACTATTAACTAGTTGATATTCAACATGAATATTATTCAACATGAATTTGTTTTATTATTATTACTTAAAAGCACATATTAATGTCTTATTCTGAAGACTGAATTCTAAATCCTTACTGCTACCCATTTCTTAAATCTTAATTGTCAGCAACTACTTTATTAAATATTAATAATCAGTAATTGGGAGTATTGAGGCAAAAGTATAGTTAGATCATAGTGAGAATTGGACCCTAATCTAAAGTGTTAACAGAATAACTTATGTAGTTATGTATTATTTATTTAAAAAAGAATTAAAAGAACCATTTCATGTCTATCCTTGTATCATTCATTAACTTTTTGATGTTGATATAGGATTTAGAAAGTAATAAGTAATTAAATACTTCTTGGAGAGAGTAATTTGTAAAGTAATCTAATGACACTGTTGAAGATGTAATTAGTAACTAGCTATCAATTCATTTTTTAGAGTAACTTACCCAACACTAAATGTCATAATTTAATTGTAACATTAAGTCCAAGTCAGATGAAAAGAGTTCACCCACAGTTCACTCAAATAAAACACGGTTTATTCGACAAAAGATAATAATCCAAATAACAAGCAAACAGTGAGCAAAGCATGAACAATACCGGACAAGGAACTGAAGGCCTTAAATACACTGATGCAAATGAACTAAATGAGAGCCAAACAAGTTAATTAAACAGGCAGAGAAAGTAGGAAAAGATGCAAGACAAGGAAGACCGAACCCAAACACAATTAAAACAGATCACAAGTATAACAATAAACCGTAATAATATTCCACTTATTCCATTAGAATTCACCCATTCCAGCAAAACTCCCAGATCCAATCAGAGCCAGTGAAGCCGTGGCCAAGAAGAGCCAAAACAAAGCCAGGTGAGACCATTTGAGACTATTGAAGTCACGTTATGTTTCATTATATACTTTTTCTTCAGGTTTAGGATGCATGTCGTGTTTCATATAGTGGTAGTTTTGATTCGACTTGAACTTTTGTTGTCATTCAGGCTCACTGATCCAATCCCTGCGACGGAGACCTCCATAGCACCACGGCAGCGTCCCAAGGCTGGCCAGGCTCAACCAATCGCAGGCATCCTGCCCATCCAACCAGCTCTCACCCCTCGTAAAAGACCCAGTGCACCCGTGGGACCCGGCCAGCCAATCAGTGAGTGTTCATCATTCACCGTCATCCAAAATCAGTCCTCATATGTGTGGCTTCAGTCTTTGAGGCTCACTCTCTTTTGAGTCACTGACGACTCTTCACACGTCTTCGGCTGACACACACACACACACACACACACACCTCTAGTATTCCCACTGGTTCAATCAGTTCGCCATTACAGAGAGCTTTTAAAACCTCAGCTATTGAGCCCCTGACACACTCAATCCTACCACGAAGCTGAAGTCAGTGCTAATTAAAGCCCTACATCATTGATAATGAATATCCCGGTGTATTGTTATTCTCGTGTAATGTTTTAGAACCCGATTATCTGGGCCAGGATAATAACACTGTCTTAATTTAGGATGACAAGTTTGTAAGTGGCTTTGGATAAAAGCATCTACCAAATGAAAATGTTTAGTAATTTACCACTATAAATGTAAATACTATACTAAAGTGTTACCTTTTTGTTATATATCAATGCGAAGCTGGATTTTGGACCGGTTTGATTTTTGTGGGTGTGGCTTTCTAGCACGGTTCTAAATGTTAACATGTAAACCCTAACCACAATTTCATTTTTATTTCTTTCAAGAAATTAATACTTTTATAAATCAAGGATTTCACTTGACCAAAAATTACAATAAATATATTTATAATGCTCCAAAAAAATAATAATTTGAAACAAAAGCTGTTCTTTTTCCATTCAGTGGATCAGTTTCTACAAAAATATTAAGCAGCACAACAGTTTTCAACATTGATAATAATAAATGTTCATTTTTAATTAGAAGAAAATATTTGCCATCACATGAATAAATTACATTTTAAAATGTATTCAAATAATTTTTTTTTATAATATTTCACAGTCTTAGTTTTTGCTGTATTTCTGATGCATAACCAAAATGTATATTCATTTATATTCAAAATATGAACTCATTGATTAAATTACTGTGCAGAATTACTGAAAATGCAGAATAATATCTAGTAGGAAAATAACAGAATAAGCTGACTTGCTATGCATATAGGCATATTCTAATAGCTGTGGACCAGGGATGTTTGACATATACTGAAAAGATTTAGCTGGAAAACAAAACATTAAGGGACATTATGAATATTGAGATTTTTCACTGAATTTGACTCTGTATTTATCATTCATGGAGCCTTGAATATGACATATATAGTTAATTACGCCCCTCGTTAAAGTGAAATCGTGACCATGATTTACCTTAATTCAAGCAAACTATTTTTTTAATTGTGGCCATGTCATGTGGCTATGTAGACGTTGGACTAGTTTCACGACTCTTCCTTTTCTCATGATTTGCAAGTATGAGAGTGGGGATTTTAGTGGCCTTTCTTTTTCATGTTTTTATTCTGTTTTTCTATTGGTTCACAGGTGTTAACAGTGCTCCTCAGCCTGTTTCCCAATCACAGGTTCCTGTCGCACAGCAACAAGCCACGCCCACTCCAATACAGGCCACGCCCTCTCCACCCCAGACCACACCCCAACATGCACAGCTTTTTGTGCAGCAGCAAAACGCAGCCTTCTTTACTGCTCAACACCAGGTAACTGCTACATGAACCATTCTGGAAATACTTTTAAAATACTTTAAATAAATAATATAATTTAGAGTAAACATGAAATAAGATTTGACCTTATTTACTTTCTTAATACAGTAGTTCTCCTTAATCCACTGCAAACTCAGATTTCAAGTCTGATTCTTACACTGATCACTCACTTTTCATGATCCAATCAAATCCAGATAGAGAAATACTCTACTTTAGTTGAATATGTCACACTATGGAAATAAAATGGCTTGTGAATTATTTTTCAAGTAAATTTTTTCAGCATGGGTTTCATTATTGTGATGTCAGTTGTTGCACCTAACTCCTATTTTAGCAGCAGCACTCAACGCAGACCTCCGTCTTACCTGGACAAACGGTTGCATCATCCTCCACCCCTGTGTCTAAACCTAAGAACAGGGCACCCCCTCCACCCATACACCACCCTCAAACCAACCGCCTCACAATATTGTCAGAAACCACACCGACAAAAACCAACGTGACGGCCCCAGCCCCGACTACAGAGTGTCCACATAGTAATAGTATAGATAGTGATATCACTGAGACCGTGTCTGCACAACCTAAAACCAAAGCTATGGCACCTCCACCCCCCACATCACACACCTCCACCCTTCCTCCACCTAAAACCACCCCGGCACCATCCGCTGACTCTGAAGTGGACCCAGAGCAGACGGTAACCCTCCCAACCTCTGTGGCTGCTCTGTTAGAGTGATTTTCCTTGCTTCCTTAAGCCTTGATCCTCCCCTTGGTGGCTTGTCTTGCATGGGATAGTTTACTCACAAATTAAATTAAATAAGTAAATGATGATTACCCAACTTGTGCAGTTTTTGCAAGTTGTTTCTAAGAATTTACATTGTTATGAAATCAGTAGGTGTTGACCGTTACTGTATATTATGCCTGCAGCTGCAGAGACAGGTGTCATGTACAACACAAGTGGAGGTGTTCGAACTAAAAGCCATATTTAATTTCACATGGATGAAAATGAGGCTGTGGATCTATATAGACATGAAGGACCAGCAATGTTCAAAATGCACAGCTTGAAAACTTTTTAATGGAGGTTTTGATTACTGAAAGTTTTTTGGAAAGATGTTTTGTCATCTGAACAATTCGCATGTTGTTTAATAACAGTATTCATTCCTCATTGTCATTCCTGTCAAAAAGTTAAAAAGTTGCTACTGCTACTGGTCATGACACATCTCTAAAAACCTCATGTTGTTCAGCAAGGAGGTCTAGAATCACTTCCATTGTAATTAGACAAGAACCCAGGAAAATATGTGAAAAGAAGATTTTATGGATTTGGAGTGACATGAGGGCGAATAAATTAAAGTTTCTAACGGATAAGATTTTTTCTATAAAAATGAGTAGAAATGACTTGATTCATCTGACAACAGACATTTCACCTTTCAATATTTTCTAATTTCACAGATCCGCTTTTTAAGTCATTTAGATATCAGATTTGTCTTTTGTGTACATCTGAAGCTCTCTTTCTTCACCTTTCAAAGACCACCCTCTTTTCTACAGAATGTCTCTTTTGGTATCCTCTAAGAAATATCCTTCAGTTTTCACAGTGTGTAATGTTGTCTCTATACCTTTCTTTGTGTAAAAGTCTGTTGGCGGCAGTCGTGGGGTGCATAAAGTCGGCTCCTTGACTCCACCCTCTTCTCCCAAGACCGCCCCAAAAGGAGGCCACAGGCGAATCCTGAGCGATGTCACACACAGCACCATATTTGGAGTTCCTGTGAGCAAGTCCACTCAACTGCTTCAAGCTGCTGCTGCAGAGGCCAGCCTCAACAAGTCCAAGTAAATCAAAGAAATACATAATCATTTATAGTTTAGTTTTAACCATTGTCCAGCATTGAGTAAAGATGAAAATAAAGATTGTATTGAGGTAAGATTGGTATTACATCTAGCTAACTGAGTAGCAAAGTTGGCAACATTAGGACTATTTAAATGTCACATCATGCAAAACATGTATTTGTCTTGGTGTTGCTATATGTATAAATTGGATATGTTCAGAATAACATTGTGCTAAATGCAGTGTGCTCATTTTAAACCTTCATTTTCAGTATGAGTAGGTCTAGCCACAGTTTTTAACATCTGGATCTTATATTCTGAATAGGTCTCAGGTGGTCTAGCTGGCATGCCAAAACCCCTTCTAAGACCAGCCATCTTCTCAGACATGCCAAGCTGGCAGTCAACTAAAACTAGAAAACGATCTGAGGCTGCTTTAAGCTGTTTGTTTGTTCATTCTTTCAGCAGTTTCTTAATTATTTTTGGTTCGCTAAAGGTTTGAAGGCTTGACACACCAAGCCGACATTAAATAACTTAGTCGACAAAGTGTTATCACAGCTGTGTTATCATAAAATTTGCACATTGGAACACATTGCAAAGACTAGCCAACAGCCAAAAAGCATGAACGTTTTGCACCTGCATGAGAAATGAATGTGACTCTCCAAACCAGCAGGTGGCAGTAGTTTATATTCTGCATTCAAAATGGGAAACTGAAACAAGGACTGGGTGGGTGGGAGCTTGCTTAGCATTTGGAGTGTGATTCTTAATCTGTTGGTCTTCACTTTGTACATTCCAAACAGCCATGTCTTCATGAAAATATGGAATGGTGAGATCAACTAAAGGTGTAAAATTAGAAGAACCTTCTTCGTTTTTTTTGTTTTTTTTTTGTATTGTTTGCTTGCTTCCATCACTATAGTTTTTTCTTCTTATGCACTGGCTCACAAAGCTGAACTGCCAGTCTTAGTGATCTCTCTTACTCTCCACCCAATGGCCATTCAACATTCTCAATCGGCCAAAAAGTCTCCAATCGATGCTTTTCACACTGGGAAAACGGATCAGAAAGACACTCAACGATGGCCTGAGATTTATGCAAAAATCGTATTGAAAATGCAAATAGTTTATATTTCATAGATGATAACTCGACACCACTAGCATGCAACATACTGAGGTCATGCAAGAACACTGAGGTGGAACTTTTTGAAACATTGCTATTTTCCTCTCTCTGCTGTAGGTCAGCTAGCACCACTCCTTCTGGTTCTCCGTGTTCATCACAGCAGAGTGTTTATCAGTCAGGGGAGGCTTCTGGCCCCTCTGCTGGAGCCACAGCATCC
Organism: Carassius gibelio; assembly: GCF_023724105.1. NCBI lineage: Eukaryota > Metazoa > Chordata > Actinopteri > Cypriniformes > Cyprinidae > Carassius > Carassius gibelio. The sequence goes on along the minus strand of NC_068403.1, from coordinate 26,063,218 downwards.
TGGAACCCCTTCGGCGATGACAATTTCTCTAAACTCACAGCGGAAGAGTTGCTCAACAAGGATTTCGCCAAACTGGATGGTAAAACCAACGTTTTATATGAAATCAAGTTTTCAAAGTTATTTTTAGCACAGTATTTCTTTTAGTTGCCCAAACAACCATCTACAGAGAGACTACAGATACACTGTGGGTGTGTGTGTACCTTTGCAGTTAAGACAGCCGAGAGATCCTGCCCTGAAAATCTGATTTCTGGGCTGCAGTCTGTGTCTTCAAATAAAGGCTTTCTCCAAGGAAGAGGTACAGTCTATTTATCTCTCTATCTGTCTCTTTCTATGTCTCTCCCAATGCTTGCTGGGAATCTGGTAATGCTTAAGACACAACCGCAATGCAAAATTTGATTGTTTGACTTTAATGTTGAAAACTTGTACTGCACCTGGAACAGTTTCAACCAATGGGTGCTGGTGGATTTTCAGAGAGAGGCATAGTCCTTCACATTTTACTGCACACTCTGTAATGGAAGGCCAGTTTTTCCACAATCCACATAATTCCCAATGGATCACGTCCCACCCTGTATTTTATCTTGAATATCCTGTTTCACCCAGAAACATACCAGAAGTAAAATGGGTTGTGAATGTTGATTCATGACTTTGAAACACTCTGGCTTTTTCAGTGACTTTAAAAAGCGGTTAATGTACTTGACCTCCTCGAGCCTACCAGAAATAAAGTAACTTGTGCATCTCACCTGCTGGCAGCCTTACAATAAGCCTTTCCATTTCCTTTTTATAGAGATAAAGTCAGATAGGGTACTCTACCTCTACCTGTTTCTTGGAAACACTGGTGTCAGTAATCAGATGCAGTTAAAGGGTAAACATTGATCAAGACTGTTTGTTAAGTGATTGAGACCTTTTATAGTTTCTCTTCCCAGTAATTTGTCAATTCTTCTCTCGATGAGGCTTTTTCAGTATACTCATAAAGGTTATTCAAAAGGTTATTCAATCGATGCCATAGAAGAACCATTTTTGGTTCCACAAAGAACCGTTCCTCTCTTTCTTACCTTATTTATAATTTGAAGAACATTATTTCGCCACATAGAACCTCTTGAAAGGTTCTTCAGATGTTAAAGGTTCTTTATGGAAGCATTTAGACAAAACGGTTCTTCTATGGCATCATGAAGCGCCTTTATTTTTTAAAAATGTATTGCTCAAAACTAAGGTTAGGGATTTAGACAAACGTTGGGGAGTAACTCATCCTTTAGCGCCAGTTATGCTACTGACATTAATGATACATGAAAGGTTATGACTTGTAGAGAAGAGCTGTGCTATTTCAAAATTAAAATCTCCTAGATTTATATAGAAGGAAGAACCTGAGCCATATTCAGAGTGTGTACTGCTCCTGAAGAGCCTCCTTTCTGCAGAAGTTAGCTCCAACACACCTGTCTGGAAGTTTCTAGTGGTCCTGAAAACCTTGGTGAGCTGGTTGAAGTGTGTTTAGCTAAAGCTGGAGCTAAATTCTGCTGGATTGTGGCGCTGAAGGGACAGAATTTGGACACCTTTGTTATTTGGGGCTGGGTTCTTTTGACATGGGTCAGTAAGCAATTGTCTAGCAACCTCTCAGGGATAGTTCACCCAAAGATAAATTCTGTCATTGTTCTTACTAGGGCTGCTCCCTAATAGTCAACTAATTATTAGTTAACCAGAAGAAGATTGGTCAACCTAAATAATATTAGCCGCAAAACAAAATAAACAGGCAAAGTCATGCAGTCCGTGTCTTACAGTACATCGGGCAGGACATCCAAACGTTCACCTATTAAATATGGCTTATCATCTGATATATGTAAGTATTAGCATCTTTACATGGCTGCTCAATCTATTGTTAACCTAGAGAAATGTTCGCTGTTCAAGTGTCTGAACAATAGCTCACTGCATGACAGATGGATGTGCCGGTGCACTCACTTGCACTTAAAATACTAATTTTTGGTCATTCAGATAAGAGTAATACATCTTTCAAATCTGCAAAGACTCTACATTTATTTGTGTGCATTCACAATAACGTGTTTTTGTAAAATAATGAAAGCAAACAGGATGTGCTTTCTGCCGTCTCGGTCTGTGAACTTGAGCATCAAACTCTGTGTAGCCTATATCTTTGCCTTAAAAACATAAAAAAAATATCTATAGAGAGTTAAATGTCTACTTTTAAATAAAACAATTAAAATGGAAAACAAATTCTCAGATTATGCAATCCAAATGAAACATGCATACAGACATTGAATGATATAACCTATGACGGACATCTAGTGACACTTTCGTCAACTAATAAAAATGAGACCGATGTTGGGGGGCTTGATTTGAGAAGTTATAAATTCAGAATGAATCTACTGCGTGGTTTGGAGGTTAGATATGTAGTTGCATAGTTTCATAAGCTAACATACACTTGCTGCATGACTCCGAAAACATTCAAAACATTCAATATGTGGGATTGAGAAGAAGAGCAGACATGTATAAATTTGAACGGAGAATTACTCGCAATTATGTCCGTTTTGACGACTATTCACATAAACACAATAATTTTTGCCTTAAGTGAAAGTAAACAGTAGGGAGAAATTGTTTATTAGAAGTGGTTTTATTTAATTTTAACACAGACGCGTCTCACTGCAGTTAAATTGGTGTCTATCATGATAAAACCTTAATATCTAACCTATATTATGATTTTGGAAATTTTAGAGAAATGTTTAATGAATGTATTACTGTTACTAAACCCATTAGATTTCAGCCAACTAAAATTACTGTAGATTTAGTTGATTAAAATTGGACTAAAACTAAAAACAAATCAGAAGACTAAAATATGATTAAAACTAAATGGCATTTTATACAAAAGACTAACCCTAACCAAATCAAAATTTGCTGTCAAAATTAACACCACCACAAATAAATGTATTTTTAATGAAACCTGAGAGATTTTTGTGCCTACACTCAAAATTTATTTAAACAAATGTAAAGAAAAGGAAAAAAAAACCTTTGTAAAACATCCATATGTGGCATGTGTCGATGTGTCACCATGGTTTTGTTTGCGTTTTCATGCGGGTGCATTGAGGGGAAAAAACACTGAGTCTTCAGACTTTGACTCAAAAAAGAATTTCAGAATTCAGCTCAAAATTGTATAAAAACTGTACTGTGAATGCCCGAGATAAAAGAGATGCATGCATGGTGATTCTCAGCCGAAAGCGAGAGAGTGGATTAGCGTTTGGAGGTCTTGCGTAAGGTAATCCTTTCTGAATCTGATGACACACCAGATCATGCTGGGTAAATTTAAGGCACAGGTAAACCTTTTGAGAACCATGGGATGCATGTGTACTCTAGCTCCATGGTGATCTATGACACACACTTTCCTGAAATCATTAGGAGCCATATCTAGGGACCAATTGAGACCAGTAAGCAATCATCTTGTAACACTTTAGCAACCATCCATGACACCCTAGAAACTGTATAATAATACGGTAAAAACTACTCAGGATACCTGAGAAACTGAGTAGCTATGCCCTGGCAACCTTTCACAATACTCTAGTTGCATCTGTTTATTCAGAAGCAGTAGAACTTTAAAACTTGAAGAGCTTTCTTGACTTCATTCATTTTTAAAGGTTGATGGTTCATTTTCTGCCTATAGTGAAAGGGGGAAAGCGAGTGTTTTGCTGTTCTGTGACCTGAGTACTCCCTCCTCTCCCCATACCCTTCATCCCAAAGTCCTCTTTTCTATCACAGACTGTGAGTAATACTCCAGCACTGTAACAAGTCCAAATCTAAACTGATCCGCATGCTTCTGATTTAATGAAACCGTGACAGTTGCATCATTCGGACTGTTTGCCAGTTTAACTAATAGCCTGTCTGCTAGCTCAAGTTATAACCCTGAACCTGTGAAATAAAGATTGGCTAACACAAATGATAGGTTTGTTTCAAACTGCAGTGTGCTACATGTGTGGTCTTCAGAATTCAAGTGTAAGTGTTCTGTTGTTACTGCACGCTCTTGCAAATGTGGAAAGTTATTTGGCTCTTCCAGATATACAAAATGATCATACTAGCAATATATACAGTACATAAATCATACTGAAGAGTGCAAGAAGTATGGTGATATGCCATTCCTCATCTTCTTTCTTAACTGCCTCCGCTCCTCTTCTCTTTACTGCCTCCGCTCCTCTTCTCTTAACTGCCTCCGCTCCTCTTCTGCCTCCGCTCCTCTTCTCTTTACTGACTCCGCTCCTCTTCTCTTTACTGCCTCCGCTCCTCTTCTCTTTACTGCCTCCGCTCCTCTTCTCTTTACTGCCTCCGCTCCTCTTCTCTTTACTGCCTCCGCTCCTCTTCTCTTTACTGCCTCCGCTCCTCTTCTCTTTACTGCCTCCGCTCCTCTTCTCTTTACTGCCTCCGCTCCTCTTCTCTTAACTGCCTCCGCTCCTCTTCTCTTAACTGCCTCCGCTCCTCTTCTCTTTACTGCCTCCGCTCCTCTTCTCTTTACTGCCTCCGCTCCTCTTCTCTTTACTGCCTCCGCTCCTCTTCTCTTAACTGCCTCCGCTCCTCTTCTCTTAACTGCCTCCGCTCCTCTTCTCTTAACTGCCTCCGCTCCTCTTCTCTTTACTGCCTCCGCTCCTCTTCTCTTTACTGCCTCCGCTCCTCTTCTCTTAACTGCCTCCGCTCCTCTTCTCTTAACTGCCTCCGCTCCTCTTCTCTTTACTGCCTCCGCTCCTCTTCTCTTAACTGCCTCCGCTCCTCTTCTCTTTACTGACTCCGATCCTCTTCTCTTTACTGCCTCCGCTCCTCTTCTCTTAACTGCCTCCGCTCCTCTTCTCTTTACTGCCTCCGCTCCTCTTCTCTTTACTGCCTCCGCTCCTCTTCTCTTAACTGCCTCCGCTCCTCTTCTCTTTACTGTCTCCGCTCCTCTTCTCTTAACTGCCTCCGCTCCTCTTCTCTTAACTGCCTCCGCTCCTCTTCTCTTAACTGCCTCCGCTCCTCTTCTCTTTACTGCCTCCGCTCCTCTTCTCTTAACTGCCTCCGCTCCTCTTCTCTTTACTGCCTCCGCTCCTCTTCTCTTTACTGCCTCCGCTCCTCTTCTCTTAACTGTCTCCGCTCCTCTTCTCTTAACTGCCTCCGCTCCTCTTCTCTTAACTGCCTCCGCTCCTCTTCTCTTTACTGCCTCCGCTCCTCTTCTCTTAACTGCCTCCGCTCCTCTTCTCTTTACTGCCTCCGCTCCTCTTCTCTTTACTGCCTCCGCTCCTCTTCTCTTAACTGCCTCCGCTCCTCTTCTCTTAACTGCCTCCGCTCCTCTTCTCTTTACTGCCTCCGCTCCTCTTCTCTTAACTGCCTCCGCTCCTCTTCTCTTTACTGACTCCGATCCTCTTCTCTTTACTGCCTCCGCTCCTCTTCTCTTAACTGCCTCCGCTCCTCTTCTCTTTACTGCCTCCGCTCCTCTTCTCTTTACTGCCTCCGCTCCTCTTCTCTTTACTGCCTCCGCTCCTCTCCTCTTCTCTTTACTGCCTCCGCTCCTCTTCTCTTTACTGCCTCCGCTCCTCTTCTCTTTACTGCCTCCGCTCCTCTTCTCTTAACTGCCTCCGCTCCTCTTCTCTTAACTGCCTCCGCTCCTCTTCTCTTTACTGCCTCCGCTCCTCTTCTCTTTACTGCCTCCGCTCCTCTTCTCTTAACTGCCTCCGCTCCTCTTCTCTTTACTGCCTCCGCTCCTCTTCTCTTAACTGCCTCCGCTCCTCTTCTCTTTACTGCCTCCGCTCCTCTTCTCTTAACTGCCTCCGTTCCTCTTCTCTTAACTGCCTCCGCTCCTCTTCTCTTTACTGCCTCCGCTCCTCTTCTCTTAACTGCCTCCGCTCCTCTTCTCTTTACTGCCTCCGCTCCTCTTCTCTTTACTGCCTCCGCTCCTCTTCTCTTTACTGACTCCGCTCCTCTTCTCTTTACTGACTCCGCTCCTCTTCTCTTTACTGCCTCCGCTCCTCTTCTCTTTACTGCCTCCGCTCCTCTTCTCTTTACTGCCTCCGCTCCTCTTCTCTTTACTGTCTCCGCTCCTCTTCTCTTTACTGTCTCCGCTCCTCTTCTCTTTACGGTCTCCGCTCCTCTTCTCTTTACTGCCTCCGCTCCTCTTCTCTTTACTGCCTCCGCTCCTCTTCTCTTTACTGCCTCCGCTCCTCTTCTCTTTACTGCCTCCGCTCCTCTTCTCTTTACTGCCTCCGCTCCTCTTCTCTTTACTGTCTCCGCTCCTCTTCTCTTTACTGCCTCCGCTCCTCTTCTCTTTACTGCCTCCGCTCCTCTTCTCTTAACTGCCTCCGCTCCTCTTCTCTTTACTGTCTCCGCTCCTCTTCTCTTAACTGCCTCCGCTCCTCTTCTCTTTACTGCCTCCGCTCCTCTTCTCTTTACTGCCTCCGCTCCTCTTCTCTTAACTGCCTCCGCTCCTCTTCTCTTAACTGTCTCCGCTCCTCTTCTCTTAACTGCCTCCGCTCCTCTTCTCTTAACTGCCTCCGCTCCTCTTCTCTTTACTGCCTCCGCTCCTCTTCTCTTAACTGCCTCCGCTCCTCTTCTCTTTACTGCCTCCGCTCCTCTTCTCTTTACTGCCTCCGCTCCTCTTCTCTTAACTGCCTCCGCTCCTCTTCTCTTAACTGCCTCCGCTCCTCTTCTCTTTACTGCCTCCGCTCCTCTTCTCTTAACTGCCTCCGCTCCTCTTCTCTTTACTGACTCCGATCCTCTTCTCTTTACTGCCTCCGCTCCTCTTCTCTTAACTGCCTCCGCTCCTCTTCTCTTTACTGCCTCCGCTCCTCTTCTCTTTACTGCCTCCGCTCCTCTTCTCTTTACTGCCTCCGCTCCTCTTCTCTTTACTGCCTCCGCTCCTCTTCTCTTTACTGCCTCCGCTCCTCTTCTCTTTACTGCCTCCGCTCCTCTTCTCTTAACTGCCTCCGCTCCTCTTCTCTTAACTGCCTCCGCTCCTCTTCTCTTTACTGCCTCCGCTCCTCTTCTCTTTACTGCCTCCGCTCCTCTTCTCTTAACTGCCTCCGCTCCTCTTCTCTTTACTGCCTCCGCTCCTCTTCTCTTAACTGCCTCCGCTCCTCTTCTCTTAACTGCCTCCGCTCCTCTTCTCTTTACTGCCTCCGCTCCTCTTCTCTTAACTGCCTCCGCTCCTCTTCTCTTTACTGCCTCCGCTCCTCTTCTCTTAACTGCCTCCGCTCCTCTTCTCTTTACTGCCTCCGCTCCTCTTCTCTTTACTGCCTCCGCTCCTCTTCTCTTTACTGCCTCCGCTCCTCTTCTCTTTACTGCCTCCGCTCCTCTTCTCTTTACTGCCTCCGCTCCTCTTCTCTTAACTGCCTCCGCTCCTCTTCTCTTAACTGCCTCCGCTCCTCTTCTCTTAACTGCCTCCGCTCCTCTTCTCTTTACTGCCTCCGCTCCTCTTCTCTTTACTGCCTCCGCTCCTCTTCTCTTTACTGCCTCCGCTCCTCTTCTCTTTACTGCCTCCGCTCCTCTTCTCTTTACTGCCTCCGCTCCTCTTCTCTTTACTGCCTCCGCTCCTCTTCTCTTTACTGCCTCCGCTCCTCTTCTCTTTACTGCCTCCGCTCCTCTTCTCTTTACTGCCTCCGCTCCTCTTCTCTTTACTGCCTCCGCTCCTCTTCTCTTTACTGTCTCCGCTCCTCTTCTCTTTACTGTCTCCGCTCCTCTACTCTTAACTGCCTCCGCTCCTCTTCTCTTAACTGCCTCCGCTCCTCTTCTCTTAACTGCCTCCGCTCCTCTTCTCTTTACTGCCTCCGCTCCTCTTCTCTTAACTGCCTCCGCTCCTCTTCTCTTAACTGCCTCCGCTCCTCTACTCTTAACTGCCTCCGCTCCTCTTCTCTTTACTGTCTCCGCTCCTCTTCTCTTTACTGTCTCCGCTCCTCTTCTCTTTACTGCCTCCGCTCCTCTCCTTTATCATTTCTCGTGTTTCCCTCCTCTCCTCTCTCCTCACTGTCTCCCCTCCTTACGGTCTCTTTGCGTCTTCTTGTGTCTCTACTCCTCTCTTTATTGTCTCCCGTTCTCATTCTGCTCTCTTCTTCTGTCTTTTCTACTTCTTTTCATGGTATCCTTTCCTCTGTCTCCTCTCCTCACTGTCTGTCATCTCCTGTTTTCTTCACCATGTCATTACAGTTTCATTCCTGTCTCTTCATTGTCTCCTTTACTCTCCTCATTGTCTCCTCTCCTCTCCTCCTTACTCTCTATTTACTTCTCATTTACTCTACTCACTGTCTCTTCTCCTCTCCTTCTCACTGTCTATTTTCTTATTGTCTCCTTTGCTGTCCTCACTGTTTTCTATCCTCCTTACCATTTTATTTTTCTCACGGTCTCCTTTACTCTCTCCACTGTCTACTCTCCTCTCCTCTCCTCCTCACTATTTTCTTCTTATTGTCTCCTTTACTCTCATCACTGTCTCCTCTCCTCTTCTCTACTGTCCTCTCTTCCTTACTGTCTGTTTTCGAATTCATATGAGCTTTATTGCCATGACTTGCACAGTATTTCCAAAGCTTTGTCCATTACATGAATAAGAAATAAACCATTATATAATACATAACCTAAACACGAATAGTTTGTCTTTCTTCTTCTCACTGTCTCCTCTCCTCTCCTCCTCACTGTTTATTCTCTTCTCCTCACTGTCTCCCTTACTCTCCTCACTATCTCATCTCCCTTAACTTTTCCTCACTGATTCTTTACTTATCCTCTCTTCTCCTCTCCCCACTGTTCCCTCCTCACCATCTATTCTCTTCTCCTCCCTGTGTTCTGTCCTGTCCTCACTTTCTCCTCTGCCTTATAATTTTCTTGCTCTTTCCTTTCCTCCTTACTGTATGTTCTTTCTTTTCTCTTTCCTTCTCACTGTCTCCTGTTCTCTCATGGAGTAGAGAAGTTGATTGAGGGTTTGAAGTCTCCAGAGCCCTCTTCCTCCCTGATTCTCCCTGACCTTCTCTTGAATGACCCCTTCAGCCCTGCAGACTGTATTCATGGTAACCAGCCGCTTGTCTTTTTAGTGTTGTTGTTTTTATTTTTGGCTATGACCCCCCAACTGATAAATAGCGTCATTGGCCTTCATTGGTCTCCGTTGGTCTTTTAATGTTGATTGTTTTCTCAGTTCAGCTCAGAGTAACACCTGGAACTCCTGGACGTCCCTAATCATCCCTTTTAATGCCTACTCCTTCTTGTCTGTCCTGTACTTACAACCTCACAGCGGTCTCATCTCTCCACCTGTAGAGTTGTTGTAAACGGGCTTCATCTGTATATATAAAAGATCAGGTTTAGAGAGTGCTACTTCATGCATGGTGTGAATTGATGTCACAGTGGTCATTTCTCTCACCTGTACCTTTGCTGCACAAAGCATCATATTTGCCCATTGTCTTTTTATATTTCTGCAGCTGAGATGGATTCTCTGATCCCTGGTCTGGATCCACTACAGACTGATCCTGGGTCAGCTGCACTACTAGGTCAGCAGTTCTGTAAATGTGATTCTATTCTTTATCATACAGCGGCTCGCTGAAGCACTGAATCTGCTGACATTAGGCTGGGAAAATCTGCAAGGTGGTCTGGATGACATAATTGCTTCTAGTTATGAACCTCTATAGTAGTAAAATAAGTAGGCGGCATAACTGTTAGAATGTTTCCTGTACATGGTTATGGTTTTAAACAAATCCTATACTCCAAGTATTGCATTTCAGTGCAGACCACTACTGAAGCAGAGTGAGTTGTCGCATGGTGCTTGATAGATCACAGGTTAGTGATCACTGAATAAGGCATATCATTTTATTGAGATTGCTTTGGCCTATTTCCTGCCTTTTCATCAGTAATTAGATTTACTAAGCTTTCTAGGTGCCAGGATACAGCAAGTCCTTTATGCCCCATAGTGTTCTTAAAAAAGAGAATCAATAACAGCAGAAAGTCTGTCCACTGATGAAAACAAGCTGATCGGTTCTGATCAATTAGCACATGATCTTACCTAGCAGTGATATAACTTGTCATCGCTTGTTGATGAGAACATGTGGAGGGGTTTGGTTAAATGATGAGTACTTGATTATGTTGGCAGCAAAAAGATTTAACCAATGGCACATTATTGCTCACACTAGGGTGATGACCTACAGAATATTTCTTTAAAAGCCACAAAGTGCTGAGTCATCTTTCCTGAAATTGATGCATGCATTCCAAGTTGGACTGTTATTTTGTCTGATTATTTTATCAGTAGAGCCACCTGGGGACCAAACAGCCAACTACATCCCAGTGTGTATATATTGTGGGCCAGTTGGCTTTACTTGGTAGTTATTTGTTTCGTTTGCATGCATAAATAGATATTTTCACTGATATCATCCTGGCCCCCAAAAATGATTTTGAAACTTGGTAGCATTTATTTAGTAGCCATTATTTTTGGCTGGAATATACAGTAGTTATTTTTACTGAATAATGCATTTGGTAAAAGATGGATGAATAAATAAGGCTGTACACATGTGATATGGACTAGTGTCTGTCAATATGAAACCATACAATGACTGCTATTTATGCAGACATGAAGTCTGCATGTTCTGCGTGTGTCAGAGTGAACGAGTGTTATGGTTTTGTCTACTACATAGACACAAGTACTGTATGAGAACATTTGGTTAAAACTATCATCACATACACACGCAAGGGTCTTTATATATGCATATATAATATTAAAATGTAATTATAGTACAGTTTATAATACAGTTAATAAAACATTGTTTTTAAGGAATATCACACAATTTTATGTCAATGTTTTAATGTAAACTGTAAACCTCTGTTTTTCAACACTTTGTGTAAAAAATGTAAAGTGTTCAATCATAAAACACTGAATCCAGACAAAAATGCAACAGATAACATAACTTCTAGAGAAAAAAATAAAATAAAATCATAGGGCACTAAAATTATTGAATTGGTAAAGTTTGCGAATGCAATTTAAAAACCCTTTTTGATTATTCAAATTTATTAATGCAGAATTTGGGGTAATAAAACAATTTGGGGAAAAAAAATAAAACAGATTTCAGATGAATTGCTCTAAACACATTAACATTTCATGAGTTTGTGCAGTGTCTTTTTACTAAACTGTTGCTCCACTATGACAGTAGCTGACTTGAAAGAGAGTGCTGACCAAAAAATGAAGACTACAGCAAATATTTTTGTCTATTTGGCACATTCAGAACACAACTTCATGTAAAATCACGCTTTCGGAGAGTATTGTGGGCTTTTTTCACTTCTACTGCAGAGCTTCTCTCTTAGTTCTCACTGTCACTTTCTCCTCATCCTTTCTCTTCATATTCCCTTTGCATTGCCCTTTATCTGTCTTTATCTGTCGCATCTGAACTTTGTGGATGTCCTTTTGTTCAGCACTCTCTCTATTCTCAATAATCTATTTCTCTTGTAACTCATCTTTCTGTTCTCTGTCATTAATATCTGCACTTCACAATTGCCCTGTGTCCTCCAGAACCTTTGGTTGGACAGGATTCTCTTTTGGACGGGCCGCTTCTCTCCCACCCCTCCTCTGGGGGTCTAATACTGGCCTCATCCCCCTCATCTCTCTCTAAACCATCTATGGACCAGTTTACTATTACTGCTTTGAGCACTGGGCAGTTCCACCAGGGTAAGAAACATATGCACACTCACCTCATTGCATGTGGTTTATGTAACACGTCATAATTTAAGTGAGATTTCTTTTTGTATATTTGGCTTATTCGCTCGTCTGGAGATAACATTAATAGCTATGCAAGGTTTATTTTACACATTGCGTCAAAACACATTGTGTTTTGTGTCATTGAGGCATTTACTCCAGCTCTGATATAGGACAACTGCATATCATGGTGCTAAAAACTCATGGGTGATTTCAACCAACGAGATTTCATAATGGGTTTCAAAACACAGCAGCAGAAATGGAAACCAGTTTTAATCAGCCTGTGAAATAGAAAACAGTTTTATTCAAGAAAAGGTTTTAGATTTTGAGCAAATAAATGAAATTTGCCAACATGCTGAGCCAAATTGATGGTTTATGCTCTCGGAATAGGTCTTGAAGCACTCCATGTTTCTGAAAGTCTTGACGCTCATTTAGAACGTTACTTAAGTTACCCACCTGCTCTTGCTTATTTATATTCATCACTTAATTTTCCCTCTTTCTCATACTTTCATCCTAATCTCTTTGTCTTTTGTTTTCTCTCTGCCTGTCTGCTGTGGCATTAACCTCTTCCTGCAGCCTCTGATTCGGTTCACCAGGCTCTCTCAGGCTTCCAGTCCTCTGAGACTGGGGACCAAAGCTCAAGTAACCACTTTGACCCAATTCCAGTGCTTCTCTCCAACAGCTCCAGCCAAGGTAAGGGAGTTCAGAAAACAGCAAAAGTTTCTGGAAGAGAGCACATGCATCTAATTTCCCCACTGGTGTCTTTGACATTATTAAACCTGGATTTGAGTAGTGAAACAGATTAGGAAACACTTGTTTTGCAACACAAACTGATTTCACTCTGTCTTATAAATAACATGTCTGGATCATATTTTAGATGTTTAATTAGACACTCTGATTGGTTTCTTGAACGTTACGCCCATTACTTATTAAGAGAATAGGGACAACCCATTCCAAAAATGTGCTCTGGCGCACACATTGTTTTTCTGTCGTTATAATAGCAAAAGAGGATTTGGACACGCCCTGAGTTCACCTGCGCCGTGTGCTTTACACTTTGTGTTTAGATTGTTAAAATAGGGCCCTAAATCAGCCAAGATGCATTCAAGTGATCAAAATTGGCAGTGAGAAAATATATGTATACATATTTTATTTTATGTTAAATACACTGAAAAAAAAATTATAAACCCAGCAACACTTTTGTTTTTGCTCCCATTTTTCATGAGCTGACCTCAAAGATCTAAGACTTTTTCTGTGTACACAAAAGGCCTATTTCTCTCAAATATTGTTCAAATCTGTCTAAATCTGTGTTGATGAGCACTTCTCCTTTGCTGAGATAATCCATCCATCTCACAGAAGTGACATATGAAGATGCTGATAAGACAGCATGATTATTGCACAGGTGTGTCTTAGGCTGGCCAAAATAAAAGGCCACTCTAAAATGTGCAGTTTTATCACACAGCACAATGCCACAGATGTCGCAAGTTTTGAGGGAGCGTGCAATTGGCATGCTGACTGCAGGAATGTCCACCAGAGCTGTTGCCCATAAATTGACTGTTAATTTCTCTACCATAAGCCGTCTCCAAAGGCATTTCAGAGAGTTTGGCAGTACATCCAACCAGCCTTACCACCGCAGACCACGTGTAACCACACCGGCCCAGGACCTCCACATCCAGCATCTTCATCTCCAAGATCTTCTGAGACCAGCCACACGGACAGCTGCTGCAACAATCGGTTTGCATAACCAAAGAATTTCTGCACAAACTGTCAGAAACCGTCTCAGAGAGGCTCATCTGCATGCTCGTCGTCTTCACTGGGGTCTCAGCCTGACTGCAGATCGTCGTCGTGACGCAAATGCTCACATCCGATGGCCCCATGTTGCAAGGATCTGTACACACTTCCTGGAAGCTGAAAACATCATGTTCTTGCATTGGCAGCATACTCACCAGACATGTCACCCATTGAGCATGTTTGGGATGCTCTGGATTGGCGTATACGACAGAACGTTCCAGTTCCTGCCAATATCCAGAAACTTACACAGCCATTGAAGAGGAGTGGACCAACATCCCACAGGCCACATTCAAAAACCTGATCAACTCTTTCTGAAGGAGATGTGTTACACTGCATGAGGCAAATGGTGGTCACACCAGATACTGACTGGTTTTCAGACACCTCCCCCCGGACCACCCAATACAGTAAAACTACACATTTTAGAGTGGACTTTTATTGTGGCCAGCCTAAGGCACACCTGTGTAATAATCCTGCTGTCTAATCACCATCTTGATATGCTACACCTGTGAGATGGATGGATTATCTCAACAAAAGAGAATTGCTCACTAACACTGATTTAGACAGATTTTTGAACAATATTTGAGAGAAATTGGTCTTTTGTGTACATAGATAAAGTCTTTGAGTTCAGCTCATGAAAAATGGGGGCAAAAAAAAAGTGTAATAGAATTTATTTTCTTTTAATTTTGGGCTGAAGTACGACTTGGCTTTTTATCCATAAAATATTCAAGTAAGTGGGAGTCATGCACAACAAAAATAATCTATTCTTTAAAATATGAACTATGACCTTAAAGTAGCATTAATTACTGCAAACATTATTGCGAACACAATTTACCCTTAAGACTATTTGGGGCTTTTTTTTCTTTCTTGCCATGCTCTTTAAAATATTCTGCTATTCCCACACATAATCCTTACTTTGATGCTGCTCCGTTATCTTTTAGCATTTTATGCTTTCTCTTTCCTGCTGTTCATCTGGTTTTTGCTTTTTCTCCTTCCTCTTTTCCTTTCTTTTCTCACCCCTCATCCCTCACTCACCCTCCATCAACATCTTCTTTTCATCCTCATTCTCTCTCACACTTCTCATTGCTCACCTCTCTCCCTCTCCCTCTCTCTCTCTCTCTCTCTGCCTCTCTCCGGGATGTTCTAGGTGGTCACTCGCGCAGCAACAGTGGCAGTTCTGAGACCAGTCTGCCCTCGCTGGCACGCTCCCTTCTGCTGGTGGACCAACTCATCGACTTGTAGAGAGAGGCAGATGAATAGAGAGTCAGGGAGAGGGCAGTGTGCAATTCTTACAAATACAGCGAGAGCTTACAAACCTCAGTCTGAAGTAGTCCCATAAACCCTGTCCATCTTTACGCACAGTTCCCTTTGACATTCTTTTCACATTTGCTGTATGTCTCTCTTCTGCTGATCCATAAACATTCTCATCACTCTATCATTGATTTATATATTTCATGCTTTGGGATGTAAAACATGGCAACCAGTGATTATTTATGTCAACAAACCAAAGTACTCAAAAAGCTAATGGCTACCTTAAAACGCATATGCCGTTAAAACAGAAATGGAGCCTAGCTGTAAGTGTTAGTGCTCACATACTTATGTGTTGGTCCTTGAAAGTTGTAAAGTTAATATTTTAGCACCCATATTATTAATTAAGTAATTAGTAATTATCATCACCAATCAAACATATGAACTGCTGTAAATAAACACCTGTTGAGGTGTTTGTTAGAATCTGCCACAGCTGTATTCATCATTTCATCCCATCATTTATTTTTTCAGTCATTCGGTCTCTTCTGCTTCATTCATTTCTTCTTTTACCTGTCCATTTATACCCCATGCTTCTTTTTCTTTGCTTTTTGCGATGTCTGACAATAATTGTGCCATGTGCTTCCCCCATGGGAAACATTTAATATTTATCATTTCAATCCAGTTATGTAAAGACACATAAAGGGTAAATGCACTATGTAGATCAAAAGAAAACAAAACTCATATTGAGGGTAAATTAGGCTGTGATAGTACAGAATGAATGTACAAACTGCGAACCTGTATACATGCATTATTCTCAAGATAAATGTAATCTGAATATTTATCTGTATGTAGGTTTTCTTGTCACGTTCTGCCTCCGGGCCTGTCATGTGAAGGCTGGTTTGGATAAACTTGAATATACAGACAGATAGCGACTATCAGAGTTCTGCGGTTTTGAAAAGATTCAGAGTTCAATAGCATTTCATCTGTCAAGCTTGAAATGATAAATGTAAATATAAGCTGTTCCAAAACCTCATGAGCTGTGCCCTTAGGCAGCATTCAAGGCATTGTTTATTTTTAGTCATTACCTCCTCGAATACGAACCTCTATTTTAAATCTTAACCAATTAAGATTTCAATTAATAGCAGATTTGTGTTTATAAGTTAACTGTTTTTCGACTGAGCCTATGAAGGACTTCTCTTCCTGAGGTCTTGTCTACCACTGAACGTTTACCAGAAATAAGAGATTCAAATGAACCAATGACTCATTCTTGAGTTACTGCCGGAAAATAATTATATACACAATACAGATTTGGCAAAGTGTAAAGTTGGTTTGGAAAAGTCATGGATATTGCAACATCGAATATAATTTCTCCTAGTTATGTTTAACTGGTACTTTATCTATTTTGAGTAATGGGATTCTGATCTGTAAATTATTTGTTCAACTGAATCAGTTCTTTTGTGTTCAGATTGGTTCACAACTGGAGTGTGTTTCCCAAAAGTATCGTTAGCCAACTATGGTTGCTAGTTTCCTGAAACTGCATTGTAAACTTTTGTGGTTGCAACTACAGCTCTTAATCAGATAAAGCAAAACTGGAAACAAAATAGTCGAATAGTCATCAGCTGCCATGTTCGTTCTGAAAAATTACGAAGCGTGCGACAATAAGATACTGCATGTAAATGTGATTTAAAAAAAGATTTGATTACTGTTGTTTTAAGTTAATGAACTTTAACTACACAATCATTAGCATTATTATTAACGACAGTCCTTTAACAAAAATGGATCATACAACAGAGAAATGAACATGTTACTACTGTTTTACGAAACAGTTGCAGCTAGCTAGTTCATCGTGTATCGTACTGTTGTAGTAAATCTGCAAATTCAGATGTTTTATGGGAAACGCATCCCTGAAGATCATCCGAACTAAAGAAGAATCAGTTTTTTAATAATCGCAAATGAATTGAAGTGTTATGGAAAAGTGCTAGAAATGCATTGACAAAATGAAATTTCTAGAAAGCTGGGCTTTATAATGCTAATGTGAATACCTATAATCCTGTAATATAATCTAATGACAAAATTAAACACACAGTATTGTACATTACTAAAAATTAAATCTCCATATGCCTCTGAATGGAAATCTGACAATAACTTATTATCCGTCAAGTTCACTTTTTCTTTTTTTTCTTTTTGTTAATCGGCTGCACGGGTGTAGTTGTCGGATTATGATAAATATAAAAAAAAAAAGTGAAATATTGACTTTATATGTCAGTCTATCACTATCCTAAAGCTGATTTTGTTTGACATGTAGACACTGACTCTTGACAAATCTCTGCAAAGGCATATTTATCATCACATAT
This sequence comes from Carassius gibelio, assembly GCF_023724105.1. Taxonomy (NCBI): domain Eukaryota; kingdom Metazoa; phylum Chordata; class Actinopteri; order Cypriniformes; family Cyprinidae; genus Carassius; species Carassius gibelio. The sequence continues at coordinate 26,046,172 of NC_068403.1, read as the reverse complement.
CAAATATAAAACCATATAGAGCTCAATATGTCTTTCTGTACTATGTATGTACTGTATGATGTTTCATAATTAGATTTGTGGAAGCTTTAATAAAACGGAATCATTTCTTGTGCGATGTAACTGCTTATACATTGTGTTGTTGTTAAATGCTAAGAGCATAGTTTTATTTTGAGTCATTGTTTTGTTCGAAGCTTGTGCAAATGTTGCATCGGTAGGCCATAGTTCTGTAATATTTCTACCTGATCTCATGAGAAAAAATAACTATTTTACAAGCTATCTAATTTGTACCTGGCGTAAACACGCAATTTTTGGAAAAAAATCATAAGTGTGAGGGACCAACCTACATCTAACCATCATTGGGACGTGAGCAAATTATTGATAATGTAAAGATGCAATTGTACAAATTCATACATATAAGCCACCATTTCGTAGTTATAAAGTGTCATGAGATTGAATGTTTTCAGTGTTATCAAATCCTTCATTTCTTTTTTTTTTTCTTTGCTTGTTTTAATGTGGCTAACCTATGCAATCTGACTGTAGTGCTCGTGTTACTCATAGATATGCCCCTAGTGGTGAGGCCAAGTCGGTCTTGTGTTGTAGTGTGAATTAGAGCCCATATCAGGAGAAAACGACAACAACAACAAAAAAGTCTCTCTACTGGAATGCCATGGTTTTATCCATTTTTCTGTATGTTATCGAGCGCCAAATTCTTTCTATTTTTATGCGACAGTGAAGCTTCTGAAAAGGATATTAAATAAAAGCATAGATGGGAACAGATGTGTCCTAATCTGTTTTTTGTATGTGGCACATTCAAATGCAGTGACTTTACAGAAGATTTCCCCTTCACTTTCATTAAACTACAGCAAGATTTTTTGAAAATAAATAAAGAAAATCTTCAAATTACATTTCTAAATATATTAAAATTGAAAGATTTTAAATTGTAATGATATTTATCAAATAAATGCAGTCCTGGTGAGCTATTTTTTTTTTTTTTTCTTTTAAGAATCTTTTTAAAAACAAATAAAAATCTGACTGTACACTTTTGAACGTTAGCGTATATTGCACATTTCTAACAGCTCACTGACATATCAGTAGACTCCTGCATTATGACTTTGGTGAATAACGTGTTGGCAGTTTGGAGGAGACTGATGGGCAATAAAATGGTAATGATTTTCAATTCATCATGCACAAGTAGGTGTTCAGTAGCACAGATGTTAAAGCTTTTTTTGTTAAGCTTTAGGTTTAGTGGCATCTCCCATTTATTGCACAGTTTTTGCCAAACATTGCATCCTGCCTCATGAGTGCTATTGAGTATATATTTGCAAACAAAAGCACATTTTACACCGATAATCTCTGCAGTGTGTTAGGATGTCATCACTGTTTGAACTAATCTTAGTGCGCTGCTCTATTAATCCTCAATTTAATGCCAACCATTTCCTTCATCCTGAAGGTAAGACTTACATCACGTCTCTGCTCTGATCTCAGTTCAGTCATTGTGTTTTCTGTAACCTCCTTGTTTCCATGGCTTTCGATGCTCATAGGGGCAGCTTTTAGAAATACACATCAAAACTAAATGGAAGTGGGATCACAAAAGACAAATGTTTTTGGGAACAAGGTTTGTGTTTGTCAGTGGTAGTAGCTGTCGTAGACGTTGACTGTTGGTGGTATCAGTCAATAGTACTCTATTTCTGTGGTTTATACTGTTGTAGAATGTGCTTTATTGTGTAGCCGTCTTGTGTAAATTAATGCTTAAAGGGCTAGTTCACCCAAAAATGAAAGTAAGGCTGTGTTTTACTCACCCCCGAGGCATCCTAGGTGTATATGACTTTCTTCTTCCAGACAAATCCAGTCGATAGATTAAAGTGATTATCACATTTTGAATATGGATATTTTTCTTACAAAAACACGTTGAGTCACCACAGGAGGCCTTTGTTCACTCACCCCCCACAGAAAATGTAATTAATTTAACTCCGACTGGATTTGTCTGAAAGAAGAAAGTCATATACACCTAGGATCCCTCAGGGGTGAGTAAAACACAGCCTAATTATCATTTTCGGGCGAAATAACCATTAATTCATTAGTCATTTTGCCAAAAAATAATAAAATGCTGTCATTTACTCACTCTCATGATACAAACCTGTATGACTTTTTCATTTGCGGAACATTTTGAGAAATGCCTTTTTCCATTCAGTGGAAGTCAGTGGTCACCAAAAAGTGGTTTGGTTGCCAACATTCTTCCAAATATCTTTTGAAGAGGGAGTAGATGATGATCTGGACTGTCCTGTTTAAATCATTTTAAACGTACAGCTCCTCATCTTAAGGGATACTTTCTCTCATCATGTTATACCATAATATTGTTCCAAACCTGATCTTGTGGAACACAAAAAGGAGAAATTTTGAGGAATGTCCTTTTTTTTTTCAATGAATTACAATGAATGGAGTACAACACAGAGCACCATAACAATGATTCATAACTATATTCTAAAGTCATATGATCACTTCTTATGATGAAGAGACTTAATTATCATAACCTAATCTGTGATTTGAGTCAGGGAGAGGAACTTGAGAACCAGATCTGATTTGTGAATGATTCATGCAGATATTTTTTTTTTTTTTTTTTTTTTTTGAGAACTGGATCAGCCAGTTGAAAAGATATGAATCAAAAGGCAGATTGACTTCTCAGCATCTCTCCTTAATTTAATCTCCCTATAGTATCCACTTTGGGTGTCCGGATGTTCAGGGAATAATGACTAAAATTTGGCTCAAATAGTGTCCACAGTGACTTGAATGCTCCAGATCAAATTTATAATTTTTTACAGAAGAAAAACACTAAAATTTTATATATAATAAATTCATAATTCCTCCTTTTGTGTTATGTAAGTCATACGGATGAGTAAATGATGACAGAATATACATTTTTAGGGGATACATTAATGTTGCAATGATTGTCCCAATACAGTCTGCACCAATAGACGATTCTGGTTATTTCTGATTATTTCATTCCGTAGATTTATAGAATTACACAATTTTTAGTTTTGGAAATGTTTTGGTCACTACCATTGATTGTCCCTGCCTTTGAATTCATTCTGTAGCGTATTGGTGAAAATGTCTCTAGCTATGAATTTTCTTTTTACGCTTGTCTGTTTTGCAGAAGCCAGAAGCAAGGGTGATGGATATGGATCGCATTCGGAGGGAGGAGACCTCGAGAACCCTGTGGAGGAGGGCTGTCTTCATTCCAGCGACGAAGACGATGGAGAAACTGAAGGAGGGAGGTCGCAGGTGAGCGGCGAAGAAACGCCAAGTCTGGACTGCAGCGGCTCCAGACCGCTACTTCAAGACTCGGATGACGATGACGACCAAAGTCCTGCATCTTCCAGAAACCTCCAGATGTCGTCCCAATCCGAGGGACCCGTTGAGAACCAGTCCTCGCTGGTTTCTCAGAACCACTCGCCACAGCTGGTGTCACAAGCCCAACATTCGGGCGCGGATCCAAGCCTCGACATCTTTTCCAAAGCTCCGTTTCGAATCGGACAAGACCTAGAAGGCGACGGGGACGTGTTCGCAAATGCGCCGTTTCCTCGTCTTCCAGCTCCGGATATTTTCCTGCAGGCGCCCTTTGGGAGAAAGAAGGAAGCTTCTGGGAAGGTTTACACCAATCCAGGTTCTTCCCTTGACCAGAGCATCCTCGGCCAAGTGAGCCCTCTGCCCTTTCGACCCCAGGCACTTTCTAAGTATTCCCGACACTACGAAGAACCTGTGAACACAGGCCCTGAACACAGTCTGTCGTCTGATGGGACGTCCTCTGACCCCTTCGTCTCAGCACCCTTCCATCTTAAGGGCCGCCAGGATAAACGCTGAGAGAACGGCGTCTGTAAAGCCGCACCGTACTTTAGCCCCCTAAAAGATTTGAGCTTAACATAATAAAATGCTGTATACTGAGTGTAATTTATTCAAGAATGAAGCACATTTATGGCCTCTGGCTGTCTATCTCTGGGTCAGCGTTCGATTGTGTGACATCTTTTGCTACCTCAGATCATTCTCAGGCCGCCAAGCTTCATTTCTGTCCTGCGTATGTACCACGTCCACAGAAACCTGATTTAGCATGTTGTTTTACAAAAACGTTGGGTTGACTTCGATTATGAGCATGAGCTTAAAAAATGATTTACACCATTATGAAATGTTTGTATTATTGGCCATCCGTTTACGGACGGTACTTCTACTATCAAGGTATACCAGACAGTTCTGGCAAGAGTCGTTCATCTTTAAAAAAAGAAAAAGAAAGAAAAAGAAACCGGGAAACATTCAGTCTAACTATTGATGAAATATATGTTGATGATTTGGTTTCTCAAAATAGCACGAAGGTGTCAGCAAACATTTTAAATGAATTATTTGTTTTCATATCCAGGTCACATTTCACTCCAAATGTAAAAGAAATGGATTTTAAGCACCAAATTGTAACATTTTCATTAAAAGTTTCCCTCCAAATTATTTTTTTTTGACGTTTGTTCTTTAAAAAAAAAAATCAATTCAGTACAAGAGTACTACTATCATGTGTACTTTATAAAAGTGCTTTATATTTTAAATAAAATATCACTATGTGTGTGTGTGAATATATATATTCTATCTTAATGGTCCTAAAATAAGCTTCATTTTCATTTTTTTTTTTTTTTTCTACCTTTCTTTTGATTTTAGGGTCACATGTGACCTGGACAAATTATGCCTGTCAAATTCATTATTATAGCTATGCGTATTTGTTATATTTGCACGGCTGAATGTGGAAAGCATGCAACTGTCAAACTTTGCCTTCACTTAAACACGTCACTAAAAAGTGTCTGCAAAAACCTGAATGTATTGCAATTTTGACATTATGTCTGACAGTTTCAAAATATTTTTATTTTTTCTTATCAAAAAACCCTTTAGATTATCCATGTTTTCATTCTGACTGCTCAAGAGTTTGCTCCAGCTGAGTATTTTCCTGATAATCATGTTTAGCAAGAAAGCCAATGAAAAGTTAGCAGATATAAGCAACACCGAATCTAGTGCACAGTATATTCATGAAAGTGAAAGCTAGTATACAGTGTTTAAAACTATCTTATGATGTTTTTTGTTCATTAAGCACATTAGTGCTGGGCTCACATTAAACAGCTGGATGTTAAATCCTATTAATGCTGGATTATATTGCACAAGACTGTAATGAAATGTGTTATTTAATTTCTAGTTCTCAATACACATTCCCTTTATGAAGTTTAAACACAGGCAGCTCTAGTACCAAGACGCTGTTATCTCTGCTTGTCACAATGTACAATAAATCAGTTATTAATTGCAATGTATGTACATACAGATATGCTCATATTCAGTCCGATCCCATGAAACACGTTTCTTTTGCTGCATAGGTTTTCAGTACACCTGTAAGAATTAGGCAGGTGCATCACACACTTTTTCACTGACACTAAGAGTTATGGGATAAAGTTTCTATTACAAGTGGTGCGGAAAGGTGTTTTACAGGAGTTTGAGATTGGGGATTGTTCATATTTTTTATGTTTAATGTCGAAACAGCCATGATTGTATGGTGGCCTTTTGAATGAATCCGGAAGGAGCTTGTCTTTTGAAATACTTGAGTTATGCAAAACACTCGCTGGTGTAGAATGTGTATGTAATAATAAACCAAACCTGTTTAAAAGGTGTCTTTGTTTTGAATTGCTTAATACAGCAAACCAGAATGATTTCTGAAAACTGCACATTTGCATCAAATTAATAATTTTTAAACTATATTCAAATAGAATAAGGTTCTTTTAAATTGTAATACTGTAATATTTCACAATATGCTTTTACTGTATTTTGTGTCAAACACAGTGAAGGCCAAAATGATTAGAACAAGTATTTTAACCAGGTAAAAGACCGCAATCACAATGAATTTTGGGTAAAAAAGTAGTGGACAAATGTAGGGAATGAAGTAGTTCACTCAGAATTCGGACAGCACTACAAAATGGCCGACACCCCATATAGTGCACTATGTAGTGGATAGGGAGCGGTTTCGGAGCAGTTATTTCTGTGGACGGTCGCTACGTCATCAGTTCGCGACTGTAAAACAACCCACGTGGTCAACTTGACTGCACAGTTTCATTTCTGAAAACTGTAACATACATAGATATATACAATTATAAAATATATTTGACGGCGGAATTGAAATAAATGTCTACGTGGCACTGACACGAGTCACTAGAATGGCACTGTTTATGATAAATAGGTAAGTATTCTTTACATCAAATGTATATAGCGTTCGCTGCATATGATATTTAGTTCATAGTTCTTAAAGTTAATTATTTTACCAGTTTAATCCTAAGTAATGGCTCTCAGTATTATTGCCGACTACATCGCACTTCTTTTGGGTTGTACAGTCTGGCATAGGACTCTTCTTCTTTAATTTACTTTAAAACACCTTTTTCTAATTATTCTATAATCATAATAATTATACTTGAGACTTGAAGCTTGATGTACTATTATATTTCAAATTAATCTCGCATTGTAGTAAACTGCAAAAAGTATCATATGAAGAATTGTGTATATATATATATATATATATATATATATATATATATATATATATATAAGCCTTTATACAGCTTCTCTTACAACTACATTAAATTTAACCAATAATCTACATGTTAATCGTGTGTTATTTATGAACCTGGTGTGGTATTGGTGTTGTGATCAGGTATTTAGGGGAGGAGGAGGGCAGTGAATCCAGCAGAGAGTCTCGCTCCAGAGCTTTACTAGCTAAACTTCAGGAGCAGGTCAAAGCCAGAGAACAGCAGAGCGTCTCAAACACAGCTGATGAAGACGAGGACCACCGGGGGGGAAAAGTACAGAAGAAGAGAAAACACAAAGAACCGGAGACGGAGGGAGCGCAGCGTAAAACAAAGACGAGGGAACATGAGAGGAAAACTGATCTTACTGATGAAGTTGCCAGTTCGGCTAAAAAGAAGAAAAAACTGAAAACATTGTCCAGTGAAAAGGAGAGCACAAACACAGGTATCACTGCCGTACTGCTATGTTTGTTTATATTTAAATTAATTTAGACAAGCTTGGTGACTCTGACATGCTTTAGAACAAATAGGATTCAAGTTTGTATCCAATAACATTTTTTTTTAAATAATAAAAGCATAAATCCCATATTTCCTGAAGAGAGAATGATTAGATACATAAGATAAACTACAACATTATGCCAAAAATTTATATTTAATATTTTTGTGTTGCCCTGTTAGGCGCATTAACTTTCCTCAGCTGAAATTTAACATAAAAAAAAATGAAATAATCAAGGAGTGATATTTTTTTGTTGTTGTTTTTGGGCATTAAAACAATAAGACAAATAAAATATTGTTCTGCTTGCTCAGTTTTTACATACATTTTTGTTTTTGCTGCATTTATCAAGCTCAAGCATTCAACCCTGTTACAAGAGTTATTATTAAAAAAGTAATCCAATCATAAAAAAAAAACCTTTATAAAATATATATTTATTAATAGCTTTAAATCAGCATTTACCAAAATAGTTAGCATGAAAAAAAAAATCCTTTCTTTTTTAATGTATACCATTTTTATATTTACTTAACATTTTGTTTTTAAAAATCAAAATAAAATCAGGGTCAAATAATCCTTTGTGAAAGTTAATCACCTTCTTTAATGAACATTTTTTGAATGAAAAACAAAATACTTTATTAAAAATTTTAAGCCCTATCCTCTTTAACTGTTTTTGTGGAAGGTGCTTTTTTTAATAGAAATGTATTATTTATTTTAGGAGATAAAGCATCCGATAATGAGACGTCTGTAGAGATCACAGAAACAAGTGAAAGTGGTCTAGAGGAAGGTCAGAAGACTGAGGAGTCTGTGGACCCTCAGATCAGTCAGGAGCCGAAGGAAGAGAGCGGCTCCTCCCAGACCACCTTCCACGTCCTGGGGGGCTTCGAAGAGAAGGCCGTGCAAAAGGTAGCTGGGAAATAAATATCTGTAAGTTCTGAATTCAACTGTTTTGGGTGTTGTGTCTTGTAGAGAAATGTTTTTGCACAATTACAGGTTAAAAGAGTATTGCCCCAGTGGTTGGCCCAGCCTGACGTTATTCAAAGAGACATTAAGAGCAACCTCATTCCCATCAGTGAGGTGCCAGGCATCTGTCCCACGCTCCTGAAGAAATTAGAAAACAACGGGATACAGAACTTCTTTCCAGGTAATTCACTGGCATTGCATTAAACACAATGCATTAATCGGATCATACAACAACTTACAATGGCCCCTAACAGAGCGGAGAGTCTTTTTTCTGTCAATTTGCATGCATGTATTTGACTTTTATTTCCTAAGTATGTTAGATTGCATTCACTTTTTATCAAGAATTCACTGTTTGAGCAGAAGGGCATATGAAGGTTGCAAACAAAGCATGATTTGGGTTTGTGTTTTCAGTTCAAGCTGAGGTCATCCCTGCCGTCATCGAGAGCGTGAGCTCAGGGCTGCTGCTCGGTCCAGGTGGCTACAGACCCAGAGACATCTGTGTTTCTGCACCTACAGGGAGTGGAAAAACCCTGGCGTTCGTCATACCTGTTGTACAGGTACATGTACAGTTGCATTCATGCTCATATTTGCATTGGAATGTGTTTAGCTATGGAGTTTATTTGGGTGATGTAAATGTAAAAAGATTAAGGTTTTGACATGCATTGCATTAAAATGCATTAAAGATACAGTAAAAGCATTAACATTGTGAAATAATATGACAAATAAGAAAAACTGTTCAAATGGAAATTATTCTTCCGCACCATTACTCCAGTCTTTAGTTTCACATGATCTTTCAGGAATAATTCTGAGATGCTGATTTGCTGCTCAAGAAATGTTTCTCGTTGAGTATAAGAGACAAAATCTATTTATATGGCAGGCATTGTCCAAGCGTGTGGTGTGTGAGGTCCGAGCGCTCGCTGTACTCCCCACCAAGGAGTTAGCACAACAGGTAATGATTATTAATCACTGGTTATTTGTCAGAACATATCCATCAGCATTCAACATGACCCTTGATTTCAAACCCACAGGTGTCAAAGGTGTTCAGCACATACACTGAGGGCACCGGTCTAAAGGTAGTCATGATCACAGGCCAGAAATCATTTGCTGCAGAGGAATCGGCGCTCTCTGAAAGCAGGTGAGTGGTTTGTTGGCTCATTGTATGTGAACCTGATGGACTATATTAGGAACTTAAATATTCTTCATTTAATCGTGGTGTCTTTGTGCAGAGGAGGTGTTAGCCACAGTTTGGCTGATATTGTCGTGGCCACGCCAGGCCGCCTGGTGGATCACATCAACAAAAACAGCAACTTCAGTCTACAACATCTGCGATTCCTGGTGAGCATCGGTACAAAGCAAGTGGACACCTGTAATAATGTCTTCAGTGAACTACTGGGAACCACAAAAATGACAGATATATTTATTGCTAATATTTCGACCCTAGTAAATCAAAATGGGGGTTTTGAGGCCTTAGGTCTTTAGACATTCCTCTTTAAGAGAAAAGAAAGTGATCCACATTTGTTTTTTGACCACTGAAAATGTGTACAATTTACTCTTGGAGCCATATTGAAATTCAATTTTCTCTGGAACTGAACAATATAGGGCCTTAAAAATGTAGATACCAAAAGGAAAGTTTGCTAAGACCCAGTATCTCATAGAGCATTAAGATATCTTCAATACTTCTTGAGCTATAGGCATGCAAACTTTGAAGAAAAAAACTTGAAAATAGATGTTTCCCCATTTTTGAATGGTCACCATTGGCACATAATGCAAAAAGTTAGTTAAAGTCTTTTTACTTATGGATTTTACTAACAAACCTTCCAATATCTGTGTAAAAGAAACATTACGATGCTGCATTCATTCTGAAATCATTTTTACTCCCCTTTAATTTGGCTCTGAATCTCAGTTGGAGATTGCTATTTTGACCCCCCTCTACAAAATAGTGGATTACTAAGTAAATATTCATTCTTTACATCTTATATTTTGGGTTTCATCACTGTATACTGTATGTTTATGTTTCTTCAGAAAAAAAAATATATTAGCCAAACAAAACATTTGAGCTGGGGAAGTTTCTGAAATTTAGTTGATTTGACACGCAATGACCTAATTGTAGTTTTACACAAAAATCAGCAAATCATCATATTAGAATAATTTTTGAAGAATCATGTGACTCTGAAGAATCTAATAATGGCTGCAAATTCAGCTCTCCATCACTAGATTAGTTTTTAAGTTGCAATAATCTCACAATATTACTGTTTGATGTATTTTTGATCAAATAAATGCAGCCTTGGTCAGCAGAAGAGACTTCATTTAAATACATTTGAAACATTGCACTGTCCACAGTATAATGGTAGTCTACACTTAAAAATGAAAAAATTCAAATTTGCTAAAAATGTATCCACCCTTAAACCATCCAAGTTGTATTTAAGTTTGTTTCTTCCCAGTTAAAGATTTGGAGACGTATCATTACATCATTTACTCGCCAATAGATCCTCTGCAGTGAATGGGTGCCGCCAAAATGAGTCCAAAAAGTTGACTTTTTGTTTTGTGAAGCAAACAGTGTTTGTAAGAAACAAATTCATCATTAACTTCGAGCTAAAATGCCTCTCTCTGTAAAATCGGTTCCTCCAGTAAACAAGTCATCTGGTCTGAATCAGGAGAAAAATATGCAAAGATCAAGCACCATTTACAAGTGGAAGCTTTATCACTGTTATTATGCATTATGGACTCATATTTTTGCCAGAAGCAATGGTTTAAAGATAAATGCCTTGATGATAAATTAATTTATTTTCTTTAGGATTGAAATCACATTTAACACAAAGGAATTCAATGGCAGTAAAGTCAGATGTGCATGTCTCTATCATGGCATCTTTCTATTTTCTGTACAGAAAGTAGGAAGACGGCTTTACAAAACCCTATGTATGTTGTAGATTATTGACGAGGCGGACCGGATGATTGATGGCATGCATCAGTCGTGGCTCGCTCAGGTGACTAAAGCAGTGTACAGAAGCCCAGGTGACACACAGACGTCTGTCTTCAGGAGAATCCTGCCTGGCCCGATCACAGTGGCAAGGTAGGATGATTTCACCCAGAATATCAGCAAACCCAAATGACCCTCAGTTTTGATGGCGTCTATGGCCACCTTTGAACTTTAGAGTAACATTGGATGAAGTGTCTTGCCTACCTCCCAAAACAAGAACCTGTGACTGCATTGCTAGTCTAAAACAAGCAGCTCAGTGTCTGTCTGTGTGTGTTTGTGCTTCAGTTTGACCCCTCCACAGATTCCTCTGCAGAAGCTGCTGTTTTCCGCCACTCTCACTCAAAACCCTGAGAAACTGCAGCTGTTGGATCTGCACCAGCCTCGACTCTTCAGTTCCACACACAGCAGGACAGAGACCAGCACACAAGGCCAGGACGCCTTTAACTTCCCTCAGGGTCTCGCTGTGAGTTTCACATTTCCTGGATCTTTACGGTCTAAACTGGCAACAGATCTTTAACACATGGGAATGTCTTATGCAGGAGTATTATGTCCCCTGCACCTTGAGCAAGAAACCGCTCCTCATCCTTCACTTCCTGCTTCGGCTCAAGTTCAGTCCTGCTTTGTGCTTCACAAACTCCAGAGAAGCAGCGCACCGGTAATGATGCATTTCTAAGCTACGGCAAATATTTACATCCAGGGCTTCAGGTCATGACTAAATTAGTTGCAAATGTAAAAAATAAACAACTGCAACAATTAATTTAACTGTAGTGACCACTACTAGCTGTAGAACTGTACAATAATTCTTTATTAGTTTATTATAATCTAAATGTTCACAAATCCGTTTTTCAATCTAGATATTTGAATCAAGTTTGCTATTTGTTTACGGTATTTGTTAAGTGTTCACGGATGTCTCTGCAAGGCATATATTATATCACATTACATTCATTTAATGTTTTTGTTAAATATGTTGATTGGCATATTTCAGAATAAGTGGCAATACCTTTTTTTTTATATGAAGTCCAAATTTACACTACCATTCAAAAGTTCAGAGTCTTTAAGATTTTTGTTCTTGTTTTTGAAAGAAGTCTTTCACCGAGGCAAGAAAAATACTGTGCGAACAATAACACCTGGAAATATTAGTACATTTGAAATGTTAAATATGTATTTTAAATTACTTCATGTTTGTAAATATTATTAAAATTAAAATGTGTTTCATTTTATATGTATTTTTAAAATTGAAGAAATACATTATTCCAGTCTTCAGTGTCACGTGATCCTTCAGATCTGGTGCTCAAGAAGAGAAATGTTCTTTCATAAGTGGAAGACATGTCTTTAAATATGTATTTTTGCAGATTCAAGTTTGATGATTAGTAAACTTGAACTTTGAGATTTGAAACGTGAATCCGGTGCATTATGTATATTAATTTCATTTATCCAGGTTCATTACATTTCATTATAAAAACACTCATGAAAGAAAGTGCTTTTAAATGTGAATCTGTAATTTGGTGACTCCAGTAAGTGTCCAATAGTGTGGAGCCCTAGATATCGAATGTCAGTATAATCATGAATAATTCACAAGGATGCACAGAGAAGTCATCCACACACAAGAAAAGTAAGTGAACAGACTGTGCACAGAGCAAGGCGGTGCGTGTTTCAGAAGGACATGTCAGACAGGAAGTAACAAATAAGTGTTTAGCTGAATGGGTCAAAAAAAAAATAAAAAAATAATGATAATCTCTTTCCCTCAGACTGTATTTGCTCGTGAAGCTGTTCGGCGGTGTGGAAGTGGCCGAGTTCTCCTCTAAACTCAACCCGAGTGAACGACAGAAAACACTGAAGGACTTTGAACAAGGGAAGATCCCACTGTACGTGTATGCCTCCAGAACCAAACCCCACACGATTTATACTAATCTGATGATGAAATATTGTTTAGATATTTATTTTTCATGTCAGGTTGATAAGCACAGATGCTGCTGCCAGAGGCATTGATATCAACGGTGTGAAATGTGTCATTAATTATGATGCTCCTCAATACATCCGAACATACATTCACAGGCAAGTCAACTTAATACAATAGAAGCCCAATATATGTGGGTATTATGTGTTTTCTATCCATCATCAGTGTATTTGATGAGCGTTTTCTTTCACAGGGTGGGCAGAACAGCGAGAGCAGGGAAGGCTGGGTCAGCATTCACCTTCCTTTTAGAAGTGCAGGTCAGATTTACATCATAACTGGAATTGCATATCAGTCGGTTAGCATTTAGTAGACATTTATTATGGGCAAAACCCATTTGGAGTGACTGATTGGTTGAGATGCACCATACGTTCCATTGGTTGATTGTCACCAGAATTCTGCTTTAATACCTTTCAGGAGAAGAGTTTCTTGCAGATGGTGACAGATGCTGGCAGTCCTGGCATCGAGAGGCACTTTGTGAAACCACAAGCTCTTAAAAGCATGGAGACCCACTATGAGCAAACTCTGGCTGAGCTCGGCAACGTTGTGAAGGTAAAAGCAAAGCTGCAGAGCTGCCTGAGACCTTATCGACCTTATAGGTTTTCTAAAATAAGTCATTTCATTTCATTCAACACCATTGTGTAGTCGGCATTATAAATATTGATTATTTTTGTCATCTAATGTTTATATGGTTAAATAATACTGATAGAATGCCTTATTAAAAAGGTAAATATAGCATTTGTTTTATTCTAAAATCTTAAATTGAAAATTGAATTAAAATTAAGCAGAGTTTTGCTACTTTAAATTCAGGAGCTGAATAGGAATTTTAATTTAATTTAATTTAAAAACAGTCTATTTTTACAGGAAAAGACTGTAAAAATGCTATAGGAAAACCTTGTAATTGGTTAACTGTAAAGTTACCTTACTGTATATGGTTTAAAAAAAAACAAATGGTTTAAACTGGAGTTATATGTAATTTGATTTTAAAAATACTGTACAAATAATTATAATGTCACATAAGTTGTTTCTGAAAGTAAAAACTATGAATTGTGCATATTATGGTGCAAAAAACAGTAAAATGACATTCCTAGGCAAATTAAATACGCATAACATGATTTTATGTTTATATTTAAATAAATTAGTTTCTTATTTTCGTCATCAGTAATGTGCATTTGGGTGTTTTGTGTTACATTTTCTGTTATTTAATGTTTATTGCATTATTTTTGTGTAATGTGAGTGACGCTGATGGTGTTTTGTCATCTGTTTATGTCCGTGTGAATTGTCAGTATACGAGTTTTTATGGATGGCCCACTTAAGATGGCCTTCATGTGGCTTGCTTTTGTAATATACCATCTGTATTATCATGGTGGTTATCTGTACATTTGAAATTAAAAAGCATGTTTTGGTAGTAGCTTTGCAGTAGCAGTATATTAAGATTACAACACATAATTCAATTCATGGTTATTAGTGAAAAATCTATACAGGCACTAATATATTTTACAGTGAATTTGTGGCAACCACAGCTGCTATGTTTTACCATAAATTTACCAAAATATATTTTACAGTATGCACAACCCTGCTACACAGCCACTGTTGACTCGTGTATAACTTTATTCATGACTTCAAGAGATTTCTACTATATTGGGCTCTAAGCTGTAATGCTAATTTTGATATTTCTTTGTTTTTAAGGAGGAAAATGCGAGGAAGCGTTTCTGAGGTGGAACTGACCTGAGCTGGACATCCGTTTGTTTTTAAATGTTTCTCAAAAAAGTAATTTCTGGACTGTAATGAAATGAGCTGCAAATTTTTTTAATAAAATGTAAAAAGAAATATTGGTATCCTTTCTAATTAAATGTTACATTATATACCCATGTTAAGTAATGCCCTTTCAGGTTTAAAAAAAAAAAAAAAAAAAACCTGCTCAGAACTAGTAAAAGAAATGAAGCATGTGAATGGATAGAGACCATCACTTAACATCACTTAAAATCAGTTGTTGTTTTTCTTTTCAGTATGGTTTGTTCACACAATTTTAATAACTCCAGACCGCCTTTTATGTTACACATTAGTTTGGACCCTGATTGAACTGAGGGTTGAGACCAGCTCTGAGTCTCATTAACTGGTTTACCGGGTCACTAAGTTTGGAGTCAAAAGTCCAAATACACAAATACCTGCTTTCTGTCTTCAACTCAAATATAATGTAGTCATTTTAACTGAAAGGATGAACTTCATAAATGTCAGTTTGGAGATTTTACAAATGAATGCCGTTTAAATAGTAACATATTTGTTGCCTAATACATGATTTTATATTTTGACTTTACGTTGTGAGAACCCATAACATGGTCATGTTAAATTTATGAAATATGGCTGATGGAAATGTATTTTTTTAATAAGCCCATAAATTGACAGTTTAACAAAATGTTATTTTTACGTGGTGACCACTTGCATATTTGAAATGCGAATGGTAAAAAGTCACAATAATATGATTTAGTTTAATTTAGATTGGGGAAAAGGGGAAAGTGTCGATTCACAAGCAGTACCTCAAAAACAACTTTAGGCGATGAATCCAGCGTTTCCTGAACAATAGTGAATCCGAGCGAAGTGCGCATGCGCGTTGCAGTTCCACGCAAAATACTGCGGTTTATTGCGATTTCATCCCGGAAAGACTGTCTAATATCGGTATTTTCATGCTCCATCCTTGTTTCTGAAGAGACCTGCAACATTTAACCCCGGTAAGAACAATTTGACACTAATATATAACATGTATCTGCTATAAAAAGAGGAAAAGTGTGATGATAATAGTAACAGTAGCTGTATTAGCAAGCATGCTACTCGAACAAAAGCAGTTTCATAGTAAATCGATTTAAATGTTAAATGGATTTACACCATGTGTGACGTCATTGTATTATTGAAAAATGTAATCGTATTATTATATTCTCATACAGTTTTGATCGTTCGTACAGCGTTTTCTCCCCACATTTGAAAGGGACAGTAGCAGTACTGTAGTAACGTGTTAGTGACCATGATTAATAACACAGTTAATACATCACACTGATATGATTTATATAAAATCTAACGTTACATTGCATTCTGTGCACAAGCACACTGTTCTCTGGAGTATTTGTTTAGTGGTGATGTCAATAAAAAGTGCAGACAGATTAAATTAAGGCGGTTTGGTAAGTCGAACTGCAGCTTTTAATGGCACACCCAGAAAACAACAATAGTTCTTTGAGGACATAATATATAGTCAAAGATGCAGCTCATAGTTAAAGATTAAAAAAAAAAAAAAAAATAACTTTATCCAGAGGCCCAAACTTAGCAAAATATGCAATTTTGTGCAGTTGCTAATAATTAAATGGGCAAAAAGTGAGATGAAAATTAAATGTAAATTGCAATGTAAGTCTATGGCATCTTAATTGCTGCATGGTAGACTTCATAATTGCATATTAATATAATTTGTCATTCTGTATCCTCCAAATAATGTCTTAGTGAAATGATATTTAAATACTTAATTTTATGATCAAAGCTATGTAGTTTTTTTTTTTTTTTTTTATTGTAGAGGCAAAACATGAAATGCAATGCAGTACAACAGATTGCGTGCATCAGGTTTTACCACAAAGTTGTAATATGATTAAGAAATAATGATCATGCATTGTCATCAGTCTGCTGTAGCACAACGCTTCTGCTTCAGTCATCTACACCTTTGCCCACTTCCGTGATGCTGTAAAAGTTTATCGCTGTGACATTTTGGACACTGTCTACCCTTATTGTATCTGTTGCTGCCACTTATTTGTATTTAATGCTCTGTCTGTGTTTACTGGTCACTAAAGTCACTCAATGTCACTCAGTGCCCTCCATGTACGTCTATATGTGTTTATGTGAAGTCCTGTTATTGTCACTTTATGTCTGAGCCTCATCACAAGCATTTCAGTGCCCAGTTTTCCCCAGTGTTAACTATGCAGATGATAAATACATGCCTCTTGACTTAAATGTGGCTATAAAGTTTGCTCTTTCTGTTTCAGAAACCCATTTTGCGGTGTTTGTGGGACTGTGACTGAGCATGATGGGTGCTCTTGGGAACAGTCGACGTGGCGGTCGCTCTCCTCCTTTGCTGGTGGCGGCTCTCGTCGCCTGCGTCCTCCTGCTCGGCTTCAACTACTGGGTCTCAAACTCAAGAAACGTCGAGCTGCAGGTTTGACACTCTGTGTTTAGATGTCGTCTGTGGCAAGTGGTGAAGTGAGTGGCTGTTAGCTATAATTTTTGTTGTTGTTGTTGTTCTCAAGAGTAGGTTGTTGGAGATGGAGAGCCGCATGAGGCAGCTGGCTGCAGACAGAGACCGAGAGCAGGAGAGCAAGCTGAAGGCCGAGGACGAGAAGCGCAGACAGGACGATCAGCTGGAGTTAATGCAGGAAACACACCAGAGACAGCAGGAGAACGCTCTCAACAGCTGGAAACACGAAAGAGTAAGAAAACACGCAGCTTACACTCACTCACAGAGCTACTGATTGTGTGGGCCTTGGTCATTATTTGAAAATGAATGATTTTTATTATAATCAATACATTTGAATAACTAATCATTTTATTATAATAAATACAAGTCAAACGTTTGGAATAATGAAAATGTTTTAATTAGGGCTGTCAGTTTAACACATTAACTTAATTCATTAGTTAAAAAGATAAGATAAAGATATATTCATTAGATAAAAAATAACAGATTAACATATTTTAAATGGCCTCGCCCCCAGACCTGTACCTCATCTTACATTTCATTCAGCCGACTGTTGACAAATAAGACACAGGGCAACAACTCCATGAATGCAGTTATTTCCTAAAATTAAAGATTGTGGGGCAAAAATGCTCCTGCATGAGTTTTTGTCTCATATTTATATCATATGATAAGCGATATCGCACAAGCCGCGAGAGTAATATCACGAGTACTGTTTGTTTCAAATGCAAATGTGATTTTATACAACAAGTTAATACTGTGTCATATTTTAAACACAGTCATGTCTGTTTTGCTCAGTTTTGCCAACAAAAATATTACCAACACAGCAGTGTTTAGAGTCTGAATGATTTCGCGTTTTGAACAAATCGTGTGAATCAATGATTCAAAGACCCAATAGAAGCAACCAAACAACAAAAGAGCAATGATATGCAAGTATATTAGTATATTATCATAGTGTTAGATTTCAATTTCACAAAGAAACATGCAGCATTTTGTCCAAGCAGTAATAAAAGGACACATATAGTTTATAATTTGTCTTAAATCTCACTTTGTAAAAAAAAAAGAAAAAAGTTTTTATTTTGTTTTAAAAAAAAATATATATGTGGAAAATAAATTGATGCAATGCTGATTAAGAACCATTATTAATAATTGAGCATCAGTAATAATTAATAACTAAGCGGCAAATCATCAAATTAGAATGATTTCTAGAGGATCATGTGACACTAAAGACTGAAGTATCAGGAATAAATCCATTTAAAAATATATTAATATTAATATAGTACTAGGAAACATTTATTTTAAATTGTAATAATATTTCACAATATTACGGTTTTTACTATATTTTTTGTCAAATACATGATTTCTTTCTTCTGCTGAGCACAAAAAAAGATCTTCAAAGTATTGTCTTTTATCTTCAACAGAAGAAATTCAGTTTTTCTACTGGAGCATAACTACAAAAACCTGTGCTCATTATAAAAATGCCTATGGTGTTATGAGTTTTTTTGTTTTTTCATGACATTTTCAGTTCTAGAAAGGTCAAATGTATAGCCTTTTACACAAAACCAGTTTCAGTGGACACCCATGTAAGTTTAGTTTGAGCGGTGTTCATGAGTAACTTAAGCTACAAGGCTAACCTGCTCTGGAGCTGGTTCTGTTCTGGGTAAGAGATCACAAAACAAAACTGGACTGTAAGTAATGCTGTCTGTATAAGCAGGTCTGCTATTATACCCCAATTTGCTCTTTAGGTAGACAGGTCACTATGTTTTGATGGCCAGAAATGTCATATCGGATATGCTATGTGTATGTTTTCATTTCTAAAAGTATTTTCTCTGTCGTAGGAGAATCTGAAGCTCAACATTTCCTCCGGTGCTAAAACAGTGCAAGAGATGAAGAGTAAGCATCTACCTCATATTTGTCCTATTGTATGTGCTCTATGATGCATATAGTCTTTCCTTCACATTACTGCTGATTTTTTGTATCTAGATCGAATGAAGTCATTAATGGAGGATGTCAATAAAATGCAGAGCGAGCTGAAATCCTGTCAAAGTAACATGGACACAATCAGTAAGAAAGCCACCAGTGAAATGTAGGTTCAGTTTGAATGCTCTAATCTACAATACAAAAGACATTACATTCCTTGCTCAGTATTATAATAGCTGTGTGGGATGGGATTGTGCAGGACTCAGTGTAACAAACAAATTGAGGAAATGAAAGAGGAATGCAATGCAAACATCGCAGCTGGCAAACTGGAAAAGCACAAAGCATCTGAGAAAGTTGCTCCACAGGTACAGCTATAAGCTATAAATGCCTTCTTTATAGTGATTCTCTTTCCCCCTTCACTGATACTCTCTGGCCTTCACAGAATGCTGATGGTTCCATGCAGAAAGTCAAAGCCAAATCTGATCTTCCCGCTACAGACCATTCAGATAAGAAAGAGGCAGAAATTCCAAAAGGCAAACCAGATGTGGATTCAAAGTCTAAAAAGGATGCTCACATCCAAACCAATGAGTTAGTTGTGGAAAAGGATGAGAACGGTATGAGTTGCTCATTTAAGTCTTCTCTGCGGTTTCTAGGTGGTTGGTTGCTTGCGTTAGTCCCGTATTCAGTGCAAGTCAGATCACTCAGAAGAGTGATAGCAAAGCGCTCCTCAACAAACCACATGATTTTTGATGCAAGTAGTGCATGTTTAATGCATGTTTATTGATCTGATCTCAAACAATTTATCCATGCATATGTTTTATTTACCTTCACATCTCAAAATCCATTTGGAATTTAATGCTTAAACCTTTCCATGTTTCCTGATAATCACAGTACGGAAGAAAAGATCTGTTGCTATCTACATTTAATCATGACTTGCAACCTCTGGCTAAAATACAACTGGCCCTCTAGTGGCAGTCATAACGAATTGGAAATTTGCTCATTTGCTTGGACTGTTGCATACTGTTTTGTCACACCAAATGTAAACACAACCGAGACTCAAATCACATCCAGCAATTCTGCACCTGCTCCCAATGCGACTCTCCATTGGAAATAAGTGACTTTGGATATATACTGCCATTGTAAACAAAACTGTGAAAATGTGGTTTTAGGTTTCCATAATATCACTCTTATTAAATGTGCCCCTTTTAACACTGTTCACACCAGTGACAGTAACTATAAAGTTTTAATTATCAAGAGAACAGCAAGACAAATAGCAAAGTCCACAGCACAACTATTACAGTAAAAACAGTAAAAAAAAATAAATAAATAAATAAATTTCCAACTAAAAACATTGACAGTCAAGCAGAATCCACCTGACTCAAGCATTAAGAGCAGCAGACAAGATAACTTAGTATGGATGCTTTTATAGTTATCATTATAGTTATCACTCTTTGTTTGAACAGGGCTTCAGTCTTGTAACTCTATTACAAAAAAAATTAAATTCTCCATGTACTTTCACCACGTGTTTTAACAACATTGTCTGCATCCTCTAAGATGCTGTAGTTTTACAAGACTCTCCCATTCCCACCTCCAAACCAACCAAGAAGAATGAGACTCGTAACAAACCAGCCAATGAAGAAGGTCCAGAAGCAGAGGTGGACGTTAAAGCGCCAGCTGCAAAGGATGCAGGTAGAGTAATGGAGAAAAGCCAGCCATCAAAGCACCACAAACACACACACACACACACACACACACACATTACTTATTTCTTCATACAGATACTGTAATGGATGAAGCAGGTATTTTAGACCCAAAGGAAGATGACATGGAGATTGGAGAAGAGAATGAAGAAGGTGCCAAAATCGAGGACAGGAAAGAGGAAGACGCAGCAATTGGGAAAGAAGATGCCATTATGTACGACAATGAGGGCGAGATAGAAAAACAGCTCTCCAGGATTAAAGGTGCTCTTCAGTATCATGCAAACATATTCATGATATAATGTAATTAAACTAATATTGATTTATTTTACAAACTGAGGGCTGACTTTCTCATTTATTTTCTGTGGTAATTGACAGCATGAACAGATAATGTTTAATCTGCATTATCAAATGTCATTAGCTCTTTTGTCCTGTGCAATAAAATCACGAAGGATTTTCGGTTTTAACAGATGAAAATCTAGGTGCTGGTCAAGATCTAGAGGATGATGTGGCAAATTATAACGGTGATGATGACAACCAACCGGAGCCTGAGGATGAGAAGCAGGAAGAGCTTGCAGAGATGTAGTTCCTGGTCACATGATGTGCCTGCTGACAGCAACCATCCCTCAGCTAAAGACTGTCACAGACTCTCATTAGTGGCCCTTCTGAAGCTCCCGGCGGTGGGAAAGGACACCTGCTGTAAAGCCTGATTTGTGCTGGATGAATACTGCACTACTGTGTACTGAGGGATACGAGTTCAAATCCCATACGCCTTACCAGGACAGGCATGATGAAAACATTCTTTTTCTAGTCCTGATTTTAGGTTAAACTTGAATGTAACTACTACTCCTCTGATATCGAGCCTTTAAATGAATGCATCATGGTGGATTTTCCCTCTTAAATGAAAGACGCTTTGTTTTTGAACAAAATCAGCAGCTGTTCTGTTGCAAAAGCTACTTTATCTTGTCTTCATGGTTTATGTTCTGTTTTGATGTCTAAACATTTTAGCAGCTGAAAATTGCATAGGAATATTAGATGTTTAGACTGAAAAAAGCACTTATCATCACTCATTTAACAGTGAAAACAGTGCTAGTCTTTTATTTGCTGTAAAATGTTACTTTTATGTTAATGTAAAGAACTGCTTTTAAATTTATTTTAACATTTAATGTTGGGAACTGGAATTTTATTTTATTTTTAAGAAAAATGGGTTTCTTACTGAATTTCTGATCTTATAATAAATATTTCTGTTGCACTTCTGCCGATAGTGTGCATTTAATGGGTTAAAAATAATACAATACAATATAATATAGGCTAATATTAAACATATTCTAAATTGCAGCCATGACCGATTTGAAGATTGACAAACATGTCCGATTAGTGACACATCAGCAGGCTACTTGTCGGCATAAAAGATGCAGGTAATAGAAACTATTTCATTACAGTCATATTTACATGAGAAATTATATTAATCTACCCAGTTGTTCTGTGTCGTTTATTGTAGCTACGTTAATTTTTTAATAAATTCTTCATCCTAAACATATGAAACAATAATGGTGAACTTTTCAAAGAGTCCACTTCCAGATAACAGACATAGGCTACAACATAATGTGAAAACTGATTTAGATTTGCTTTATACAGTTGTGGTTGATTATAATAATTTGGGGCTTTCACACTACGTACATAGTTGTAGGAACTAGCCAGATATTGTAACATAGTTTTTTTTTATATAAAATCAGCCAGTGTTTCGAATGCATTTGGCCAACCAGCTTACACTTACGTCACTGATAGTTCCTACAGAACTGTTTTAGAAGGTACTCTGAAGTATGAGCTAAATTAGTTCCTTCAAAATGGATTTCCTGGAACTAAAACGTTTCTAGTAACTTGTGGTGAAAATTCGCCTGTAAGCGAGTACTTTCACCAATAGGTATAGGAATTTTGAAAGCCCATATTAACATTACTTACTACCTACTTACTTGCTACTAGTGGTAATTAAATACATTTTTAAATACAGAGCAAGTACTTTAAAAGTGCATTTTAGTTCATATTCATGGTGTCCCGAAATAAAACAGTTGAGTACAGTACTGTTAGATGATCTTAAGTTTATCTTTAGAAGTATATTAAAGATCACATGACGTGGATTATTTTCTTTTTTTAAATGATTTTTTTTTATTTCCTGAGTTGTACTTTTATTATTAGTATGATTTTTACATTTAAAATGTAGAAATATAAGGCATTTTTATATCCTGATTTTAGTCCTCTGGCTAAAATTGAATGCTCTGTTTGAAGGGGCGTGTCTGCTGTGAGACTCAAAATAAAAGACAGCTGTTGTGATTGGCTGATATCTTTGCATTCAAAATGTGTATTACATGTGGAACCCCTCTCAAATACTTTTACTACGTTTTTTTCCCCCTTACTATTACAGCTGTCGAGATTAACAAATCTTGGAAGTGTTGATTATAGCATTATTTTTTTGTTCCCTTTTAGTCAGTCACGTTCTATGTTACGTCAGAAAGATGTGATGGGAAAAGATGGTCTAGGTTACATATGTAACCCTTGTTCCCTGAAGGAGGGAATGGAAAAGTTACATCAGAAAGATACTGAGGAATGGGGTTCTTGCCCGACAGCCCAAACACCTTAGAGTGGTAACAAAATGAGCCAAAGGTACACAAAGTACCTTGGTCTGCGGAATTTGCATTGCGAGCTCCGCCCCTTTGTGAGTGTATATAAGGAGCAGTGCGAGCAACTCGCACTCAAGTTTTTGCTTTGGAGCCAATCACATTGCTTGCTGCTTTCACCGGAGTGTTTACAAGCGAGTCAGCTGATGTTGGTGTTACGGCACGATTCAACGGTTCGTTTGGGCTTCCTGCATTTAGCTCCCGCGTTCCCCTGGGTGCTTCAGCACCACTGAAAGAGCTTTTTTCTCATTGCGGGGACATGAGCATCTCTGCGTTAAGATCAAGACTTGATTACCTTAAAAGGTATAGAGTCCCGTCTGTCACACCCTGTTCTAGCTCCCCTTCTCGTAAGAGGGCTATTTCGTCTGGTAAGCAGTCTGAGGCCATCAAAGACATTCTGCCTCGGCGGCCAACTTCTGCCTCAACACTGCCACTCGGTGCAGTTTCCACGCAGAGCCGGCTCGAGAACGCATTGCCTTCTCATGCACTCTTTGCCACTTGGAATCAGACGAGTGTTCACACTCCGCTCCCACTAAGGGACGCTATGCCTCCCATGCCGGGGCTGTCTGTTCCACCTCACTGCCCCACTGTGGGTACTTGGCCTCCCTTGACCTCACTGGATCGGTTTCTGGGAGCCAGGCTAGAGCTCTCCAGGCCATCCCACTGGCTCATCCAAATGATCAGGCTTGGCTACGCGATTCAATTTGCCTGTCGTTCCCCCAGGTTTTGGGGTGTTTGCGCGACAATGATGGGCAAGGATGCTCCCGTCATGCCCGTGGAGGTTGCAACCCTGCTGGTGGGTTACAGCCAATCCTGGAATTGTGCCTTGAATCGAGCTCTTCACAGACTTCCGTTCAAGATGCTAACGGCCAAGCACATTTACGAATGCATTTGTCTGTTGGATTGGTTTTGCTCTCAGTAGAGCTTAAGTGTCTATCATTGAAAACTGTGCTCCTGATGGCTTCAGCTTCGGTGAAGAGGGTCGGGGACCTGCAGGCATTTTCATTTGATTGAGTATGCCAGGAATTCAGGCTGGCCAACTCTAACGTTATCTTGAGACCCCGGCCTGGGTACATGCCCAAAGTTTCCATCACTCCCTTTAGAGATCAGGTGCAATCCCATGTGTTTATTTCCATAGTAAGTCTCTTTGTAGCATGTGTCTTGTTTCCAGAAACTATGGTACATGTGTCGCAGATCCATAATTTAAACCACGTTGGTTTGAGCTGTCGTCATGGTGTTGTTCTTCTTCTTCTTCGATCTAATAGCCGACTGGTGCCATGAGCATGGTTTTAAATTATTTTTTATGATTTAAATGATTAATGATTCAAATTATTTTTTCCAGTGATTTTAAATGCTTCACACAACTTTTGCCAGCACTTCAAAGCTTTAAGTATTACCAAATTAAAAGTTATTTTTATTGTGATGATATTTGTTAATCTTTAATAGGTTTCCCTCATGTATAAAACGAAAAGTTTTATAATGTGGGAGAGCAAATGCTTATAAAAAAAAAAAAAAAAAAAAAGACCACTAGTAGATGGCTGCAGAGAAGTACTTGTAGGTCATTTCCACTCCCGAATAGCCTATATATTTTTGTATTCATTAAATAATATTTAGACATTATGAATGACAGTATTACAAGTACTTTTTGTCAGATGTAATATATTTATTACCTCTGTAAGACCTCTGCTAAAGATCTGCAAATCATCTGCTGTGTAATCTGATAAAGGTCCCAGAAGCAGTTTTACATCCATTCTAATAAATGTCTATTTGACACCAGCCAGGAAACATCTTAGAGATGTACTGCAGATGAACAAGCACTCTTAAAAATACATCTTGCATTTGTATATGCAGACATTAAATATACATCTCTGAGATGTACCTGTGTGATTAGGGTGAGTGCTTTACTGTCAGGTGCTGGAGCAACTTTCTGTAGATCTTAATGGCTCTAGTGCTGGTGTCCTCAAACGTTAGCCTGGAGCCCTACAGTGGCTCTTGAAATCAGAAAAGTCATAACAGTGTTAGAAGAATGTTCTCTGTGGTATATTTTCACTGCAAAAAAAAAGAAGAAAAAAAAGAAAAGCTGCAGCAAAATCAGCAATTTTGATCACAAAAACAAAAAAAACAATGGGAAATCCTGGAAGCCCTGTTTGGTAGACCTATATGCTTACATAGTTGTTTGTATTCTAACATTTTCACTAATTTGTGATGATTTTATTATTTAGCCTACATTTGCTTTTCAGTAATAGTAGCTATAACATTTGAGATTTTATTTAATTACATGGAGGTTGGAGTAGACTAACTTACCCAAACTTACCTGTTAAATATGCAAATTCATGGTTAATAGCTCCAGTCTAGGCCACAAGCAGGCAGGCCATGGGGTCCTGCTCCACCTCTCAAATAGACTAAATATCTAGTTCAGTGGTTCTTAAACTTTTCACAAAGTACCCCCTCAGAAAATATTAGGCTTTCCAAGCACCACCATTGTGACTAACATTGACATGGCTTGTGATGTGCATAGTGTTATAGACATACTGTAATGCTTAATCTGAGGGTTTAGCATGGCTCTGATAAAGCCAAACATAAATTATAGGGATTTTGTTTAAATTATTTTATTGTATGTTTAATTGTATCCTGAATACTGCCAATAGCGAGCCACAGCTGGAGAACCAATGATCTAACTTTGACAAAACAGTCCTGACATATCTATCACTGTCAAATGTAGCCCAACACTTGGCTCATGTTTTAATTTAGGTTAATATTGCTATAATTAGAGGCCAAGGTTGTTTAATAAAGCAATGAGCCTTGCTAAGTCATGTTTTTTTGCAAAGCTTTGTCCAAAACTTTAGACAAAGGCCCACTGTGAGATCTTGGTTAATCCCTTTGCTTTACTTAAACGTATCAGCTTAATTTATTTTAATTACACCTGTGCTTACTTCATGGCCACGTCTTTTTTAGATCGCTCACACATCAAACTTACTGACTAATGATCTGTGAAGAAGATGTCTCCTTCCTCTTCTGTCTTTATTTCTATTCTTGTCTCTGTGGGCAGTTCTTGAGTCCAGTGTTGATGTTAAGTTATAATGACCTCGTTACATAGTGATGCAAGATGTTATTCCATTTGGAAAGATATTTAATTTACTCCACTACAGTTGCAGCTTGAAGTCGCGCTGGTTTTAAAAAATATTTTGAAGGTATTAAAAAGTTCTGTATATACCCTGTATACATACACACACAGTTAAAATGTGCTCTTTTCTTATCCCAGTGTCTATAATTTCACAATTTCATATAAATACTATTTCTTATTTAATATTGATAGGCTATTTAAGCACAATTGAAAAAAGATGATTTAAAAAAAAAAAAAAAACTGTGATGTACTGTTGTGGACATCTGTTGCTTATTTTGCTCAATAATTGTTCTTATATAAGTCCCCTTGCCATTCAGCCATGTGTTAATGAAAATGACACGAAAACCCCAATTTTCAAAGCATGAAATGGCAGTTCTTTTGAAGGAGGAGGAAGATAATAAAATCCATCTATTTTCGAAGCTGAAAAACAGCATTACAAATGCTGACAAAAAGAAAAATTGGGCAGAAATCACTCAAAAAATAAATGTTGCTGGCTGTGGGTATGAAAAAAGTTCAGGAAAAGTCAGGAATAAGTGGAGGGACTTTGCAAGTGTGACAAAACGGACGGCTGCGGCAAGTAAGGGGGAAGCAAACAAGGCTGGAAGAGGCACTACAGAGGAAGAGAAAGTTTTGGCCATCCCGGAGCCTGAAGCATTGGAAGGGATCATTGGAGGTATAGATGCATGTGCATTAACCAGGCTTTTGCCTTCAAAGTTCAGGCCTCCAACATCAGGCCCTCTCCAGTCTGGCCCTTCACATCAGGCCTTCTCCAGCCTGGGCCTTCAAAATCACCAAAGGGTCCTTGTCTATTACTCTCTTCCCCTGATTCACTTCCGTCGGAGTCCTCTGGCACAGAAGGCAATGCAGAAGTCAGGCAGTGTATATTAATGCAAACTGCAAATTCTGCAGTTTGCCAGTTGGCTGAAGAGGGTGCATGGCTTTGGTAATAGTTGGCTGCTGGGAGACAGAGGATATCCTCTTCGCCCATACCTCCTGACACCTGTGCAGCATCCAAGCACTATTGCCGTGTAAACCATTTGTTTAATCTGAGATAACTTCTGTTAAATATTTTGTTTATTTGCCAATATGCCCCTCCCCTGCCCCGTAGACTTAATTTAACACTTAAAATTTTTTTAAATACCGTTGCAGTGTATAAACTGTGTGTGTGTGTGTGTGTGTATATGGCCAGTGTGAATTCACCAAATACAACATGTTCCCGGATGATCAACATCCTTGTTGATCCTGCCAATCAACCAATCAGAACTGAGATATGACTTTTCAGGAAATATCTGTTTTAGGCTTACGATCGGGGTTAGGTGCTTCTACACCCTTGTTAATCAACTATCATTTCACACTGATTTTAGGAATAAATTATGGGTAGGGTTAGGTTTAGGGGTAGGGATTGAGTTAAGTGTATTTTTGAACAATAATGTTGATCCAGGATCATGTCTTTCTTGGCAATCACGGCGACCATATATATATATATATATATATATATATATATATATATATATATATATATATATATATATATACGTTGACCACAGTATGAGCACACAGTGAGTGTGCAGTGACATCATGTTGTGACCACAGTATGAGTGCACAGTGGGTGTGTTGTGACCTCACACTGACCACAGTATGAGCGCACAGTAAGTGTGCAGTGACCTCACATTGTGACCACATTACACAATAGCCAAACCATACATTGTTCATGAATAAATATGAATCTATAAAAAAAGTTGAATTATTTTAATTTCATTATTGAAGTTAAAATGTTTTAATTAAATAAATAATGTTTATTTTATAAATTGCATATTAAACATTGTGTTACTGGTAATATTATTTTATTTTTACAATCATTTCATGTATAAATTTCATTATTACAAATTATTCGTCCCTATTTATTTGAACACAAAAAAGCTTCTGGAAGAAATAAAGAAGTTGAATTTTGCACTCAATAGCCGTCAAGTGCAATACAATGATAATTATGATCCAACTATCAGTTATGCAGATGTGTTCTGGCACACCGATGTGAATCATCCATAGTTTGAGATGGTGGCCACATATGATAAACTTCCAGAAATTACTTTTACCATCGACAACAAAGGTTCTGTAAGTCAATTGTTGTTGAACCTAACACAATCTGAACATTTATCTTTACAGTTGTATACATTTTTCCAAAAGAAGGTAAAACGTTTTTTTTTTTCTTCTAATTACTAACACATTCAGCAGATATCAATTTGATTACATTTGAAAAAAAAAAAAAGCTTTATTTTAGCTTCACAACAACAGTTGGGAAAGCAGGATCTAATAATTTGTTGTGTTTAAGTATGTTTATGTAATTGGTATTTTGTAATTCACAGTCAGTTTATGGATATTATAATGTGTTCAGCTTTTAGGCTGTGTTAATTGTTTGAGGGCACTGGTCTTAGTTTATAGAAATGTGTAAATTATGTTTAAACACACCTTCACACCTTCTCATTCAAAGAGTTTTCTTTATTTTCATGACTATGAAAATTGTAGATTCACACTGAAGGCATCAAAACTATGAATTAACAAATGTGGAATTATATATGGAATTATATACATAATAAAAAAGTGTGAAACAACTGAAAATATGTCATATTCTAGGTTCTTCAAAGTAGCCACCTTTTGCTTTGATTACTGCTTTGCACACTCTTGGTATTCTCTTGATGAGCTTCAAGAGGTAGTCACCTGAAATTGTCTTCCAACAGTCTTGAAGGAGTTCCCAGAGAGATGCTTAGCACTTGTTGGCCCTTTTACCTTCAGTCTGCAGTCTTTCCACATTTCCAAACGTTATAAATGTACACCTTTGCCACTGCAGCTGCAAAACGTACAATGTGTTAGATTGCATTGTGGAAAATATTATGTGCCGATCTAACATCTATTATATATAATGTGACAATTGCTGAGTGACTAATCTAAATTATTGTCACGTATGCAAAAGCATTTGAGCTAATTCAAATATGAGGTTGTAGGTTAAGCAAATGTAAAAATGTAAAGCATGTGAATAAACTTTCTGACTGTGTCAATAGCAGTGTGTTTTCTTAAATAGTATAAAAAATGGCCTCTATTTATAAATAATTGGTAAGAACATTTGCCGCCAGTTTAATAATACTCAAAGTGCTGATCATTGCTGTCTCATCAGCTGCACAGCATTTAGTAAGTAAAAAAGTAAGCAACATTTTATTTATATAGCACTTTTAAAGCTACAACACACAAAGTGGTTTATACAATATAATAACACAATCATAAAAGATACATTTATGAAGTGCTATACACAATATAAGATAAAGCAAAAAAGATCAAACCCAAAAATACATTAAACATCATAAAATATTAAGAGCAAATCTATACAGGAATGTTTTCACGCAACATTTAAAAACAGACACTCATTCAGATGATCTAATATATACTGGAAACTATTCAATGGTTTTAGAGCCCTCACTGCAAATGCCCTATCTCTGGCACTGCCAGCAAATTATGTAGTCAAAAATTGAAAAGTTTTTCCCTCGAGTTTTTAAAAGGTTTCAGATATTTACATTTGCATTTAGTCGTTCAGCAGATGCTTTTATCCAAAGTGACTTACAAATGAGGGCAATGGAAGCAAACAAAATCAACAAAAGAGCAATGATACACAAGTCCTATAACAAGTCTCAGTTAGCTTAAATGCAGTACACGTAAGGGCTTTTAAATAATATAATAAATAAAAAGAATAGAAAAAGATGATTTTTTAAGAACAGATTTAGAATAGTGAGTGCTAAAGTTAGAGGGTCAAATAAAGATAGAACAGATGCGTTTTAAACCGATTTTTGAAGATGGCTAAGGACTCGGATTTAGTTGGGGAGGTCATTCCACCAGGAAGTCCCTAAAAGTGACTTTGTGCTTCTTTGGGATGGCACAATCCCCTTGATTCATTCACTTGCAGAACACAAGCTTCAACGTAAGTCTGAAGTAATTAAGTAACATATAAATGACAATGTTTTCAAAACAATTCATGTTTACACATAATTGTTATTAAGCCTCTCATCAAAAACCACAACTTGACCCCAAAGAACAAGTTAATTATAGACCAATCTCGAATCTCCCTTTTCTGTCCTTCTTAGAGAAAAAATGGTATATGTGAGGATTTCCAGTCAGGATTTAGACCGTATCATAGTACTGAGACTTCTCTCCTTAGAGGTACAAATGATCTGCTCTTATCATCTGATCCTGGGTGTATCTCTCTATTAGTTTTATTGGATCTTAGTGCTGCGTTTGACACAATTGACCACAACATTCTTTTGCATAGACTTGAACACTTTGTTGGCATCAGTGGAAGTGCATTAGCATGGTTTAAATCGTACTTATATGACCGCCATCAGTTCGTAGCAATGAATGAAGATGTATCATATCGATCATAAGTGCTGTATGGAGTACCTCAAGGCTCAGTAATAGGCCCGCTACTCTTCACGCTTTATAGGTTACCCTTGGGAGATATCATCAGGAAACATGGTGTTAGCTTTCACTGTTATGCTGATGATACTCAGCTCTATATTTCTTCGCGGCCTGGTGAAACACACCAATTTGAAAAACTAATGGAATGCATAGTCGATATAAAAATCTGGATGACGAGTAATTTCTTACTGCTAAATTCTGAAAAAACAGAGGAGTTAATTATAGGACCTAAAAACTCTGCTTGTAATAACCTAGAACACTGCCTAAGACTTGATGGTTGCTCTGTCAATTCTTCGTCATCAGTTAGGAACCTAGGTGTGCTATTTGATCGCAATCTTTCCTTAGAAAGCCACGTTTCTAGCATTTGTAAAACTGCATTTTCGATCTCAAAAATATATCTAAATTGTGGCCAATGCTCTCAATGTCAAATGCAGAAATGTTAGTCCATGCATTTATGACCTCAAGGTTAGATTATTGTAATGCTTTATTGGGTGGTTGTTCTGCATGCTCAGTAAACAAACTACAGCTAGTCAAAAATGCAGCAGCCAGAGTTCTTACTAGAACCAAGAAGTATGACCATATTAGCCCGGTCCTGTCATCGCTGCACTGGCTCCCTATCAAACATTGTATAGATTTTAAAATATTGCTTATTACTTATAAAGCCCTGAATGGTTTAGCACCTCAGTATTTGAATAAGCTCCTTTTACATTATACTCCTCTACGTCCGCTACGTTCTCAAAACTCAGGCAATTTGGTAATACCTAGAATATCAAAATCAACTGCGAGCGGCAGATCCTTTTCCTAACCTACCTAACATTGTTCGGGAGGCACACACTCTTGCAGTTTAAATCTAGATTAAAGACCCATCTCTTTAACCTGGCATACATATAACATACTGATATGCTTTTAATATCCAAATCCGTTAAAGGATTTTTAGGCTGCATTAATTAGGTAAGCCGGAACCGGAAACACTTCACATAACACCCTATGTACTTGCTACATCATTAGAAGAATGGCATCTACGCTAATATTTGTCTGTTTCTCTCTTGTTCCGAGGTCACCGTGGCCACCAGATCCAGTCTGTGTCCAGATCAGAGGGTCACTGCAGTCACCTGGATCCAGTAAGTATCCAGACCAGATGGTGGATCAGCACCTAGAAAGGACCACTATTGCCCTGAAAGACAGCGGATACCAGGACAACTAGAGTCCCAGATACAGATCTCCAGTAAAGACCTTGTCTCAGATAACCACCAGGACAAGACCACAGGAAACAGATGATTCTTCTGCACAGTCTGACTTTGCTGCAGTCTGGAATTGAACTACTGGTTTCGTCTGGTCAGAGGAGAACTGGCCCCCCAACTGAGCCTGGTTTCTCCCAAGGTTTTATTCTCCATTCTGTCACCGATGGAGTTTCAGTTCCTTGCCGCTGTCGCCTCTGGCTTGCTTAGTTGGGGTCAGTTTATCTACAGCGATATCGTTGACTTGATTGCAAATAAATGCACATACACTATTTAACTGAACAATGACATAACTGAATTCAATGATGAATTGCCTTTAAAGCTGCGGTACTTTTGACGCTCTAGCGGTTAATAAACAGAAATGCTTGCGTCTTGCGGAAGAACATCGTAGCTGGAACTACTTCTCTCTGTTTATGTCTATGAAGAATCACAAAGGTACTGGGTTACTCCGCCGCGTGTACCCCCAAAGCAATCTAAAATAGTCCGAATATAAACACTTATTATAGGTGCACCCTAGTGATTCAGGACTAGCTAAAAACACGGTTTGGACAATGGATTCAAGGTGTACTCAATTTTTATATACATTTTTCTACATTTTTAACACAAACAAAGTTACGGACCGCAGCTCTGATTGGTTGATTTCTTACCGGGAGCGGTCCGTAACTGCAAATGGCAATAGGACCACTGGGAGGAGCCAGAGGAGCTTGATTTTTTTCACAGATTATCTGTCTCATATTCTACTGTCAGGACATAATGACAGGTTTAACAAATACGTAAAAAATATATATTTACAAAAGTTACCTACTGCAGCTTTAACTATCATTTTGCATTATTGACACACTGTTTTCCAAATGAATGTTTTTCAGTTGCTTTGACGCAATGTATTTAGTTTAAAGTGCTATATAAATAAAGGTGACATAAAATGTCCAAAAACGCTGTATTACGTATGTCAGGCCAGTAGTTGGCACTGTCAACTTTATCTTTATTAGTAAACAGTACCTGTAGTTAAGTATTGATATATATAATGTGTCTCTGCTGTTGGTTGTAATATTGGTGAAGTTAATCCACACTTTGCTGAAGAGGCATTAGCAAACTCTTGAGCAGCAACAACAGTACCATGTACTCCGCCATTGTTGTTTATGTTTGTTTGTACTTGCCTTTAAAATCGACACTTATTGCGCATGTCTACATACCTAACACATACAACGCATGCACATGATGTCACCGTTTTCAAAGATTACTGTATTGGGTATTTGGCATTTTCAAAAACTTGTACTTTGAAACCCGTTCTCAAAAGTATGCATTTTTCAGTCCCCAAAATATGGAGCCAAAAGAGTCTCAATAAAGATAAATGCACACACTACATTCACATATGCACACACAAGATTCAAAAGCTAAGAAGTTTCACAAATGCATACAAAATTCAGAAATGCACACAAAATTCAGAAATACACATACAATTCAGAAATGCAAACAACATTTACAAATGCACTCAAGATTCATAAATGCACAGGACAAGATTCAGAAATGTATTTCTGATGCACACACACATATATCTTTATTTACAAACTGCTTGCGGTCTGTGAACTTCACTGCATTTGTGTGTGAATTTTGAGACTCCCCTGACTTGGCTCGACACACAAATGCTTTTTTTAAACAGGGAATGATCAGCAACCAATCAGATATCTCCCTTCTTTTAGCCAATCACAAGAACGCACTCCACGTGGGGGATTGATTACTTATAAGCCAATCACATGAACGCGTTCATGTGTGGTGCGGCATATTATAGCCTACTTATTTATGAAATTGTATGAAAATACAAATGTTTAGATTACAATTCAGGTTTATTTTTTTATTTTATTTTTTACAATATATAAATTTAAAAATGTCTCAATACATATAGGCCAGTGACTGCAGAAAAAAGTTAACCATGGATTCATAAATTTGCAGTAGGCAATTATTTCATTTTATTAAAATATTTTAATGAAAGTAAAAAAAAATGTACACCTTCTTGAATATTTAAATATATCTAAATATTCTTTTGGATGCAATATAGAAGTCACTTTAATTATAATATTCGGTCCCTACATGAAGAGAGAGTCAGTGGTCCGCTGCAAGAGGAAAGTGACTCTCTGGCTGCGCAAAGTGAGTCGCTGGCTGCTTGAGGAAAGTGAGTCGTTAGCTGAGGAAATTGAGTTGATCGCTTCGTGAGGAAAGTGAATCGCTCGCTCAACTTCGAAATTGAATCGTTCGCTGAGGAAAGTGAGTCGTTCGCTGCGTGAGGAAAGTGAATTGTTCGCTGAGGAAAGTGAGTCGCTCGCTGCGTGAGGAAAATGAGTCATTCACTGCATGAGGAAAGTGAATCGTTCGCTGCGTGAGGAAAGTGAGTCGTTCGCTGCATGAGGAAAGTGAGTCGTTCGCTGAGTGACTCGTGAGGAAAGTGAATCGTTCGATGAGGAAAGTGAGTCCGCTGCGAGAGGAAAGTGACTCTCCGGCTCTCTTGTAAATCAAGATATATGTGTGTGTGCATCACAAATACATTTCTGAATCTTGTCCTGTGCATTTGTGAATCTTGAGTGCATTTGTAAAAGTTGTTTGCATTTCTGAATTGTGTGTGCATTTCTGAATTTTGTATGCATTTGTGAATCTTCTGTGCTTTTTAAATTTTGTGTGTGCATTTGTGAATTTTGTGTGCATTTGTGTATCCTGTGTGTGTATTTATGAATTATGTGTGTGCATGTATGAATCCTATGTGTGCATATGTGAATGTAGTGTGAAGCATGCTGTAAGCTGCTGTCGAATCACAACACAGGAACCGCTGGCCCAATCAGAACTCGTTATGTATTTCTGAAGGAGTGACTTTATAGAACAAGGAAGACATCAGCCCGTTTTTATGACAGTGAGAACAGCGGTATACAGATAGGTAAATTGTGTGAAAAATACTATTTTTTTACACGCGAAACATGAACACATGTTATATTGCACACTGTAAACACAATCAAAGCTTCAAAAAAGTGCGTAAAACGGGACCTTTAATGGTAATACAATATTATTATATTACAATATTAAGCTTATGATGATCAGAACATCACTCTTACGGACACTTTACTGCACGAACAGGATCTTCTGCACTGAAACATGCCAGCACTGTCCTGTGTTCTGTTTTTTTGTGTATGTAGAACCTTACACCATGCTCTTTGCACTCAATAAAGAACCCCCAGAGGAATTTATTGCACTTCTGTTGTCTGTATGATCCATCTCCACACTAAATTGATGGAGAATGCGGGCATGAAAAAAGTGATCACTGTAAAGAGTGATGTGGCCCCGAGACCCATGGGAGCTGAGCGAGGCCAGTGGCATGCTAGTGCTCTGCGTTCTTTCTAAAAATCCTATATGGTGAGGGCTTCGCGCAGTTGCTTCATGCCCTTTCTTGAGTTTGTAAAAGGGCCTTTTATCTTGGGCATCTCTCCACTTATGTATCCGCGTACACCTACAGTTGCAATCAAAATTATTCAACCCCCTTGACCTCCAAAACATTTTGCTGTGGAGAACATCATTGCATGAAATCATTTCAACAAAGGTGTAGCAAAGTTCGTGGGATGGAAGGAAGAGGACAAAGGGGTCGGCTGGACTGCTGACAGATTTATTGTAAACAAAAAGAACTAAAAAGTACAAACACCCAAACGGTGACTCTTATTCTGACACTTCTATACTACTTCTGTTTCACTCTTTCCGGTTTCTGTTTCCGGCTCGCGTCAGCAGTCTGTCTCTCTCTCGCTTGCTTCCGTCTCTCCTGGCGTTTTATACTCTCTCCACGCCAATTACTAGAACAAGAAACAGGTGATGATAATTTTTTCCCAAACCACTCACTTACCGCTCGTCTCCTGATTCTCTCTCCCGCTGCAGACTTCGCTAAACCACGCCCCCCCAGCCACATACCCCCATAGCCCCCCCCCCCCCCCATTTCTGGAGAGGAAGTCGGCCACTGCCATCTGAACACCCGGCCTGTGGATCACCTTGAACTTAAAAGGCTGAAGAGCTAGATACCAACGAGTGATCCGTGCGTTGGTATCCTTCATGCAGTGGAGCCACTGTAGCGGAGCGTGGTCCGAACAGAGGGTGAACTCTCATCCCAGGAGATAATAGCGGAGGGTGAGGACGGCCCATCTGATGGCAAGGCACTCTTTCTCGATGGTGCTGTACTTAGCCTCTCTCTTCGAGAGCTTCCGGCTAATGTACAGCACCGGCCGTTCCTCCCTCTCTATCTCCTGGGACAGGACTGCCCCCAGCCCCCTGTCCGACGCGTCTGTCTGCAACAGAAAAGGGAGAGAAAAATCAGGAGAGTGTAACAACGGCCCACCACACAGAGCAGCCTTGACCTGAGTAAAGGCCTGCTGACACTGCTCCGTCCACTGGACCGCATCTGGCACCTCCTTTTTAGTAAGGTCAGTCAAAGGGCTGGTGAGGTCCGAATAATTAGGAATAAACCGTCTATATTATCCCGCCAGCCCCAAGAACTGCCTTACCTCCTTTTTGGTCCAGGTCGCAATAGCAGCTGTCTTATCAATTTGGGGATGCACCTGCCCATGCCCCAAGTGGAAGCCCAGATACCTTACTTCCACATGCCCAATCGCACACTTCTTTGGGTTGGCCGTGAGCCCCGCTCCCCTCAGCGACCTCAGGACAGCCCTCAGATGCTGCATATGCCGCTGCCGATCATTACTAAATATAATGATATCATCTAGGTAGGCAGCTGCATATGCAGCATGGGGCCGCAGAATCCTATGAGGCGCTGAATTCATTCACCTTGCGGTAATCTACACAGAATCGGACTGAGCCGTCCGTTTTCGGAACTAAAACTATTGGGCTCGCCCAGTTACTATTAGATTCTTCTATTACCCCCATGTCAAGCATAGCGCCTAATTCAGCCTGAACTACTTTTTTCTTGTGCTCAGGTAAACGATACGCCGGCTGCGAACTACCAAGCCCGGCTCGGTCTCGATATGGTGCTGAATCAGGTTAGTACGGCCCGGTAGGGGTGAGAAGACGTTGGCAAACTCTGCCTGCAATTTCATTAAATCAGTGAGTTGGGATGGCGAGAGGTGATCTCCACCTGGAGCCAGGGCGAGGGATTGTGGTTTGATATTCGCCTCTGGCCCGAGATCATCCTCTCCGCCAATCACCGTTGCCAACATCACTGATTCCGCCTCATTCCATTTTTTAAGGAGATTGAGGTGGTAGATCTGACGGGACCCGTTCCTATCGGACCGTATTACCTCATAATCGAGATCTCCGATCTGTCGTGCAACATCAAACGGTCCCTGCCACTTAGCCATTAATTTGGAGCTCGACGTTGGGAGTAATACAAGTACTTTCTCTCCCGGTGCAAATTTGCGTAACCTAGTTCCCCTGTTATACAGCTGGCTCTGGCGGTCCTGGGCTTGTAACAAATTCTCCATTGATAGCCGCCCCAGTGTGTGGAGTTTTGTTCTCAAGTCCAGCACATACTGAATTTCGTTTTTGCCCTGAGATGGTCCCTCTTCCAAAAGTTTCTCTCAGTACGCCGAGCACCCCCCGGGGCTGGCGTCCATAGAGAAGCTCGAAGGGGGAAAACCCCGTGGAGGCTTGCGGGACCTCTCGCACAGCGAATAACAAGGGCTCTAGCCACCTATCCCAATTTTTGGCGTCTTCGTGATCGAACTTACGGATCATGGATTTAAGTGTGCGATTAAATCGTTCGACCAGGCCATCGGTTTGTGGGTGATAGACGCTAGTTCGAATCGATTTAATGCCCAACAATCCGTACAGTTCGCGTAGCGTACGTGACATAAACGTCGTGCCCTGATCGGTGAGGATTTCTTTTGGAACCCCCACCCGGGAGATAAGACGAAACAGGGCATCCGCAACACAAGCAGCCACCGCTTCAGGATATCGCGTTGCATAATCAACTATGACTAATGCAAAGCGATGTCCTCGTGCCGATCGCTCTAATGGCCCAATGAGGTCCATACCAATTCTCTCGAAGGGGACCTGCATTAAGGGAAGAGGGTGCAAAGGCGCTTTTGGGGCGGCCGGTGGGTTTACCAACTGACATTCCGGACAAGACGCGCACCACCTGCGCACGTTGTCATGAATGCCCGGCCAAAAGAAACGGGCCAACCTCTCGCGGTCCTCCTGCTGGGCCTGGACAATGGCCTGGAAACGCCTCTCCTGATCAGTCCTCAGATCCAGCAGGGCCTGGTGTTGTTCGCGGTGAAGGACCGCGAGGGAGGCGATGATGTCTGCAAGCGCCGTGGCGGCCGGACTTTGCATGGCAGCGGCGACGGTCCTACTTCCTCCCGGGTTTCAGCACCAGTGTAGCAAAGTTCGTGGGATGGAAGAAAGAGGACAAAGGGGTCGGCTGGACTGCTGACAGATTTATTGTAAACAAAAAGAACTAAAAAGTAGAAACACCCAAACAGTGACTCTTATTCTGACACTTCAATACTATGTCCGTTTCACTCTTTCCGGCTCGCGTCAGCAGTCCGTCTCTCTCTCGCTTGCTTCCGTCTCTCCTGGCGTTTTATACTCTCTCCACACCAATTACTAGAACAAGAAACAGGTGATGATAATTTCTGCCCAAATCACTCACTTACCGCTCGTCTCCTGATTCTCTCTCCCGCTGCAGACTTCGCTAAACCACGCCCCCCCTGCCACAAAAGGCATCTGTTAAATATTAGCGAAAGTTTGTTAATACACTTTTGAGTGATTCTGAGAATGGAACATTGATGAATCATGATAAAATACAAATTGGTTCTAAACATTCATGTTCAAAATTATACAACCCCCTTTGTGTAGAATCTTTTATTGTTTAAAATCACCAATACATGCTGTATTGTAAGTGCTTAGAAGCTTCTGTCACCTCTCTACTATAGTCTTGGCCCATTCCTTGCCTTGTCTGGTGGCTCTTTCCGTGGAGGACATTGAAGACATCTACATATTCGGAACCATGATAACAGGTCTTCTGCTGATTGGATTATGCTTTGCCCTGGGTTATCAGAAAATTCAGAAGATGGGAACAGCTGTCCAAAGCCTCACAATGCTGCCCATCATGATTGAAGCAGTGGGCAGAGTGGTCAGCATTGAGACTGGGACTATTAACCGCAATATGGATAACATCACGGTGAAGCTCACGGCTTTGGAAAAGAAAGGATTTGGAGACAATCATAGTGACCGTTAAATTGTAATGCGGCTACTAGACCAATGCGGTTCCACTCCCAGCTTGGCCTTGGCTGGATAACAAATTTTCCCCCTGGAAAGCATGGCAACGAGACACTCTGCGTTCCTCAACCCGTTTCCCACAGATACCGGGATTGTTGTTGACTCTGTCTAGGACCTGACCAAGGCTGTCTCCATGGCAACTTGCTTTGACGCTGTATAATCTGCAGACTGAGGCATCTAGAGAGAATTGCAACTCTCCAGGCCTACTAATACACGAACTACTAATACACGAACACATATGCAGATATGCACTCACTTCCCCATCCCCATCACTCGCCTTTTCTGCTTTGTACCGCCAGTCTGTCAAGCGGGTCCATGACCAGCGCTTTCTAGCTGCAGGGTAGGACGGCTGCTGCCTGCACTAGATTACCTCGACCCCCCCAATTTCCATCCCTAGTTTCCAAGTCGTGTGTTTATGGTGTACGTGCTTTTGTTGCTGAGGTGTTTTTTCATGTTCCCATACTGTACTCCCAAAAGGAGCATAGTATGGGTGTTGGGTTTTTTTCTCCTCACTTTCCTAATGTTATGCTGTATTTCTTCCTGAATTCCCTGTCTTCCTGTTCTGTCCACCCCATTGTATGTATGTTGTGTATGTATGGACAGGTTGATGGCTAATTTTGCTGGTACTTGTGACTAGTGACAATAAAGGGCTACTACAACTACTACTACAGGCCACTCAAATACATTCTATGACTGATCCCTGAGATCCCTTTGGGATGACTGTCCTGCAGGAAAGTCCATTGATCATCAGCTTCAGTCTTTGCACCAAAGGCATCATCACGATTCTTGTCAAAATGGCCTGATACTTCAAAGAATCCATGATGTCCTTCATACAGTCATGATTTCCACTTCCTTCTACAGTAAAGAAACCCCATAACAGGACTGATCCACCTCCAAGTTTGACGATGGAGATAGTGTTCTTCTGCTTATGAGCTTTGCCTTTTTTGCAGCAGACATACCGCTGATCCACACGTCCAAAAAGTTCCAGTTTGGTCACATCACTCCATAAAACATTCCTCCAGAGCTCCACAGGTCTACACAAATGAATTTGATCAAATTCAAGTTGGCCTTTTTTTCTTCTTGATCAAGAGTGGTATTCTGCAAGATGTCTCTACATGAAGGACATACTTGTCTAGTGTTCTTCTTTCAGACTGCATTGAAATCGGTTTCTCCTTTCTTCGGGTCATCTTGCAAGTCTTTGGCTGTACATTGAAGATTTTTCTCAGTTGCTCTGATTAAACATTTTATGATATTGTGTTTTTTCTTCAACACCCTCAAATGTTTTCTGGTAAAACACACTTTAAGCTAAGGAATAAGGCTGAGAGCTGTGTCTCTAGGAACTTTCAATGTCTTGGAAATCTTCATATAGCCTTAGCCTTTCTAAAGTAATACAATATTTATTCTCTTTGGCTTTTGTGAGATCTCTGTTGAAATTTTTGCTACTCAACTTCAACACATGCATGGGCTAACTGTATGTGTAACAGCTCAAGCTAAGTTTTATTACCCACCATGCAAATAAGTGATTTAAAAACCGCAATGTTGAATAATTATGGCATAGCAGTATTATAAAAAAATCTTATAAATCAAAATATTGCATTATATATTGACAATATTACTTTTAATATACCAGTGAACTGTTATAGATGCATTTTTTATTTTATCCTGGATCTTCAGAAAACCTATTTTGATTGCAACTGTATCTAAACAGGATGTTGCTACTAATGATCTGTTGAGACAATTCCTTCAGCAAGCGTATGCAATACCAAGCGGTAGCCCCTGTTCTAAACTGACATTCATTTTCAAATTAGTAACGGAGGCTTCTGCTCATGTGATACTACTTTTGAGTGATATTGCTAATTTAACATGAATTCTTACTAAATATGCAGTTAAATCATGGGCTGTTGGTTGAATTGTGCTAGTGATGGAGCGGTAGTGGTCGTTGTGTCCACCTTCTTAATTAGCACACCTAAAAGCCTATAGAAGGGTAATTGCTCAAATCAAAAATAAAGTTCACATTTAAGTGCAGGAAGTGAGCAATATAAATAACAAAAGCTTTTTCTTAGCCGATGGCTGTTATTCTAATTACAAATAAGTGCAATCAAAAATAAAAATTACAACCGAAGAATAAAAGTAGAAGTTGGTAGAAAATAAAATTAATCTTCTTAACCGCAAGTCACAATGTAAACAATTTAAACAACAGATAAAGAAACAAAGTATTAAGGAAACACTAACACACTGCCACCTTCTTTGCTGACTAATCGCTTCTCATGCTAAAAACACTCTAAAACATACTAATCATACTAACAAAATGCTAAACATGCTAACAAATTGCTAATCATACAAGAAACATGATCATGTTAATCATGTTGAAACAGGGCATGCTACATGGTAATCATGTTAGAAACATGCTAACAATATGCTAATCATGCTAGAAACATGTTAGCAACCAGGTAATTTTGTTAAAACATATTAACATGTTAGCAACATGGTA
The DNA here is from genome assembly GCF_023724105.1 of Carassius gibelio. Taxonomy (NCBI): domain Eukaryota; kingdom Metazoa; phylum Chordata; class Actinopteri; order Cypriniformes; family Cyprinidae; genus Carassius; species Carassius gibelio. The sequence goes on along the minus strand of NC_068403.1, from coordinate 26,004,116 downwards.
ATCATGATAAGACACATGCTAACAACATGAAAATCATGTTGAAACATGCTTTCAACATGTTAATTGTTAAAACATGCTAACAACATGCAAATCACATTAACACGTTAACAACATAGTAACATCCCTGTATCTTTCTAAACTTTAAAACTTCAAGCTTTTACAACTGCATTAATCATTACAGGCTAGGCTTTCTCAAGCCATCTTCAATGTTTGTTCTCAAACTTTACTCATCTAGTTAATATTGTTATCTATTTTTTTCACTGTCTGGAAAACATTTGTGATTGTAATCCAACTGTAAAACCCTGCTACAGCTTGCTACCGTCTGCAGCTTAGTTACAGCTTGTTTCACAAGAGTTTGTTTTGTAGATTTAAAAATGTGTAAAATTTGCTTTGTATGAGGAGACATTTGTGGTGTAATGCTCTATTTAATAACTGATTAACATATACTTTGTGTGTTAGACATGGAGATGGACATTTGTATCATGATTGAAAATGGTGGTTTAAGCAAATTGAAGTGTTTTAAGAAAATTAAGTTTAAATGTATGAGCCCGACTGTTCTCAAATGACTAGCCACTATACATTCCTGCTTCATGACCAGCAGTCCATCTTTAACCATGCTTCTCAATAGTATTTACACTTTCCTTTTGTGCTTTACTAATTGTTTCTTTTTCAAAGTTTCTTGCTCATCATCTGAATTCAGATTGGAGGGAGATTTCTTATTGGGTGGCCTTTTTGCTTTACATGAAATTGACCGTGTGACACCTGTTTTCATCCCGGAGACCACTGAATGTATCTGGTAAGCAAGGATATTTTACCAGTCTAGGCTTATCAGTAATTTAAACCAAAACAGCATTTCAAAGTCACATTTCAATTACATGTTATTAACTTCCACACTTACGTTTTTAAGGCAAAGTACCTCAAAATCTGGCTATAAAATATTGCAAGTAATGAGGTATGCTGTTGAAGAGATTAATAATTCCACAACTCTTCTGCCCAATGTTTCTCTGGGCTATGAAATTTATGACTATTGTTCTAACACAAGGAATTTCCATTCAGTCTTAAGTTTTATCTCAAATAATGGCTCAGTAAAATCTAAAGAAAAACTCAACAACTATCAGCCTAAAGTGATTGCTTTAACAGGACCATTTGGAAGCTCAAGAACTATAAGTGTTGCACCACTGTTCACAACGGAACTTATACCAATGGTAAATAATTTTACTTTTTACACAGTTTACAGAACAAAATGTTTACACAAGTAATTCCTATATTTTGTTCAGGACTAGAAAGTTAAAGTTATTGACTGTTAATGAGTTGATGTTGATTGATGTTTTCTTCTCTTTCAAAGGTGAATTATGGAGCTGCTAGCTACGCATTAAGCAATAAACTTCAGTATCCTTCTTTTGTGAGAACAATCCCTAGCAACAAAGACCTGATAGAGATGATTATTCACATCATACGGTGGTTTGGATGGAACTGGGTTGCCTTTCTTGGTAGCCAAGATGATTACAGTTCAGATGGACTAAAGCTGTTTAATGAGTATGTAAAAAATACTGGCATTTGTTTGGCCTATCAAGAGGGTCTAAGTCTAAATGCAAACTACAGTCTAACACTTAAAAAGATTGATAAGCTCAACATCAATGTCATTGTAATATTTGCTTTGACACAATATGCAAGCAAGTTTATCAAAGCAGCCATAGCAAATGACATGCGAGACAAAGTATGGATTGCAAGTCCATCATGGGCTTTGAATCAACAGATTCCAAGAGAACCAGGAATCAGGAAAATTGGCACAATCATTGGCATTGCAGATAGACTGTTGTCATTGCCCAGATTTAATGAATTTGTCTACAATAAAGCCAAAGGAACAGCTCATGCGGGCCATAATGACAAAGCTGTCCAGAATAAGAATGAGATATGTAATCAAGACTGTGATTACTGCTCTTTGATGACTGCAGAGGACATTATAAATGAGAGTCCCACACACGCCTTTGCCGTCTATTCTGCCATATATACCATAGCTCATGCGTTACATAAGGTTCTTCAGTGTGACATGAATGAATGCCACAAAAACATAACAGTTAAGCCATACATGGTAAGTGAATTTATTTGAATCCATTACGTTTAATTATTATTTTAATTACATTATTGAAGTAATGTTTTAATTACTTGAATAATTAATCATATTTATGTTTAACGAAACTGCATATTAAACTGTGTCTTTGCTTTTATTATTTCTACAATATATCAACAAATAAAACAAAATATTAATTTTCTTAATGTTATTGTGCAGTTTTGTATAAATTTGTCTTTTTTTATTTTTTTTTTTTTTTTATTGAACACAAAACAGCTTCTTGAAAAAATAAAGTTGTTGAATTTTCCACTCAATGGCCGTCAAGTGAAATACGATGATAATTATGATCCAACTATCAGTTATGCAGTTCTACTCTGGCACACTGATGTGAATCCTCCACAGTTTGAGATGGTGGGCACATATGATAAACTTCCAGAAATTAGATTTACCATCGACAACACTCTCATGCCCTGGCATGACAATGGTTCTGTAAGTCTTTATTTTTTCTTTTGTTGTTGATACTTCATCTAAACACTTTTAGTTTTATGCATTTCTCCAAATGAAGGTCAATTAAAAGACCTGCTTAAGCAACAAAAAATAATAAAATAAATAAATAAATCATCCTGATAAATGAGTAATGAAATTTGCTGTCGAGGAGATGAATAACTCCACCATTCTTTTACCCACAGTATCTCTGGGCTATGAATGTTTGACCATTGTTCTAATACAAATAACTTCCATTAAGTCTTAAGTTTTATCTACTTATGTACAGTAGCAGATATACATTTTATTACATTTGAATAAAGACTACAGAGCTTTATTTTAGCTGTCTGTTAACAGTTGTGAAAGCAGGATCTAATATTTTTTTGTTTAAGATAATTGTGTAATTGGTATTTTGTAATTCACAGTCAGTTTATGGAAATTATAATTTGTTCAGTTTTCAGGCTGTGTTAATTGTTTGAGGGCACTGCTTTTAGTTCATAGAAATGTGTGAATTATGTTTTTAAAAACTGTTAAAATGTTAACTTTAATAACAAATTTTCCTGTTCCTTAAAGGTTCCTTTCTCAAACTGCTCTACTGAGTGTAAGGTGGGATATTCAAGGCAACAGGAAGGTTTTCATAGATGCTGTTTTACATGTACAAAATGTCCACGTAACAGCTATGTGGATTTTTCTAGTAAGTACCTTAGAAGGTAGTCAAGGTGATTGGTATTTATCTATCTATCTAATTAGAAAAATTGAGGGTAACCATTATGTTGACTTCCATTTTTTGTCCATACAGTGGAGGTCAATTGAAAGGACTATCCCTTGAGCTTCTTCAGTGTATTCTATCACCATAATACTTTACTAGAGTTATTGGTGCTTTTTGAAGTGTGATTTTAAAGCATAATATTTTCCCACATTTATTTATTTTAATTTTGGATTTTTTAGCAAAATATTACTACTAAACATTTAAATATATTATTTTGCTATTTTTTTTTCAGGGGACCCCTATACCTGTTTTCCATGTGCAGAGAGTGAATGGTCTGATGAGGGCAGCACAACATGTAAAACACGTTTGGTTGTCTATCCTCAGTTCACAGAAATTCCCTCCATCATTGTCATGTTTTCTGCTGCATGCCTAATTATTCTCCTTATTGCCATATTTTGCCTTTTTGCATACAATTACGACACACCAGTGGTAAAGTCTGCTGGTGGCAGCATGTGTTTACTCATGTTGGCCAGTTTGATTTTGTCTAGTATAAGTGTTTTCTTTTTCTTTGGAAAACCTTCATCTGTATTTTGCCTAATGAGAAATGCTATATTTACATTTTTCTTCACTGTCTGTATTTCCTGTTTGTCTGTCCGTTCCTTTCAAATTGTTTGTGTTTTTAAAATGGCTACTCAATTCCCTAAGGTGTACAGCCTTTGGGTAAAACACAATGGCCAATGCCTCTTCATTGCATTTTCTTCTTTCATTCATTTAATTTCTTGTGTGATATGGATGACTGTCAATCCTGTCACGCTCATTGCTGACTCGTGGACTTTTAAAGACCAAATTATGCTCATCTGTGAAATGGGAAACACTATAACATTTAGCATAGTTGTGTTCATAAGTTGGTTTCTTGGTTTCCTGTGTCTCCTGTTTTCTTACATGGGACGAGATTTGCCTAAAAATTACAATGAGGCCAAATCAATAACATTTAGTCTCATTTTGTACTATCTGACCTGGATTGCATATTTCACAGCATACCTCACTATCAAAAGCAAATACATTGTAATTTTAAATGCAGTTGCCCAGATATCCAGTATAAACGGAATTCTCTTTAGTTATTTCATACCAAAATCTTACATCATAATATTTCAACCACAGAAGAATACTTCCACATACTTTCAAACCTCTATTCAGAATTATACCCAAACCATTAGTAGGTCTTAGACATTAGTCTTTGCATATATAATCACCTCTTAAACTCTGTGTTAGTGGTTTAGATTCTTTTCTGTTATATTACCACAATTTTAAGAAGATAATAGGCAAAGTAGAGAATGGAAATCTGTTCTGGGGTCAATTATTTTCTTTAAAATACTTATAAAGCTTTAAATAAATGTAATATAAACATGCTTCCTTTTTATTGAATTTACTTATTATTATTTACCTGTGATAAGGAGAATTTTCAAAATTACTTGAGTGTCCAAGTAATCCATGTTGATTTGGAAGGTGTGGATCAACTGTTCTGTATGCTTGATGTCATACTGACTGACTGTCTGTTCAAACTCACATTACATATTTTGCTAGTAAATTCAGTTCACTTCATAGTTTTGCACTGTATTATTTTCTAATAATACATTTAAAGTTAAAATATATTAAAAAGTAAATACTAACAACAAAACCATTTTTTACTGAATTCTACAATACAGTAGAAACACATGCACTTATAACAACTCAGGTTTTTCATTGAGGAATAGTATTATATAGAATACAAAAAAAAAAAAAAAAGTTTGGAGTACAATAAATACGTTCCCTTTCGAAAGCTTCAGTCGATGCTCCCTTACGAAAGGAAAATATATTTACCAATATATTTTTTAAAATATATTGTGATATATTGTAATATATTATTTTCCCTTTTTGTTTTCTAATATTTTATATGTTTGAATACATTTAATAATATATTTATGATGAATATATTATATAATATATTGCAAAATATACAAATGATTGCCGCTTCCAATATATTGAAATATATTGAAAAAAAATTAATATATATAAGAATATATGCCTAATATATTACATGATATTTTCCAATATACTGCAATATATTTTTGTTTCATAAGGGCTGCGCTGCTCAGCGCATTGGGAAACATCTTATTCGTGACCAGCTGTGAATAATGTGTGTAAAACGTAGATAGAATTGACCCGCAAGCATTGTGAACTGCTCAAAGTGAAGATGCTTTGTTCTCCTCTGAACTATTTTCAGACCGCACCCACCTTTTCATCGGAGGGCTCTCGTGGAGGTCTGCATGACGAGCGAGCGACGGGCATGTCCATTTCGCTTGCGGTGTCATCGGATCCACGCATCCTCTCTCGTGATCTCGAAGCGTGCTCTGGTGCTTCTTCGGTTCACGAGGAGGATGATATGTCTCTTGGGTCTTCGGGCCATGACCAGCCTTGAAATTGGTCAAGGAACTGCTTGAGGTGGTTACTTGCGCGGTGGACTGGTTGCAGCTTGACTGGCCACGCGAACAAGAGACCCCCAAATGTAGTAAGCTGGAGGATAGAGAGAGACCACAGCATCACTCTCTCCACTTTTTCGAGGACATCCATGATGAACTATCGTGGATGCGATGTCGCGGGGGTATTTGGAGATGCAGTGGGTTGAAGAGACGCTTGCGAGCTATCTCTCGTCCGTTTAATGGCTTCAGCATCCACAGTGATTCCTATTGGGCTGTTGCACATGAGATCATTTCAGTTGTGGCTAAAAGCCAGAGGATTTCATCCAAGAGCCAATCCTCGAAGTCAAATAAAAGTGACACACCGCAGGCTTCGTAAACTATCTCTGTGGCTCAGACCCTTGTTCCTTGCCTTGGGTCCCACTCTAGGGGCACCATGTCGTCGCAGATTGCTAACGACAGATGCCTCCCTGATGGGCTGGGGAACAGTCTTGGATGGCCACCCAGCTCAAGGGGAATGGGGGGGGGTGGGTCATCATCTCGATTGGCAAATAACTATTATGATGAGTTTTGTTCCACCCACTTAAATGATAAAAGTACTTGCGCTGTAAAAACTATTAAGACTGTGTCTGTTCCCCGAATAGTGAGGTCAAAATATAAATATAATGTAGGATCTAGAAAAAATCGTATCGTGATTAAACCAGAAACATGTAAAGTAAATGAACAAAAACTATTTTTAAAGTTTGGGCTCATAAATATTAGATCACTCACACCCAAAGCAGTTATTGTAAATGAAATGATCACAGATAATAGTTTTGATGTACTCTGCTTGACTAATACCTGGCTAAAACCAAATGATTATTTTGGTCTAAATGAGTCTACTCCACCAAACTACTGTTATAAGCAAGAGCCCCGTCAGACTGGTCGTGGCGGAGGTGTTGCAGCAATATATAGTGTTATTCTCAATGTTACCCAGAAAACAGGATACAGGTTTAACTCTTTTGAAATACTTCTGCTAAATGTTACACTGTCAGATATGCAAAAGAAATCTAATGTATCTCTTGCTCTGGCTACTGTGTATAGACCACCAGAATTACAGAATATACAGAATTCCTAAAATAATTTGCAAATTTCCTCTCCGACCTTCTAGTTACAGTTGATAAGGCGCTAATCATGGGAAATTTTAATATTCATGTTGATAATACAAATGATACATTAGGACTTGCGTTTACTGACCTAATAAACTCTTTTGGAGTCAAGCAAAATGTCACCGGGCCCACTCATCATTTTAATCATACACTAGATTTAATTATATCACATGGAATCGATCTTACTACTATAGATATTGTACCTCAAAGTGATGATATTACAGACCATTTCCTTGTATCGTGCATGCTGCGTATAACTGATATTAACTATATGTCTCAGCGTTACCATCTGGGCAGAACTATTGTTCCAGCCACCAAAGAAAGATTCGCAAATAACCTGCCTGATCTATCTCAACTGCTATTTGTACCCAAAAATACACATGAATTATACGAAATGACTGACAACATGGGCACTATTTTCTCTAATACATTAGAAGGTGTTGCCCCTGTCAAATTGAAAAAGGTTAGAGAAAAACGTACTGTGCCATGATATAACAGTAATACTCACTCTCTCAAGAAAGTAACTCATAGTCTTGAACACAAATGGAGAAAAACTAACTTGGAAGTTTTTAGAATTGCATGGAAAAACAGTATGTCCAGCTATAGACAGGCTCTAAAAACTGCTAGGGCAGAGCATATACACAAACTCATTGAAAATAACCAAAACAATCCAAGGTTTTTATTTAGCACAGTGGCTAAATTAACAAATTACCAGACGCCACCTGATTCAAATATTCCACCAACATTAAATAGTAATGACTTTATGAATTTCTTCACTGATAAAATAGATAACATTAGAAATACAATAGTGAATGTAGATTCTACAGCATCTAACATTTAAGTTTCATCCATCGCATCCAAAGATAAACTGCAGTGCTTTACCACCATAGGACAGGAAGAACTAAATAAACTTATCACTGTATCTAAACCAACAACATGTTTATTAGATCCTGTACCCACTAAATTACTGAAGAGTTGTTAACTGTAGCCGAAGAACCGCTTCTTAATATCATTAACTCGTCGTTATCTTTAGGTCACATCCCAAAACCATTCAAGCTGGTGGTTATTAAGCCTCTTATTAAGAAACCAAAACTAGATCCTAGTGTACAGGCAAATTACAGGCCTATTTCAAATCTTCTATTTATGTCAAAAAAAATTTAAAAAGTTGTGTCTGCTCAATTGAGCACCTTCCTGCACAAAAATGATCTGTATGAAGAATTTCAGTCAGGTTTCAGGCCCCACCATAGCACAGAAACTGCACTTGTTAAAATTACAAATGACCTGCTCCTTGCGTCAGATCAAGGCGTCATCTCATTTATCATCAGTAAAATATGGAGTGCCACAAGGATCCGTCCTAGGTCCCCTTCTATTTTCAATATACATGACAGATATATTAATTATTGGACCAAAAAACACTACACAGAATCTTGTAGACTACAATCTGCAACTAGACAGATGTACTCTTACTTCCTCTACAGTCAGAAATCTGAATCTATATAGACAGCAATTTGTCTTTTGAAAATCATATTTCCCATGTTACAAAAACTGCATTCTTCCATCTTAGAAACATTGCCAAGCTACGAAACATGTTATCGGTTTCTGATGCAGAAAAGCTAGTTCATGCATTTATGACCTCTAGACTGGACTAGTGTAATGCACTTCTAGGTGGTTGTCCTGCTTCTTCAATAAACAAGCTACAGGTAGTTCAAAATGCAGCAGCTAGAGTCCTTACGAGGTCAAGAAAATATGATATTACCCCAATTTTACAGTCTCTGCACTGCTACCTATTAAGTTCCGTATCAGTTACAAATGATCATTACTTACGTATAAGGCCCTAAATGGTTTAGCTCCTGCATACCTAACTAGCCTTCTACCACGTTACAATCCATCACGCTCCCTAAGGTCTCAAAACGCTGGACTTTTGGTAGTTCCTAGGAAAGTCTGCAAAGTCCACTAAAGGAGGTAGAGCTTTCTCACATTTGGCTCCCAAACTCTGGAATAGCCTTCCTGATAATGTTCAGGGTTCAGACACACTCTCTCTGTTTAAATATAGATTAAAATGCATCTCTTTTGCCAAGCATTCAAATAATGTATCTCTTAAATTGTGAGTGAAGTTGCATCTGATCAAATGTGCATTCTTATTCATTAGCTTGGGTTAAACTAATTTTACTTTGTTGGTTCAGCAGCTATGCTAATGATGTCTCTATTTTGTTTCTATGTTTTGCCACGGGATTTATATCCCGTGGTAACTAGGGTTTACAGTCTGGATCCAGAACACCTGAGAAGAGATGATGCTGACCATCAGAAGACCTTAGATGATGCTAACCCTGAATCAACAAACAGAACTAACAAATATTGCTACAAGTGTGACTGTATCATATAATACTTATTAATTAATAATATTAATAATGTTCATCGTCTGGCTGACTACGTCTTGTATTAATTTTTCTAAAAATCCTGTCAAACGTGCACAAACTGACAGTCACCACCATACGCTACTACTAAATATTGTAGAAACATAATTTTCTGTAAAGTTGCTTTGTAACGATTATACAAATAAACTTGAATTGAATTGAATTGAATTTACTGTCCAGACAGGCACTATCGATGGGGGAATGGAAACTCCACCCAGAGGTAGTGAAAAAGATTTGGAGAAAAGGTGGACCTCTTCGCCTCCCAGCAGACAGCGCAATGTCCCCTCTACTTCTCTCTGAGTCACCCAGCCCCCCTGTGTCTGGATGCGATGGCGCACAGAGGAGGGACCTTCTGTCTCAGACAGGGGGCACGCTATTCCATCCCAGGTCTGACCTGTGGAATAATATGTTTGGCCCCAGAAGGGTACCAACTGAGGAACACAGGGCTTTCTCCGGAGGTTATTGATAATATTCTTAGTATTAGGGCTTCCTCCACCAGACCAGAGTTATGCCAGTAAATGGGGTGTCTTTGACAGGTGGTGTGTGGCACACAATGTTGATCCAGTCAACTGTATCCAGTCCATGCTCTTTAGGCTTACATCCCCCGCACTAGCCAGTGGCGTAGTTCGTCTGTTATGGTGGTGGTAACAGAGGAGCAGCTGCCATCAGGCCTACCATGCCTCACTGGGTCAGGGATGGTATTGCTTTGGCTTATGAGGTGGGTGGTCAAGCTTCGCCTATAGGTCTTAGAGCTCACTCCACAAGGGAGTTGCTTCCTCTAGTGCTTTAGCAAGGGGTGCCCCCTTACAACAGGTTTGTGATGCGGCAGGTTGGTCCTCTCCGCACACATTCATAACATTTTACAGTTTGGATGTCCATGCTACTCTGGGCTCTCATTTCCTTGAGTCAACATCACAAGCTAATGTCTGAGGCCTTCTTGTGGTTTGGTAGCACACCTGCACAAACTTAGGAGTCCAGACATTTTTCAAGCATGGCGGTGTGGGTTTTCTCGTTCCCAATGCGCTGAGCAGCGCAGCATCGACTGAAGTTTTTGAAAGGGAACGTTTCCGGTTACTTGACTGTAACCTTGTTTCTCTGAGAAAGCGGAACGAGATGCTGCACTGCATTGCCGTACTGAATATGTCCCAGGACTGCTCTTCAGACAAAATGTCCTGTTGATGCACCTGTGGCGTATCTATTTATAGCCCCATGTTGGGCGCGCGCCCCGATGATGTCATCAACCGAGGCTATATTACCACCGGGTCAATTCTATCGATGTGTTACACACATTATTCACAGCTAGTCATGAATACGACGTTTCCCAATGCGTTGAGCAGTGCAGCATCTCGTTCCGCTTTCTCAAGGAACAAGGTTATGGTCAAGTAACCGGAAACGTTTTGTACAACTTTATATAAAATTATATAGTTTCCAAAAAAAAAAAACACAATCAAACATAAGCATCATATTTAATAATGTTAAGCACCCTTTAGAAATATGTACAAAGACATTATTTCATTCTAAATACAATCCATCCAACAGTATTAAGGTAGTTTTTTTTTTTAAATCCATGTTTCCAAATTTCCAAACTTTACAAATGTCCACCTTTGCCACTGCAACTGCAGAATGAACAGTGTGGTAGATTGCATTGTGGAAAATAGTATATACAGTTCTAATATCCATTGGTGATACATGACTGTTACGCGCGTCTTGCGCACACCATGGCCCAGAGTCCTATTTTCACATTGCAAATGTACAAGAAAACTGCCCGTCTTTTAGCACATTTTGTGGTAAGTTTGGTTTAAAGGTTTGATAGTCCCCTGTTCTATAATCAGTTGTTTGGATGATGATAGTTCACATATAAGAACAGCTATTAACTGCATTAAATGCATAATAACACTGACTGTGTCACTGAATTATGTAATTTATTTAGGTAACTTAAAATCAAGGAGTAGAGGGAATTATATAAAAATTTATTGAAAATTCTTTACAAAAATAAGAACGTGTATAAAGAACTGCCACCAAGTAAAGGAAAATAAAATTATACAATTTTATATAGTGCACAATAAATGTTCTTCAACATGTACTATACAAACTAAGGTAGACGTATACAAAAATTTCCTATTTGGCACCTAAACTCTGGAATAACCTACCTAACATTGTTCGGGAGGCAGACACACTCTTGCAGTTTAAATCTAGATTAAAGACCCATCTCTTTAACCTGGCATACACATAACACACTAATATGCTTTTAATATCCAAATCCGTTAAAGGATTTTTAGGCTGCATTAATTAGGTAAACTGGAACCAGAAACACTTCACATAACACCGTACTTTCTACATCATTAGAAGAATGGCATCTACGCTAATATTTGTCTGTTTCTGTCTTATTCTGAGGTCACCGTAGCCACCAGATCCAGTCCGTATCCAGATCAGAGGGTCACTGCAGTCGCCCGGATCCAGTACGTATCCAGACCAGATGGTGGATCAGCACCTAGAAAGGACCTCTACTTCCCTGAAAGACAGCGGAGACCAGGACAACTAGAGTCCAGATACAGATCCCCTGTAAAGACCTTGTCTCAGAGGACCACCAGGACAAGACCACAGGAAACAGATGATTCTTCTGCACAATCTGACTTTGCTGCAGCCTGGAATTGAACTACTGGTTTCGTCTGGTCAGAGGAGAACTGCCCCCAACTGAGCCTGGTTTCTCCCAAGGTTTTTTTCTCCATTCTGTCACCGATGGAGTTTCGGTTCCTTGCCGCTGTCGCCTCTGGCTTGCTTAGTTGGGGTCACTTCATCTACAGCGATATCGTTGACTTGATTGCAAATAAATGCACAGACACTATTTAAACTGAACAGAGATGACATAGCTGAATTCAATGATGAACTGCCTTTAACTATCATTTTGCATTATTGAGACACTGTTTTCCAAATGAATGTTGTTCAGTGCTTTGACGCAATGTATTTTGTTTAAAGCACTATATAAATAAAGGTAAAAAAAATGTTTTCTTTTTCAACTATTCAATGTCAATAATCAAAAGGCACTTCAAGATAACACAATAATTACAGTAATTGTAAAACAATTTTTTTTTTGCTCAGTCACTGAGTGTCATCAGTTAAAATAAAGTTCTTCAATTTTGTAAGTTCAATAATAAAAAAAAAATGTATACAAAATATTTTCTTTCTCGACTGTATTATTCAAAGGATTTAAACCCACATAAAAATAACATCCTCAAATTAAATAAACTCTCCAACAAGAACAGAGTGTAATCATGCTCCATCAGTGGACGTTGGACACCAACTGGAGCAGAAACACGTGCAGCCAGCCTGTCCCTGAACTGGACTCCAGACCTATCCACAAAAACTGCTGCATCAGGAGAAGGTGGGGATGTGGTGTCAGCATCCTCTGCATCCTCAGGCTCGTGCACATCACCATGCGTTAAACAGACATTATGCAGGAATGCGCATGCAATCACTACTTCAGTGCAGAAGCCCACTTTCACCTCCAAAGCTGAGAACAATGTTCTCCTCCATCTTGCTTTCATCATTCCGAAAGCTCGCTCAATAATTGTGCGTCCTTGTGAATGGCACCAGTTGAACCTCTCCTGCACTGGTCCAATACATGGATACCCACCATCACCAAGAAGAAAACAACCAGGTGGAGGATACTCAGCATTGTAGTAAAGTGGACTGTTTTTAAAAACACGTGTATCATGAACAGATCCTGAAAAATATTCAGAAAACGACCCTATGAATCATAAACAGCCTGGATATTTATGCTATAAAACTGTTTGCAGAGATTCAATAGTTCTTTAACGATTTAGCACAATGACAAGAGACATATTGTTTTCTGTTTTCAAATGTAAATAATAAAAAAAAAAAAACACACAATCTGCTTTATTTGTTTCAGTCTGCCTTAAGATATTATAACTGATACACCTTATAATGTAATAGTGCAGGAAAGGGACCGTCAGCGAAATGCAAAATGAAGAGCAAAAGCACAATTTTTCCACTTAAATGCTTCACTTGTTTAATGTATAAAAATAAATCTCCAATATAAGGGGTGTCTAATTACTGTTTCATAAAAGAACATTGAGATGTTGGTTTTATTCACAGAACTATAGCACAACAAAAATTATTGAAATTTAACTTAAAAAGTTAAAAAAAAGTTTAAAAAGCTTGGAAAGCTACCACCTCCTAGAGGAAGATATTGCAATTGTCTTGACCCAGTTTTACATCCAGAAGTTTAAATAAATTAATTTAGAATGCTCATGGTTTGATATGTAAATTTCAACGGGTATATCTTGTTACTTATTCAAAGAACAATATTTATATCCATCTTTTACTATCATATGTAAATTAGGATGCAGGTTATTTAATTAAAGTTGAATCAGTTAACATATTCATTTTTAAAACATACAGTATTCCATCTCAGCTTAAAAGGGTGTCTTGTTACTGTTTCATAAACATACATTTAAATGTTAGTTTTATTCACAAAACTATAATAAAGTTCTTAAAGTTTAAAACATTTTGTTTAAAATCAATACAGTCTTCTATTTCAACTTCAAAGGGTGTGTTTTGTTTCAGATTCCTAAATAAACATTTCAACTCAGGTTTTACTCTCATATCTAATTCTGGACACATGCTATTGAATTTAATTAGAAAAATCCATTAAAATAATTATTATAATAATTATTATATATTTATTGGGATCGTTGTCCATGAGTCTCTTATTTGTCCTGAGCAGTTAAACTGTTCATTATTCTTCAGAAAAACTCTCCATCTAACATGGGAAACATACAAATCCTGGAAAGTCACCTATAGGAAAAATAAAATAAAATAAATAATAATCCATGGCAATGGTTTTGCAATTTATTCCCTCAGTTTATAAACCATACTTACCAATTCTTAAACTGTCCCATTTGGTGGTACTTTAAAAATGCTCACATTTAATTATCATTACAAACAGTAAACTGTGCTATTTTGGGACACCATAAATATAAACAAAAATGCACTTTTAACATACTCTCTTTGTATTCAAAAAATGTATTTAGCCACAACTTGTAGAACACTTCAGTGTAGTAGTGTATGAAAGATGGGTTAATTGTACTACGAGTAGTAACTAAATACATTTTTAAATACAGAGCTAGTACTTTAAAAATGCATTTTAGTTCAAATTCATGGTGTCCCGAAATAGCAGAGTTGAGTACAGTGTTAGTTCACCCAAAAATGAAAATTCTTCCATTAATTACTCACCCTCATGTCGTTCTAATCCCGTAAGTCCTCTGTTCATCTTACTGACCCTCTTGACCCTCCTATAGACAACAATGTAATTACCACAATCAAGGTTCAAGCAAGGAGCTTGGTAAAATAATCCTTGTGACATCAAGGATTTAACCACAGTTTTATGAAGCTAAAATAATACTTTTTTTTGTACGCAAATAAAACAAAAAATACAACTTTATAGCCTTATGTGATGACACGGCTGAGTCAGTTAGATCCATCTGCAGCATTTTATTAATACAGGTAACTAAACAGAGAACAGCAGACATAAACTCTACTAAAGGCTGGCATCAAAAGGGAACTCAGGCAGACGTTCGTAGAGAACTCAGATAAGTACAAACAGAGGGGCAATTTGGCATACGAAGTCTGGCAAACGGCATAGATAAGGACGGGTAGCAAAGGATAATTAATCAGGTTTCAGAGTCCAGAGATAATACTGAAATGTGCAACACAGACCAGGGGTAAATCAAAACTTCACAAATAACAAAGGGAAAAGCAGTCCAGATAAAGGAGAAAAGACAAGGTGCAGGTGATAAAACTAAAGGTAATGAAGATAATTAAGCAGGGTTAGACGGGGATGATTGCGGAGAGGGACACTGGGAAATGCAGTCCTAATATTCAGGAGAGAGGGATCTGATGCCGCCGGGGAGAGGAGTCCAGGATGTCCTGAGACCTGACCCAGGAGTGCTCCTCAGGACCGTACCCCTCCCAGTCAATGAGGTAATGTAGAACCCCGCCATAATGTCTGGAGTCCAGTACCGCTCGCACCCGGTAGGCCTCCTTACCGTCAACCTCAATAGGAAGATTCTGCACCGGCGTGTTCCCCTCTTGGACCTCCTCTCTCCTGGAGGTGAATGGGTGTCTGAAAAGAGACACATGAAAGGTAGGTGAGATTTTGTAATGAGAAGGAAGAGCCACCCTAAATGAGACAGTGGTGATCTGGCGCATAATTTTGAAAAGACCAATGAAGTGAGGGGATAGCTTCTTGCTGGGTAGTTTGAGACGGAAATCTCAGGCTGAAAGCCACACCCACTGGCCGGGACGGTACCGAGGACCCCCGCATCTCCTCCGATCCGCATAGTGCTGATATTGTATCATGTAAATGTACATGAGCAGCATCCCAAGTAGCCACGCTGCGCCGAAGCCAGAAATCTACCGCGGGGAGATCGGAGGGCTTGCCCACCCACGGGAAGAGCGGAGGCTGAAATCCCAGGACACACTTGAAAGGTGTCAGTCCAGTGGCGGGCTTAACCAAGGAATTCTGAGCGTATTCAGCCCATTCAAGGAAACAACTCCACTCCTGCTGATTTTGATGGAAGTAGGAAACGAGTTAGGTCCTGATTCAACCTCTCAACCTGCCCGTTGGCCTGAGGCTGGTAGCCCGAGGTGAGGCTAACATTAATATTGAGCTTTGAGCAAAGTTCCCTCCACACACAAGAAGTAAACTGAGGGCCTCGGTCAGTTACAATGTCCTCAGGAAGGCCAAAAAGCCGAAACATATGATTGAGGAGGGCCTCGGCGGTCTGTAAGGCTGTGGGAAGACCAGACAAAGGGATGAAATGGAATGATTTTGAAAATCGGTCAATTAAAGAGAGGATGATGGTGAAACCTTGGGACTGAGCAAGGTCCATGACAAAGACCACAGAGGCTGTAAGAGGCCAGCTGGTTTCAGGTGAGAAGACTTGACCATGTTACAGGTGGAACACTGATGAACAAACTTGTCAGCTCGAAGGGAAGTCCACCAGAAGCGATTGAAGAATAGCTTAGTGGTGGCCGTGATACCTGGATGCCTTGCGCTGGGAGTGCAATGAACCCATTGGAGTACACGGTATCAGAGCTCGGGAGGAACAAAGAGGCAGTTCCCCGGACACTCTGGGGGTGCTGGATGTCTTTGCTGAGCTGTAGAAACCTCGGTGATGATATCCCACTGCACTAGTGCGACAATGAGAGAGGAGGGCAGAATGGGGACTGGTTCTGAACACTCGTAATTACTGTCGAACTGGCATTAGAGAGCATCTGCCTTGCCGTTCTTAGAACCTGGTCTGAAAGTGATTTTGAAATTAAATCTGGAGAAGAAGATGGACCAGCAAGCCTGGCAAGCATTCAGACATTTGGCAGATTTGAGATATTCCAGATTTCTGTGGTCAGTAAGTACAGTGAAAGGATGACACGCCCCCTCCAGCCAATGCCTCCACTCTTCAAAGGCGGCCTTCATCACCAGAAGCTCTCGATCTCCCACATCGTAGTTGCGCTCTGCTTCATTGAGCTTGCGGGAATAAAAAGCACTGGCATACATTTTAGCTGGATTACCATGACTTTCTAACACAGGCACCCACGCCTGTGTTAGAAGCATCCACTTCCACAATAAACTCTCTCTTGGTATCTGGGTGATGGAGAATGGGTGCTGTGGTGAATCTCTTCTTTAAACTTTCAAACGTTGCAGTGCATTCCAAAGACCAGCGGAAACATCTTCCTCCTCCTTGGAGTAGAGAAGTGAGACTTGTCCTAGTGCTACAAGTGAAAGGCTGCCTGCGGGTGTCGCTGTTGGACAGTGTTTTCTCTACTTCCTGTTGGCCTTCTGTAGCAAATTGTAGCTCCGTGTAGCTGTTTTTATTTTATTTTTTCTCTAGAATCTTTATCTTACTTTCACTGTCTGTTTGTTTTTTTTTTTTTTTAAGTGGTAAAATATAACTTAATTCACACCATATTTCTGATATTATCGATCAATCTTATCAGATTAACTTTGATCGTTCACTTTTCCATGAGTGCAGTACACCTGCAAAGCGTTAGCACTCGTTAGCTTGTCATTAGCGTTTTCTTTTCTCCTCTCCTCTCTCTCGCTCCAGTTTTTCAAAGTGCATCAAACAACCGCAGTAAGAATATTTCATCAAGCACGTTGAGTAATGGCTTCGCCTGCTATCGTTATTTGCACCTCTTGCCACATGTACAGTTTATCTATCTCTGTCGCTGATGAGGGATTCACATGTGATAAATGCAGGGAAATAGTTAGGCTAACAGAGAAGATTTCAGAATTAAAGACAAGCATTCCAAACTTTAATTGAGGACAGTAAGAATGTTAGGGCTCTAGATATGGCTTTGGATGTGTCTAGCTCAGGGATTCCTGTACATTGTTAGATTCCGGAAACAGAGCCCCTGCAGCAGGGCAACTGGGTGACAGTGAGGCAGCGTAGTCGTGGGTCAAAACACCGCTCTTCTGTTCCGATCAAAACATTAAACAGGTTCTCCCCACTCAGTGATGCACCCACTGAGAAACCTGATGAAAGTGCTCTAGTTATTGGTGATTCTATTGTACGGAACGTGAATATAGAGACACCAGCCACCATCGTCAAATGTTTACCGGGAGCTAGAGTGCCTGACATCTTGGCAAATTTAAAAGTGCTGGCTAATGCCAAACGTAAATACAGTAAGATTGTTATTCATGCCGGCGCTAATGATGTTCGACTTCGCCAGTCAGTAAACACTAAAAATAACTTTAAAGAGATGTGTGAACTTGCAAGCACGATGTCAGACACTGTAATATGCTCTGGTCCCCTTCCTGCTTACCGTGGTGATGAGATGTATAGCAGATTGTCATCACTCAATGGCTGGATGTCTAAGTGGTGCCCACAGCATAACATAGGTTTCATAGACAATTGGACGAGCTTTTGTGGCAGACCTGACCTGTTTAAAAGAGATGGTCTTCATCCCTCCTGGGGTGGCGCCACTCTTCTCTCTAGAAATATGGCAAATAGTCTGAGAGTTCATACTTGACTAACTGGGGCCCAGGACAGGAAGCAGACAGACTGGCTAAACCGACCATCTGCTAGCTGCCTCCCGTCACAGAGGTCAGCTAATTCTCAGCACATAGAGACTCTTTCACTTAGATATCACACTATAGAGACTGTGTCTGTTCCCTGAACTAGAAAATACAAAAAACGTCCAAACCAAGTTAAGGTTAACAATTTAAGGTTCAAAAAATAAAAAAACAAATACAATATGGATAAACAAATGATAAAGCTTGGCTTATTGAATATCAGATCCATTTCTACGAAAACACTTTTTGTAAATAATATGATAACTGATCATAATATAGATGTGCTCTGTTTGACAGAAACCTGGCTAAAACCTGATGATTACATTATTTTAAATGAGTCCACCCCCCAAGATTACTGTTATAAACACGAGCCACGTCTAAAAGGCAAAGGGGGAGGAGTTGCTTCAATTTATAACAACGTTTTCAGGATTTCTCAGAGGGCAGGCTTCAAGTATAACTCGTTTGAAGTAATGGTGCTTCATATAACATTATCCAGCGAAACAAATGTTAATGATAAATCCCCTGTT
The DNA here is from genome assembly GCF_023724105.1 of Carassius gibelio. Classification (NCBI taxonomy): domain Eukaryota; kingdom Metazoa; phylum Chordata; class Actinopteri; order Cypriniformes; family Cyprinidae; genus Carassius; species Carassius gibelio. Next base: position 25,985,211 of record NC_068403.1, on the reverse strand, counting down.
ATGTTTGTACTGACTACTGTATACAGGCCACCAGGCCACCATACAGACTTTATTAAAGAGTTTGGTGATTTTACATCCGAGTTAGTTCTGGCTGCAGATAAAGTTTTAATAGTTGGTGATTTTAATATCCATGTCGATAATAAAAAAGATGCATTGGGATCAGCATTTATAGATACTCTAAACTCTATTGGTGTTAGACAACATGTTTCAGGACCTACTCATTGTCGAAATCATACTCTAGATTTAATACTGTCACATGGAATTGATGTTGATAGTGTTGAAATTATTCAACCAAGTGATGATATCTCAGACCATTATTTAGTTCTGTGTAAACTTCATATAGCCAAAATGGTAAATTCTACTTCTTGTTTCAAGTATCGAAGAACCATCACTTCTACCACAAAAGACTGCTTTTTAAGTTATATTCCTGATGTATCCAAATTCCTTAGCATATCCAAAACCTCAGAACAACTTGATGATGTAACAGAAACTATGAACTCTCTCTTTTCTAGCACTTTAAATACAGTTGCTCCTTTACGCTTAAGGAAGGTTAAAGGTGCTGTAGGGAACTTTTGTAAAAAAAAAAAAAAAAAAAAACAATCAGAGCTGTGGTCCGTAACTTTGTTTGTGTTCAAAATGTAGAAAAATCTATATAATAAGCGAGTACACCATGAATCCATTTTCCAAACCGTGTTTTTGGCTTGTCCTGAATCACTAGGGTGCACCTATAATGTGTTTATATTCGGACTATTTTAGATTGCTTCGGGGGTACCGCGGCAGAGTAACCCAGTACCTTTGTGATTCTTCATAGACATAAACAGAGAGAAGTAATTCCGGCTACGATGTTCTTCCGCAAGACGCAAGCAGTTCTGTTTATTAACTGCTAGAGCGTCAAAAGTTCCCTACCGCAGCTTTAAGGAAAACAGTTTGACACCATGGTATAATGAGCATACTCGCATCCTAAAGAGAGCAGCCCGAAAATAGAGCGCAGCTGGAGTTAAACAAAACTAGAGGTATTTCGTATTGTTTGGCGGGAAAGTAACATATCCTACAGAAAAGCATTAAAAACTGCTAGATCTGATTACTTTTCTTCTCTTTTACAAGAAAACAAACATAACTCCAGGTATTTATTCAATACAGTTGCTAAATTAACGAAAAATAAAGCCTCAACAAGTGTTGACACTTCCCAACACCACAGCAGTAATGACTTTATGAACTACTTTACTTCTAAAATCGATACTATTAGAGATAAAATTGATTTCAAGGGCAGCTGGGATGAGAGGGAGCGGATAGCGGTATTTGACAGTTATCTCATTGAGCCCCCCATCTTGTGCAGTGTCGCTGGACCTGCACAAGGTCAAGAACAGGCAAAGAACATACACGAGGCAATCAATGTAGCAATGAGAAAACGCTTGGTAGAGACAGGGGTTAGCTGGCAATACTTCGCAATCTGTTGTACAACTGAGCTGGATTTAAACAGGAAGCTACAGGAAGTGGAGGAAGAAGAAGAGCACAGTCAGTAATGAGGAGATGGCGCCCTCTGGCGGCTGGATGAATGGATGGTTGATGTTACAGATTCCTCCCCCCTAGGAACACCTCCAGGTGTTCTTCGTGGACGTCCCCTTGGTCGAGGTGCTGGACGATCCGGATGTGCATGATGGAAATCCCGGGTCAATGATGGGTCTAATATGTCCTTGGCGGCCACCCAAGATCTTTCTTCTGGGCCGTAGCCCTCCCAGTCCACTAGGTATTGTAGCCTGCCCCCCCGACGTCTGGAATCTATGATATCCTTGACCAGGTAAGCCGGAGCTCCATCAACATCCAGTGGTGGGGGAGGCTCCCTCTCCTCGGAGGCAGGACCGGAAGCAGGATGAGCGGGTTTTAACAGAGATACATGAAATGAAGGAGAAATGAGATAATGAGCTGGGAGCTCTAACCTGTATGTTACTGGATTAATTTGCTTTATTATCCGAAATGGGCCTACATACCGTGGACTGAGCTTTTTGCAGGGTAGCCGTAACCATAGATCTCGAGTCGATAACCATACTCTCTGACCCGGCTGATAGTTTGGGTGGGGACTTCTCCTACGATCTGCTTGGGTTTTCTGGGCTCTGATTGCCCTCTGTAGCCTCACATGAGCGCTGTCCCAGACTCTTTCGCTTCTTCTGACCCAGTCATCCACTGCCGGAACTTCTGAAGGTTCACCCGACCAAGGGAACATGGGGGGTTGAAATCCTAAAACACACTTGAAGGGGGTGAGTCCTGTAGATGAGTGAGTAAGGGAGTTTCTTGCATATTCTGCCCAGGGTAGGAATTCATTCCAACGTTCCTGTTCTTGACTACAGTAGGATCTAAGATATCGCCCAATTTCTTGGTTTACTCTCTCCACCTGTCCATTTGCTTGAGGGTGATAACCTGATGTTAAACTGACATTAATGTCTAATTGTTTGCAGAAGGCTTGCCATACTCGGGACGTGAATTGTGGGCCTCTGTCAGAAACAATATCCTCTGGTATGCCATAAATTCGAAAAACATGTTGAAATAAAGCTTGTGCTGTCTCCATAGCTGTGGGTAATGCTTTTAGTGGAACCAGACGACAGGACTTAGAAAATCTATCAACAATTACCAGTATGGTGGTGCAGCCGTTAGAGCTGGGTAGATCTGTGACGAAATCCACTGCCAGATGAGACCAGGGCCGCCGAGGGATAGGCAAGGGTTCCAAGAGACCAGCTGGAAGTTTTCGTGGTGTTTTTGACTGTGCACACATGCTGCAAGATTTGACATACAAAGAGACATCCTTTGTTAAATTAGGCCACCAAAATGAATTGCGTATCAGTTCCTCTGTCCGCTGAATGCCATGATGTCCGGAGCTCAGAGATGTATGGACCCATTGCATGATGCGCTGCCGAAGAGATCCTGGAACGTATTGGCGGTTAGGGGGGCAACCTGATGGTGTGGGTCCTGTTAGTTGTTTTCTTTGAATTTCCTCCATTATATCCCAACGAATAGGTGCCAAAATGACTGATGGGGGTAGAATTGGTCCTTGGCAGCATGAAGTTTCTTCTGACTCATATATTCGTGACAACGCGTCGGCTTTACCATTCTTGCTTCCTGGGCGATATGTTACTGTGAAATGAAATCTTGTGAAGAATAATGACCACCGAGCCTGCCTCGGGTTCAGACGTTTAGCACTCTTGATATACTCCAAATTTTTGTGTTCTGTAATCACCTGAAATGGATGACGTGCTCCCTCCAACCAGTGTCTCCACTCAGACAGTGCTTCCTTGATGGAAAGTAGTTCCTTGTTTCCTACATCATAGTTTTTCTCTGCTGTGGTTAGTTTTCTGGAAAAGAAAGCACATGGAAAAACTTTACCAGGGTTTCCTTGTCTCTGGGATAGAACTGCTCCGATGCCGACGTCAGAAGCATCTACTTCCACTATGAATGGTAGGTCAGGGTTTGGGTGTTTCAGAATTGGAGCAGTGGTAAAGCTTGTCTTCAGGGTATCAAATGCGGTCTGGGCAAGCGTTGTCCATGATAGTTTCCTTGGTTTCCCCTTAAGCAAAGCAGTGAGTGGTGCTGCAATGGTACTGTAGTCTCTGATGAATCTCCTGTAAAAGTTAGCAAATCCTAAGAATCTCTGTATTTCCTTTACCGTAGTGGGACGTGGCCACTCTGTAACTGCGTCAACCTTCCTTGCGTCCATCTCCACTCCATGATGACTGATCTTGTAGCCTAAAAAAGTGGTATGTGAGACATGAAATTCACATTTCTCAGTCTTAACATATAAGTGGTTTGCCAGTAATCGAGACAGAACATCTTTCACATGTTGGATATGTTGGGAGTGGGTACCTGTTCTTGATAGTGATGGAGTTTAGACCACGATAATCGATACAGGGGCGTAGGCCACCATCCTTTTTTTCCACAAAAAAAAAAATCCAGATGCTGCTGGTGATGTGGATGGGCGGATAAAGCCTGAATCCAGAGCTTCTTCAATTTATTGAAGAAATCTGCGGGTCGTGAATGGTTAGCCAGGGATTTCCTAGTATTATTGGATGCTGGGGTGTAGTTGTAACATAAAATGAGAGGGTTTCAGAGTGGAACACACCAATCTTGACTGTAATAGGGATGGTTTGATGAGTGATACCTTTGCCAATGGGTTGAGTGTTGATGGCGGTGATGTGAATCAGTGGTATGCAAGGGATCACAGGGATGTTGAGTTTAGCCACCAATTCATGGTGAATTAGGTTCAGAGCCGATCCTGAGTCAATTAATGCTGAAACACATTGTACGTAACTTGCATAAGTGATGGTCATAACGAGAGTCAAGCACTTGGTGAATAGATTACCTGAATGTATACTCACTTTAGATGGTGTGGGCTTGTTGGGGCAGTGACGGCATTGATGACCTGGTTGCCCACAGTAAAAACATAGTCTCTGTACACGCCGTCGTTCACGTTCCTCCATTGAGATTTTGGTAAGGCCGATTTGCATGGGTTCAACAGGTTCCAGGCCACTAGCAGTTGTGGCAGACATTGAAGTTGTTAGGGGACAGGTGGGATGGTTACGTATCAGATTATCAATACGGATTGTGGTGGTTATAAGTTGCTGTAAGTCCATATCCATGTCCTTACAAGCAATCTCTGATTGTAATTTGGGGTGAAGACCTCGCTTAAAGATTGGTTTAAGCGCGGCCTCATTCCAGCCACTTTGCGCTGCTATGGTGCGAAAATCTACTGCGTATTCTGCAGCAGTACGATTTCCTTGACACAAATCCAACAACTGCATAGATACATCTCTCCCTCCAGCTGGGTACTGAAAAACCTCAGTAATCTGCTTCGAAAAATAATCGAATGAGGTCCGTATCATATCATCTTGATCCCACACAGCAGATGCCCATTCGAGAGGTTTGCCAGTAAACAGTGACATCATAAATGAACATTTAGTGGTATCACGTAGAAAGGCCTCAGGCTGGATCTCAAAATAAATGGAACATTGACGAAGAAACCCCTTGCACCTTTCCGCTGTGCCATCAAATTTATCTGGTAAAGAAAATCTTACCGCCTCAGGTCGAGTCGCTGGGAGAGATTGTATGTAACGGGTGAGATGTTCATTAGCGGCTCGCAGAGATGAAAGTTGAGCTTGGAACTCCGTAATCCTCTCATTTTGATAAGCAAAGGCGGCCTGAAGTTGTGAAATCTCCGCTGGATTCTGGTCAGGCGAAGTATTCTGTAAGGATGACCGACTCGGTTGAGTATTTGAATCCATTTGCGGAGATGTTTATTGTGGAGAAAACCACACACAAGGATAAGGCAGATAATCGTGGTCAAATAACAAGCAAGGTCAATATCACAGCAAGCAGTCCGTACAGCAAACAAATCCAAATCGTAATCCAACAAACAAGGTCAAGAACAGGCAAAGAACATACACGAGGCAATCAATGTGGCAATGAGAAAACGCTTGGTAGAGACAGGGGTTAGCTGGCAATACTTCGCAATCTGTTTAACAACTGAGCTGGATTTAAACAGGAAGCTACAGGAAGTGGAGGAAGAAGAAGAGCACAGTCAGTAATGAGGAGATGGCGCCCTCTGGCGGCTGGATGAATGGATGGTTGATGTTACAGTGTTGTGTATTGTTAGAATGTGAGTTGGCTGGCCTGTCAGGCCCATATGGTTATCTTGGAATGTGTTTGAAGTCGGATGGGGAGACCAGAAAGTTGATCTGTACAGCATCTTCCAGATAATGGCAGTAAACATTGGCAATTTAATACCTTATAGCTGTAGACTATGGGGCCAGATTCTGTAATTTATATGCAAATATCAAAAAGTCTAAAAGGACTTCCTAAGGAATAAAGCCCAAGTGATCGTACATGATCCTAAGCAAATGCTACAGAATCCCCCCATTTTGGCTGATGAAGATCACCTGCAAATATCATCAGACAACAGTTTTCATGATAGTCGGACAGCAGGTGGATCCTGATTGTCAGATGGCAGGTGGATTTTGATTGTCAGATGGCAGGTCGAGCCTGATGGTCAGATTGCCCTAATGGAGAAACCGCCACTGCCCAGCTCTATTTACCATTAGACTCTAGTAGTGATTCTATTTCTCCCCTGCTAGCATGTTTAAAGGATATCAAAGAATGAATGGATGAACATTTTCTTCAGTTGAAGACCGAGGTCATCCTGTTTGGCTCCAAACCACAAATTGACAAATATAGTGCTTTCTTGGGGCATCTTCTGTCAAATAATCACTCTTATGTAAAAAATCTGGGGGTCATCTTTGATTCAGCTATGAAGTTTCACAAACAAATAAGTTTGGTGGTCAGGGTCAGCTTTTTCCAGATAATGTGACTTCGAAAGTTAAAACACGTTCTTACTTTTAGGGATTTGGAGACCAATATTCACACTTTTATTTCCCCAAGGCTTGATTACTGCAATGCCTAGTTTGCTGGAATCAGTCAGTCATCACTCTCATGATTACAGGTTGTCTAAAATGCTGCAGCTCATTTCCTGACTTAGACAAAAATGAGAGAACATATTTAACCTGTCCACGCCTCTCTCCACTAGCTCCCTTTAAAACAAATTGATTATAAGGTTTTAACTTCAAAAGTATTCAAAGCTATTTATGGACTTACTATTTATAAATCAGAACTTTTATGTTTTATTCTCCTCTGAGAACACAATCCAGCTGTTTTTAGACGTTCGGATCCATATGCAGAACTTTTATTATAAGAATGGTCAGACAGGCAATAATCAGTAATGGCGTCAGGTATGTCAGGGATGACCAGAATCAATAACAGAAACAAGCAGATGTCGGGGCAGGCAGCAGAGAATCAGAGTCAGTAAAACAATCCAAAGGTCAGGTATGAAAGGAACAAACAAGGAAAAACGCTCGGAAATGTCAGGCTGAACGAGACTTCGCAAAGTGTCTTAGTGTGAGTAATGGTTATTTGTGTGTGTAAATGAGGTGCAGATGTGGCAAGGAGATTAGCTGATGAATGAGGTGCAGGTGTGGCAAGGTGATTAGTGATGCAGTAACTCTTGGGAGATGAAGTTCGAGTGTGGTGCAACAGTATTGAGAGGTGCTAGTGTCCAAGTGATGATATGTTGACATCTGGTGGTTGATGGGTGGAATGGTCCTGAGTGGAGTGCCCTCTACTGAAGTTCATGGGCACTCCAGCTGATGATCATGACATAGCCACCCCCCCCCCCCAATGAGAAGCTACCAGACACTCAAAACAATGTAGGAGGGCGGTGGAGCAGAGGCGGAACAGGGGGAGGGACGGAGGGCCAGGTCCGTGTGGAAGTGCGGTGGCCGGGGTCCGCTGGCATAGCAGGTGAAACTGGAGCCCTTCCTGGGCCTAACATGGAGATCAGGAGCACTTCCTGGACCAGACATGGGAAACAGGGGCCCTTCCTGGGCATAACATGGGAAACAGGGACCCGCCGTGGGCTTAACTCGGGAACAGGGCTTAACTCAGGAAAAGTGGCCCGCCATGGGCTTAACTCGGGAACAGGGCTTAACTCAGGAACAGTGGCCCGTCGTGGGCTTAACTCGGGAACAGGGACCCGCCGTGGGCTGTACTCAGGAACAGGGGTCCACCAAGGCATAGCAGGTGGCGTAGGAGCCCACCAGAGCAGAGTAGGTGGAGCTGTAGCCCACCAGGGTGGAGCAGAGGACCACCACAGCCGAGAAGATGGGACAGAAGCCCATCATGGCAGAGCAGAGGACCACCAAAGCTGAGAAGACTGGACAGAAGCCCACCAGGGCAAAGCAGAGGCCCACCACAGTGGAGTCGATGGAGCAGGAGAGTAAGTCTGGTCAGGCAGGACTGAAACAGAGAACATAAACAGGTTAATGGCGGCCTCCGTGGCCATGATGAGGTGGTTAGGGAGTTCCCAAATGGCCTCCATAGCCGTGTCAGGGCAGACGGTGATTTCTTGGATGGCCTCTGTAGTATGGAGCTAGACGAGTCTCAAAAAAAGATAAATGCACTGTGGCGGGGGAGGTGTGGTTTAGCGAAGTCTGCAACGGGAGAGCGAGTGAAGAAACGAGCGGCGGTAAGTGGTTCAGGTGAGAAATTATTAACAGCTGGATCTCGTTGCAGTGATTGGCGTGGGGAACCAGCATTTAAGCGGCGCGACAGCCGCCAGAAGAAGAGAGAGACGGGGACTCGTGATTGTGTGAAGCGGAGGAGCTGTCGAGCCGGACAGACGCAGTAGTGAAGCCACAGTACATTTATAGAGACGCGCACCTGCCGCGCTGGTTATAGAGACGCGCACCTGCCACGCTGGTTTATTTTGTTGTTTGTTTCTTTTATATAAAAGAATAAAATCTCTCACGAGCCCCTACGCCGACTCTGGTCTCCTTCCTCTACCCTGATCGAACAGCATTACATGCACACACTACATTCACATATGCACACACAGGATTCATACATCAACACACACACATGATTCATAAATACACACAGAGGATACACAAAATGCGCACAAAATTCATAAATGCTGTAACGGATATGTAGGTCATCGATTCATGGGTTAAATACAGGCATACAAATGAAACCTTTTTGCACTAAATGCCTGGCCTGGCGCCAGCCTGGCTGGACTTAAAATATTTACAATACCCGTGAGATCCTCAAAGGGGACATGAAATCCCCCCCCTCCCCACACACACACATAAGCACACACACGCAAACAAACTTTTCTTTATACTTTTTATGTAAGTCCTTAATAATATGTATTTTGAATATGTTTGTGGGTACAATGGTTAATCCTTGTTATGCAAGGATTATAATTTTACTAGCTTATAAGTGGAAATGTCTCTCCTCATTCTAACTCTTTCTCAAATAGTCATGTTTATGTAACCCCCACTCCTTTGCAGCTCATAAAACTTTATGACCCCCCTGGGCAACAGTACAGGAGAGAAGCCAAGTCACTGGTTTCTTTTCCCAATGCATTCTAAACTATTACCTTTTGTTTTTATGTTTTCTAAATGTATTACGTATTTCTTTTTGGTACAGTAGATGTTTCCCATATAAATTGGGACTATCTGCAATTTATTAGCGTGTGTTAATCTTTAAATGTGTGTAATTCTGCATTTGAATGTAACTTCGTGTTTCTATCAGTTATATATATGTACTGTTTGGTGTTTTTGTAATCGTCATGTTTTGACAGACCTACTTATCTAAAGCAAAGTAATGAAAAATGTATTATTCTGGAATTACGAACTTGCTAGAATATCCCTCATGAAATCTGACAAGCCCTAAATCATTAGGGTGGGTGTCTCCACAGAGACAAAGGAACTTTTCCCTCCGCTTCAGATCGCCGACATTCATTGGTTGTTCACGCGAAAAGAGGCGTGAACCATCCCAAGCCATAAGAATCGACCGAACAAGGTCCGCCTCTCTCTTCTTCCTCTCTTCGTTCTCTGACACGCTGCTCTCCTGTGCGACCCTCGTCACTCCCTCGAGTCCCTCGGCGCGGCTACTAAATCACCTTTCATCATAAATCACCTTTATTTATATAGTGCTTTAAACAAAATACATTGCGCCAAAGCACTGAACAACATTCATTTGGAAAACAGTGTCTCAATAATGCAAAATGATAGTTAAAGGCAGTTCATCATTGAATTAATTGATGTCATCTCTGTTCAGTTGAAATAGTGTCTGTTTTAATTTGCAATCAAGTCAACGATATCGCTGTAGATGAAGTGACCCCAACTAAGCAAGCCAGAGGCGACAGCGGCAAGGAACCGAAACTCCATCGGTGACAGAATGGAGAAAAAAACCTTGGGAGAAACCAGGCTCAGTTGGGGGGCCAGTTCTCCTCTGACCAGACGAAACCAGTAGTTCAATTCCAGGCTGCAGCAAAGTCAGATTGTGCAGAAGAATCATCTGTTTCCTGTGGTCTTGTCCTGGTGCTCCTCTGAGACAAGGTCTTTACAGGGGATCTGTATCTGGGGCTCTAGTTGTCCTGGTCTCCGCTGTCTTTCAGGGCAGTAGAGGTCCTTTCTAGGTGCTGATCCACCATCTGGTCTGGATACGTACTGGATCCGGGTGACTGCAGTGACCCTCTGATCTGGACACAGACTGGATCTGGTGGCCACGGTGACCTCGGAACAAGAGAGAAACAGACAAATATTAGCGTAGATGCCATTCTTCTAATGATGTAGAAAGTACGGTGTTATGTGAGGTGTTCCGGTTCCAGTTTACCTAATTAATGCAGCCTAAAAATCCTTTAACGGATTTGGATATTAAAAGCATATTAGTATGTTATGTGTATGCCAGGTTAAAGAGATGGGTCTTTAATCTAGATTTAAACTGCAAGAGTGTGTCTGCCTCCCGAACAATATTAGGTAGGTTATTCCAGAGTTTAGGCGCCAAATAGGAAAAGGATCTGCCGCCCGCAGTTGATTTTGATATTCTAGGTATTATCAAATTGCCTGAGTTTTGAGAACGTAGCGGACGTAGAGGAGTATAATGTAAAAGGAGCTCATTCAAATACTGAGGTGCTAAACCATTCAGGGCTTTATAAGTAATAAGCAATATTTTAAAATCTATACGATGTTTGATAGGGAGCCAGTGCAGTGTGGACAGGACCGGGCTAATATGGTCATACTTCCTGGTTCTAGTAAGAACTCTTGCTGCTGCATTTTGGACTAGCTGTAGTTTGTTTACCAAGCGTGCAGAACAACCACCCAATAAAGCATTACAGTAGTCTAACCTTGAAGTCATAAATGCATGGATTAACATTTCTGCATTTGACATTGAGAGCATAGGCCGTAATTTAGATATATTTTTGAGATGGAAAAATGCAGTTTTACAAATGCTAGAAACGTGGCTTTCTAAGGAAAGATTGCGATCAAGTAGCACACCTAGGTTCCTAACTGATGACGAAAAATTGACAGAGCAACCATCAAGTCTTAGACAGTGTTCTAGGTTATTACAAGTAGAGTTTTTAGGCCCTATGATTAACACCTCTGTTTTTTCTGAATTTAGCAGTAAGAAATTACTCGTCATCCAACTTTTTATATCGACTATGCATTCCATTAGTTTTTCAAATTGGTGTGTTTCACCGGGCTGCGAGGAAATATAGAGCTGCGTATCATCAGCATAACAGTGAAAGCTAACACCATGTTTCCTGATGATATCTCCCAAGGGTAACATATAAAGCGTGAAGAGTAGCGGCCCTAGAACTGAGCCTTGAGGTACTCCATACTGCACTTGTGATCGATATGATACATCTTCATTCACTGCTACGAACTGATGGCGGTCATATAAGTACGATTTAAACCATGCTAATGCACTTCCACTGATGCCAACAAAGTGTTCAAGTCTATGCAAAAGAATGTTGTGGTCAATTGTGTCAAACGCAGCACTAAGATCCAATAAAACTAATAGAGAGATACACCCACGATCAGATGATAAGAGCAGATCATTTGTAACTCTAAGGAGAGCAGTTTCAGTACTATGATACGGTCTAAATCCTGACTGGAAATCCTCACATATACCATTTTTCTCTAAGAAGGAATATAATTGTGAGGATACCACCTTTTCTAGTATCTTGGACAGAAAAGGGAGATTCGAGATTGGTCTATAATTAACTAGTTCTCTGGGGTCAAGTTGTGGCTTTTTTATGAGAGGCTTAATAACAGCCAGTTTGAAGGTTTTGGGGACATGTCCTAATAACAATGAGGAATTAATAATAGTCAGAAGAGGACCTATGACTTCTGGAAGCACCTCTTTTAAGAGCTTAGATGGTATAGGGTCTAACATACATGTTGTAAGTTTAGATGATTTAACAAGTTTATACAATTCTTCCTCTCCTATAGTAGAGAATGAGTGGAACTGTTCCTCAGGGGGTCTATAGTGCACTGTCTGATGCGAAACTGTAGCTGACGGCTGAATGGTTGCAATTTTATCTCTAATAGTATCGATTTTAGAAGTAAAGTAGTTCATAAAGTCATTACTGCTGTGGTGTTGGGAAATGTCAACACTTGTTGAGGCTTTATTTTTCGTTAATTTAGCCACTGTATTGAATAAATACCTGGGGTTATGTTTGTTTTCTTCTAAAAGAGAAGAAAAGTAATCAGATCTAGCAGTTTTTAATGCTTTTCGGTAGGATATGCTACTTTCCCGCCAAGCAATACGAAATACCTCTAGTTTTGTTTTCCTCCAGCTGCGCTCCATTTTTCGGGCTGCTCTCTTTAGGGTGCGAGTATGCTCATTATACCATGGTGTCAAACTGTTTTCCTTAACCTTTCTTAAGCGTAAAGGAGCAACTGTATTTAAAGTGCTAGAAAAGAGAGAGTCCATAGTTTCTGTTACATCATCAAGTTGTTCTGAGGTTTTGGATATGCTAAGGAATTCGGATACATCAGGAAGATAACTTAAAAAGCTGTCTTTTGTGGTAGAAGTGATGGTTCTTCGATACTTGTAACAAGAAGTAGAATTTACAATTTTGGCTATATGAAGTTTACACAGAACTAAATAATGATCTGAGATATCATCACTTGGCTGAATAATTTCAACACTATCAACATCAATTCCATGTGACAGTATTAAATCTAGAGTATGATTTCGACAATGAGTAGGTCCTGAAACGTGTTGTCTAACACCAATAGAGTTCAGAATGTCTATAAATGCTGATCCCAATACATCTTTTTCATTATCGACATGGATATTAAAATCACCAACTATTAAGACTTTATCTGCAGCCAGAACTAACTCGGATGTAAAATCACCAAACTCTTTAATAAAGTCTGTATGGTGCCCTGGTGGCCTGTATACAGTAGCCAGTACAAACATAACAGGGGATTTATCATTAACATTGGTTTCTCTGGATAATGTTATATGAAGCACCATTACTAAATAGTAGAGCGACCACCAGCAGCCGGTGTCATCACACGACCCGCTAGGCTACTGCCTGTCAAATCTCCATTTCAGGTCCTTCGTTGACCCAAGTTAATTGGCTACTTAACTGTCTGACTGTTTGCATCAGTTAGCCACAAAATTCTCATAAACCGCACAGCCCGTATGAATATAGCTCGTTAAACGTAGAACAAACTTGCATTGGTCTTTTTGTGTGTGTGTGCTGTGCTTCTCTCACCAACAGAGAGTCAGGATGTTCCAGGCATCCAGTCCAGCAGTCCACGGGGGCCACCTCTCGACATGGTTGAAAGCAGTGACGACCCCCTTCCTGCCCAAGGACGCCAGTAACCTGCAGCACCCAGAGCAACTAGACACCGAGCTAGATGAACTGATGGCACGTGATCCAAACCAAAGCGACTACTACAAAGAACTCGCCAGGATCTTCGGAAGCCTAGTTCACATTCTCGTCGCCCAGGCACGGCTCGGTGAATGGAGCAACATCGCGGAGGAGGCCTGGAAGGACCAGGCCCCAACCCAGAGTCATCTTGATCAGCTCCTCCTCGAGACCCAGAACCAGCGCGAGAAAGAGGACGACACCTGCCCTGATGCCAACATTCCTGGGCAGCCTTGTCAAAAAGGGGGTGGGCCGAAAAGGAGTCAGCAGGGAAGACATGATCGACACAGGATTAAACCTGACAGTGATCTCATCTCACCTTTTCAAAAGACTCCAATTTGAAGCTAAGAGACAAGATCGAACTCTTACACCTCAAACTTATGAACTGAATGTACAGGCGTACAGACAGAATGACATCCAGTTTGAACAGGTTGTTTCCATTCACCTGACAATCGTTCTGATGAGTCTTATACATCCCATGTATGTCCCACCAATGAACACTCATACATTTCTCATCGACAAAAACCTGCTAGAACACTTTGACCCTTTTCTGATCCTCAAACAGCTAAAAGACTTTGCTCAAGTGCGAGAACCTCTTTCCCGCCAGCCACACAGGTTCCTAGAGCCAGACTGTCAGGTCACAGAGGTCATGGGAACTCCCACAGAGCCAGACGGTCAGGTCACAGAGGTCACGGGAACCCCAGTAGCCAGCCATGAGTACAACGCCCTAACGACAGGCTCAAGTTCAAGCCTCTGTACCTTAGTCAACAAACAGGGTACGGTGGTACCAGCTTACACCAAAGGGGTCGCTGTTCGGCTCAACCTGCAATGTGGTCAAACCTTACACCACACGCTGGGTTTCTTCCAATCCTCACCTGAATGTGTGGAACTCGGACTCACACTTGCAAACAACAAGCATGTCAAACAAAAACACCTGTTCCAGCAATGTGATAACATCACAAAAACACACAATGTGATCGTGTACTGGAAGAAGGTAAAAGGACACTCGAAGCTACCAAGTGTAGACAAGGACTTAAAAGATCAAACTGACACCCTTGCCAAAACTGGCACACTAAACAACATTCTGTGGTCACTCCCAACCCACCCACCCACCCACCCACATTCAAGGTTGAAATAAACTTTAAAGATTATCTAAAACTAGGGAGGGATAATGTCAGATGAGTTATAATAGTGTTCTATGTATTTAAAGGGGGGGTGAAATGCTTGTTTTCACTCAATATCCTGTTAATCTTGAGTACCTATAGAGTAGTACTGCATCCTTCATAACTCCAAAAAGTCTTTAGTTTTATTATATTCATAAGAGAAAGATAGTCTGTACCGATTTTTCCTGTAAAAAAACGACCGGCTGGAGGCTTTACGTGTGGGCGGAGCTAAAGAATCACGAGCGCGAGTAAGCTTTTGCGTTGAGAGCGTTTGGAAGCTGTGACATTACCGTGAGGAAAAAAACATCCAAAACAAACCATGGCTAACAGTCAGATTCAGCATATATTTATGATCCAGAATCAGATCCAGAGGCTGAAATTTAACAAGAGCAGCATTAGCAACGACGTCTCTATGTGGTATGTACTGAAACTGTATATATTTGCTTAGCGGTTTTGGAAAATGAATTTTGGAAAGTTCCACTTTATGTCGTATTATTTTTTAAGCTGTACATGTGGAAAGTGCAGTTTGATGCCAACATCGCATGTTGTTTACTTGATGTGCTTACGCGCCGATATCTAAGTTAACAACACAGATATATTTGAAGCAGTTTTACTCTAGGCATGCGGTTCCAACACACGATCATGACCCTTTTTCGTTTGGACTGCATTATCCTTAAGAAATAAACGATGTGCAAATCCGGCGTCAAACTGGGCCTTGTTTGTAAACCAAGCATCTTCGAAATGCAGGGAACAAACAAAAACATTTGCACAACTCCGTTGATGCTCTGTAAAAAAATAAACTCCATCCACTGGTCCCTTAATGCTGTTTTTTTTTTTTTTTTTGGTAATCTGTGCAGGGTTGTCTTGCCCTGGCAACCAAAAACACACTTCTTTTGTGACATTTCGTGACACTCTCACTCTGATCAGTGAATGTCTGTGCTCTCAGTGCTCTGCTATACGGGAGCGCGCTCTTCCGGCAGAAGTGCTCTTAGGACCCATATAAGGAAATTCCGCTCCATCTAACGTCACACAGAGCCATACTCGAAAAAAACTTTCCGAAACTTGTGACAAACCGGAAGGAGTATTTTTGGAACAAAAATACTCTTTCAAACGTACAAACTTAAATTTTGTCCATGTTTAGCATGGGATTCCAACTCTTTAACAGTGTAAAAAATTCAGTATTCATGAAATAGCATTTCACCCCCCCTTTAAGATAACTATACACACAATCTCTGAACAAGCATTACACAGTTAAATTCCAAACATTTAATATAATAGTTGTATATAATTACATATGTTGAATTTAAAGAGCATTGTCCAAGAGCATAAACAAATGCTTATTATAATATAATATAAATAAACCATATATGTTCCCTGAATATACCATATATACATTTTCTATATATATTTTCCTGGTAATCCACAAGCCCCAATGTGAGAACTAATGCAGTAAATTTTATCTCACATTCACATTACTGTGAGCTGACTGGAGTGTAGTTACAATAGTATACAAGTAGTATACAATAGTTTAACATTTAATTTTTGGTATTTGTCAGACAGGCGACTTAAAGTGCATTCAGGCTATACATATCAGCATGTTCTCTGGGAATTTAACTCGCAACCTTTTGCACAGTTAATAAAATGCTCTAATAACTGAGCCACAGATACCTTATAGCAACAGTTGTAGTTAACATCTTTATTTTCATAAAATAAGTAAACTGAAAACAAACTATATACTAATTGCAAAAACTGACAGGTATCTACAGGGAAAGATGGCATTGTTGATACAATGGGTGGTTGAACATTTTTAGGCACATCAGCGCTATCCTGTCTCAGGGAGTATGAATGATCTTTTAAAATTTGTCCAGTGGGAACATCGTTTGTGGATAAAAACAAAACAGGGACATTTTTTCCCCCTGCAGGAAAATGACAGCTACAGATGCGAGAATGGACACTGGGCTTCCAGTCAGCTCGTCTAAGGATAAATTCAAAATAAGCAATGTTAGTTATATGGAAGTTACACCTTTACAGATTAAAATTACAAAGTGGGTGTAATAATAAACTTCCTAATCATCGGAAAGAAAGAGGCCGGAACCAGTGCACAATCAAAATGAAACTTTAATAATCACAAAATAAACAAAACAGCGCATCAGCCCCTCTCAGAAGAATTAACATAAATAACAAACATAAAAAAAAAACAGGTATTATTTTGAATATTTTAAACAAACACATATCTCGACGTAACATTGGCCTTTAATAAAACTGCAGCGGATCTAATCTATTAAACAGTGGCAAAGTAAACAAGGATTTAGATATTTTAAGAGAAAGACAAAGGTATTTTAGCTGTTGATTTGGTTATGAAAAACGTTTATTCTTGCTAGCTTTTCAACTCCATCTGACCGTCAAAGTAACAATAGTTTGTTAAGCAATATGCACCATTAAAGTTTCGTCGTGGCCACATGGAAATCATCGTAGTGGGAGCTTACCTTGTTTACGGCACGAACCCAGAGTCTCTGCTGGGTAACATCGGATGGAAAACGAGCATCTTTCATTCAACGACTTGTGCTTGCATCTCGGGACAAAACAAAACACCACTGTCGAACTACAGTCTCTCCACAGAAATAAAACTGCGGTCAAGCCAGTCGCCAAGTAATCGGTTGCCTTAATATCACAGAATTCTGTGTACAATAATATTTGTAAAAACTACAATTTGAAAAGACTAAATATATAACGTTAAGTAAATTAACTGAGGTAAACTTCTAAGAATGTGAGGCTGAAACGCCAGCTAGTGAGAGATTTCATGACGTCTAAAGTCCCCGCCAAAGGGATGTAGTCCCTTTTAGCAACTTGTTAGCAACCACCGTTTTTAAGACACAATAAAGTTTAAAAAAATCACAAGCAGTTTATAACTTGTGGGTTTTTATGTCATAGATCAAAATGTGAAAATATTTAGAAGCTTTGTTAACCACAGACCTTATTTCAGGCGATTTAGCAAAAGCCCATTCAAAAAACCCATAGACTTTAGGACGAAGGAACCCGTAGTGCTAAAATGCTAACTCACTTCCGCATTTTGGCCTACAAAGTGACATCATAACTTTGGCACTTTATTGAGTTCCAATGAGGTCGCTGTGTCCATTTCTTTTACTGTCTATGGGTGGCACTGGCACACCCGTGGCTACGCCACTGATCCAAAGCAAGTGATTTTAATACAACTGTAAAAACTGAGTTCAGAACATTACTGTTTGTTTCACAAAAGTTTGATTTGTACAATTTGATTTGAACATTTGTGCAATGTATGCACTGTATGAGAAGACGTTTGTGGTGTAATGCTCTATTTAAAAATGATTGACATGCTTTCTGAGTTAGATATGCAAATAGATGCCTGTATCAGTGAATATGGTGGTTTAAGCAAATTGAAGTGTATTTTAAGAAAATTAAGTTTAGAATGTAAACCTGACTGCATTTACATGGCTAGCCACTATACATTCCTATTTCTGGGCCAACGGACAATCTTTAACCATGCTTCTCAGTGGCATTTACATTTTGCTTGTGGGCTTTACTAATTGTTTCTTTTTCAAACATTCTTTGTCAATATCTGACTTCAGCCTGGAAGGAGTTTACAAATTTGGTGGCCTTTTCCTTTTGCATGAAATAGAACAAGAAACAACCTTGTTTTCTCCAGAGACCACTGAATGTTTCAGGTAAGCAAGGACCTTTTACCATTCTAGGGTTATCAGTAAGCAATACTTTATAATCAAAGCACTTTATTAAACAAAGTCCCATTTCTAAACTGAAAATGTATGTTATTAACTTCCTCACTTATGTTTTCAAGGCACATTTCCTCAAAATCTGGCTATCAAATGATGCAAGTAATGAACGTTTGCTGTTGAGGAGATTAATAACTCCACCACTCTTCTGCCTAATATTTCTCTGTGCTATAAAGTTTTTGACTACTGTTTTAATATAAAGCATTTAAATTCAGCCTTAAAATTTCTCAAAGTATGGCTCAACAAAACCTAAAGTAACACCCAACAACTATCAGTCTAAAGTGATTGCTGTAACAGGACCATATGGAAGCTCAAGAGGTATGACTATTGCACCACTGTTCACAATGGACCTCATTAACATGGTCAATTATGTGTTTATTTTTTTAAAATAAAATTTACATGACAAAATATACACTTACTTCCCAGCTTTTGTTCAGGGCAATTAAGTTACTGTATGTGTTTTCATCTCTTTCAAACGTGTATAATGGAGCTTCTAGCTATGCATTAACAAATGAACTTAGGTATCCTTTTTTTCATAAAAACAATCCCTACCAACAAAGACCTCATAGAGATGATTATTACATAAGTTGTTTAACAAGTATTTAAAGGGGTCATATTTTATTAAAAAGAAGTTTATTTTGTGTATTTGCTGTAATGAAATGTGTTTATGCGGTTTAAGATAAAAAAAAACATTATTTTCCACATACTTGTTACGGAATACCAGGACAGGAGGCTGTAAGTAACAGAGACTTTATTGTGGCACAAGCAGAGGAGCGGGTAGTGCTGGGTGAAGTGATGTTGCTTCAATTTATAACAAAGTTTTCAGGATTTCTCAGAGGGCAGGCTTCAAGTATAACTCGTTTGAAGTAATGGTGCTTCATATAACATTATCCAGAGAAACAAATGTTAATGATAAATCCCCTGTTATGTTTGTACTGGCTACTGTATACAGGCCACCAGGGCACCATACAGACTTTATTAAAGAGTTTGGTGATTTTACATCCGAGTTAGTTCTGGCTGCAGATAAAGTCTTAATAGTTGGTGATTTTAATATCCATGTCGATAATGAAAAAGATGCATTGGGATCAGCATTTATAGACATTCTGAACTCTATTGGTGTTAGACAACATGTTTCAGGACCTACTCATTGTCGAAATCATACTCTAGATTTAATACTGTCACATGGAATTGATGTTGATAGTGTTGAAATTATTCAGCCAAGTGATGATATCTCAGATCATTATTTAGTTCTGTGTAAACTTCATATAGCCAAAATTGTAAATTCTACTTCTTGTTACAAGTATCGAAGAACCATCACTTCTACCACAAAAGACTGCTTTTTAAGTTATCTTCCTGATGTATCCGAATTCCTTAGCATATCCAAAACCTCAGAACAATTTGATGATGTAACAGAAACTATGGACTCTCTCTTTTCTAGCACTTTAAATACAGTTGCTCCTTTACGCTTAAGGAAGGTTAAGGAAAACAGTTTGACACCATGGTATAATGAGCATACTCGCACCCTAAAGAGAACAGCCCGAAAAATGGAGCGCAGCTGGAGGAAAACAAAACTAGAGGTATTTCGTATTGCTTGGCGGGAAAGTAGCATATCCTATAGAAAAGCATTAAAAACTGCTAGATCTGATTACTTTTCTTCTCTTTTAGAAGAAAAACAAACATAACCCCAGGTAATTATTCAATACAGTGGCTAAATTAACGAAAAATAAAGCCTCAACAAGTGTTGACATTTCCCAACACCACAACAGTAATGACTTTATGAACTACTTTACTTCTAAAATCGATACTATTAGAGATAAAATTGCAACCATTCAGCCGTCAGCTACCGTATCACATCAGACAGAGCACTATAGACCCCCTGAGGAACAGTTCCACTCATTCTCTACTATAGGAGAGGAAGAATTGTATAAACTTGTTAAATCATCTAAACCAACAACATGTATGTTAGACCCTATACCATCTAAGCTCTTAAAAGAGGTGTTTCCAGAAGTCATAGGTCCTCTTCTGACTATTATTAATTCCTCATTGTCATTAGGATATGTCCCCAAAACCTTCAAACTGGCTGTTATTAAGCCTCTCATAAAAAAGCCACAACTTGACCCCAGAGAACTTGTTAATTATAGACCAATCTCGAATCTCCCTTTTCTGTCCAAGATACTAGAAAAGGTGGTATCCTCACAATTATATTCCTTCTTAAAGAATAATGGTATATGTGAGGATTTCCAGTCAGGATTTAGACCGTATCATAGTACTGAGACTGCTCTCCTTAGAGTTACAAATGATCTGCTCTTATCATCTGATCGTGGGTGTATCTCTCTATTAGTTTTATTGGATCTTAGTGCTGTGTTTGACACAATTGACCACAACATTCTTTTGCATAGACTTGAACACTTTGTTGGCATCAGTGGAAGTGCATTAGCATGGTTTAAATCGTACTTATATGACCGCCATCAGTTCGTAGCAGTGAATGAAGATGTATCATATTGATCACAAGTGCAGTATGGAGTACCTCAAGGC
Organism: Carassius gibelio; assembly: GCF_023724105.1. Taxonomy (NCBI): domain Eukaryota; kingdom Metazoa; phylum Chordata; class Actinopteri; order Cypriniformes; family Cyprinidae; genus Carassius; species Carassius gibelio. The sequence continues at coordinate 25,964,482 of NC_068403.1, read as the reverse complement.
TCAGTACTAGGGCCGCTACTCTTCACGCTTTATATGTTACCCTTGGGAGATATCATCAGGAAACATGGTGTTAGCTTTCACTGTTATGCTGATGATACACAGCTCTATATTTCCTCGCAGCCTGGTGAAACACACCAATTTGAAAAACTAATGGAATGCATAGTCGATATAAAAAATTGGATGACGAGTAATTTCTTACTGCTAAATTCAGAAAAAACAGAGGTGTTAATCATAGGGCCTAAAAACTCTGCTTGTAATAACCTAGAACACTGTCTAAGACTTGATGATGGTTGCTCTGTCAATTCTTCGTCATCAGTTAGGAACCTAGGTGTGCTACTTGATCGCAATCTTTCCTTAGAAAGCCACGTTTCTAGCATTTGTAAAACTGCATTTTTCCATCTCAAAAATATATCTAAATTACGGCCTATGCTCTCAATGTCAAATGCAGAAATGTTAATCCATGCATTTATGACTTCAAGGTTAGACTATTGTAATGCTTTATTGGGTGGTTTTTCTGTACGCTTGGTAAACAAACTACAGCTAGTCCAAAATGCAGCAGCAAGAGTTCTTACTAGAACCAGGAAGTATGACCATATTAGCCCGGTCCTGTCCACACTGCACTGGCTCCCTATCAAACATCGTATAGATTTTAAAATATTGCTTATTACTTATAAAGCCCTGAATGGTTTAGCACCTCAGTATTTGAATGAGCTCCTTTTACATTATACTCCTCTACGTCCGCTACGTTCTCAAAACTCAGGCAATTTGATAATACCTAGAATATCAAAATCAACTGCGGGCGGCAGATCCTTTTCCTATTTGGCGCCTAAACTCTGGAATAACCTACCTAACATTGTTCGGGAGGCAGACACACTCTTGCAGTTTAAATCTAGATTAAAGACCCATCTCTTTAACCTGGCATACACATAACATACTAATATGCTTTTAATATCCAAATCCGTTAAAGGATTTTTAGGCTGCATTAATTAGGTAAACCAGAACCGGAAACACTTCACATAACACCGTACTTTCTACATCATTAGAAAAATGGCATCTACGCTAATATTTGTCTGTTTCTCTCTTGTTCCAAGGTCACCGTGGCCACGAGATCCAGTCTGTGTCCAGATCAGAGGGTCACTGCAGTCACCCGGATCCAGTACGTATCCCGACCAGATGGTGGATCAGCACCTAGAAAGGACCTCTACTGCCCTGAAAGACAGCGGAGACCAGGACAACTAGAGCCCCAGATACAGATCCCCTGTAAAGACCTTGTCTCAGAGGAGCACCAGGACAAGACCACAGGAAACAGATGATTCTTCTGCACAATCTGACTTTGCTGCAGCCTGGAATTGAACTACTGGTTTTTGTCTGGTCAGAGGAGAACTGACCCCCAACTGAGCCTGGTTTCTCCCAAGGTTTTTTTCTCCATTCTGTCACCGATGGAGTTTCGGTTCCTTGCCGCTGTCGCCTCTGGCTTGCTTAGTTGGGGTCACTTCATCTACAGTGATATCATTGACTTGATTGCAAATAAAAACAGACACTATTTCAACTGAACAGAGATGACATAACTGAATTCAATGATGAACTGCCTTTAACTATCATTTTGCATTATTGAGACACTGTTTTCCAAATGAATGTTGTTCAGTGCTTTGACGCAATGTATTTTGTTTAAAGCACTATATAAATAAAGGTGATTGATTGACTACCAAAGACTCTTTTTCATCAATTTTTCATGAAGTGATGTCTTCTATTGCTGACTTTTCCTGTGATGTTAGCGTTGAGGAACTTCTCTCCAGATTTAACTCCACCTGTTCAAATGTTTTAAATGCTGTGGTTCCTTTAAGGATTTTTCAGTCTAAAGCCCATTCTGAACCCTGGATTGCTGATTCTATTCGTTCTCTCAGACGTTGTTGTAGAAGAGCAGAACGAAAGTGGAAAAAGGACAGGCTTCATGTTTCCTTTGAGATTTTAAAGGACTCTCTTTTTAAATATCAGAAAGCAGTGAAAAAAGCAAAATGTCGACATATGTCAGATATTATTAACAAAAACTGCTCTAGACAAAGACTCTTTTTAACATTATTAATGCTACTCTTAATCCATCGGCCTGTCGGTTTTCTGGGGAATCTTCTCTTTCATGTGAAGAATTTTTATTATTTTTCGATGGTAAAATGAGGGATCTCCGGCTGGGGATAACTCCCTCGTTTTGTAATCCATCTAATTACTCTATCGCCAATACACTTTTTAGTCAGTTTAAACTAATCTCTCTTCCAGATTTGCTGGAAATAGTTTAGCACCTAAAGCCCTCGGACTCGTCCTTGGATATTATTCCTCCTTTTTTATTTAAGAAAGTTTTTATTTACATCGCTCCATATCTTTTGTTCATCATTAATCACAGTTTTGAATCTGGCATTATGCCTGACTGTTTAAAGCATGCAGTGGTTTACCCACTGCTTAAAAAACAGAATCTGGACCCATCAGTTTTAACAAACTTTAGGCCCATTTCTAATCTGCCTTTTATCTCAAAGATTCTGGAAAAAATGTGTTTTCACAGTTACAAAATGTTTTATCTGACAATTCAATGTTTGAAACATTTCAGTCAGGTAAATGCCATTCTACCGAGACTGCACTTTTGAGCGTTCTTAATGATATATTGATATCATGTGATTCAAGTGATTTTGCAGTCCTGGTGCTCTTGGATTTGATGGCTGCTTTTGATACAGTCGATCATGCTATTCTCATTGACCGTTTAGAACATTGTGTTGGTCTAAGAGGTGTTGCTCTAGATTGGTTTAAATAATATTTTGCAAATAGGAGATTTTCAGTCAAGATGGGTGAACCTTACTCGAGTTACGCTTTTTTGCCCTTTGGGGTTCCTCAGGGTTCTATTTTGGCTCCTTTGCTTTTTTTCCCTCTATTTGCTCCCACTTGGCTCAATTTTTTAGAAAACATGGTTTGTCATTTCACTGTTATATGGATGACACTCAGGTTTATTTGCCTGTCAAATGAAACTCTGTGGGTCTTGAGTCTCTTATGACATGTTTGGCAGATGTTAAGACTTGGCTTTCCTTAATTTTTTTTTAATTTTCAATGAAAAAAAAACTGAAATTATATTTGTTGGTCCATCTGAATTTTCAAATTCCCCAAAACTGGATTTGGGAGGGATGACTCTGTTTAAAATCATGGGTAAAAAACCTTGGCTTCATTTTTGATGATGGCTTAAAGTTTGACGGACAAATAAATTCAGTTGTCAAATCTAGCTTTTTTCAGCTGCGTCTGCTTTCTAAAACTAAGCCTTTTCTTTCTTTTAAAAATTTTGAAAAAGTAATTCACGTTTTTATTTCATCAAGGCTGGACTACTGTAACTCACTTTACTTTGGGATTAGCCAGACAGCTTTATCCCGCTTGCAGCTTGTTCAGAATGCTGCGGCTAGACTCTTGTGTGGGGTCAAAAGGAGGGAGCATATTACTCCTATTTTATGCTCACTAAATTGGCTGCCTGTTTGTTTTAGAATTGATTTTAAGATTTTGCTCCTCATCTTTAAATCTCTGTAAGGTTTGGCTCCACTTTATCTCAAGAAGTTGCTGACCGAGTATAAACCCTCTAGATCCCATCGGTCTTCCAACCAGGATCTGTTGTTTACCCCAAAGTTGAGGCTTAAGTGCAAGGGAGACCGTGCTTTCTGTATTGCTGCCCCCAGGCTTTGGAACGCCTTGCCACTGTCCATTAGACAATCCTCTTCTCTTAATATTTTTAGTAAGTCCAGGCTAAAGACATTTTTATTTTCAAAAGCGTTTGGCTGATGAGATATTTGTACAATTTTATTTTATTTTGTTCGTTGTGTGCTTTTCTCTGTTTTTAATGACCTAGTGGAAAGCAAATTGGTAGATGGAAGTTGTAGTTAATTGTGCTATATAAATAAATTGTCATTGTCATTACTCTGCCAACACTAGGAACTGGTTCCAAGAGTCCTGGTGGCCATGGCAAAAGGTACGGAGGAAGCGGCCAATCTCCTGAACCTTCCTCTCTGGGGACCTCTATCAGAGATGATGTCTTCTGAAATGCCAAAGTATCTGAAGACATGATTAAACATTAACTCGGCCGTTTCCATGGCCGTGGGCAGACCTTTTAGAGGGAGAAGACGACGTGATTTAGAAAATCTGTCAACACTGATCAGGATACATGTATTATTGTCGGAAGGAGGAAGATCAGTGATAAAGTCCACCCCTAGGTGTGACCACGGGCGATTAGGGACGGGCAGAGGGTGGAGCTTGCCTGATGGTAGATGGTGTGGACTCTTGGAGATGGCGCAGTCTGTACATTCGTACTCATACCTTCTGACGTCAGAAGCCATGTTGGGCCACCAGAAGCGTTCCCCTAGCAACGAGAGGGTTTCATTGACCCCCGGATGACCAGTGCCAAGAGATGTATGAGCGGAGTGCGCCGTGTCCTGGGGATGTATTGGTGTCCCGGTGGGCAACCCGGCGGGGTGTTGGCAGTGGGATTGAAGGAAGAAAGGGTCTCTGCGGACCAGGAAATGAGGCTGACAATGACTTTCTCAGAAAGTATGGTTTCAGGCTCTTCTAGGTTTGCTTCGGGGGTGTGACACCGGGACAGGGCGTCAGCCTTCACGTTCTTGGCATCTGGGCAATATGAGATGGAAAAGTTTAAGCAGGTGAAGAATAGCGCCCAGCGGGCCTGTCTTGGATTCAGCCTCTTTGCGACCCGCAAATATTCAAGGTTCTTGTGGTCTGTGAGGACTAGAAAAGGATGTTTGGCTCCCTCCAGCCAATGCCTCCATTCTTCCAAGGCCAACTTAATGGCCAGCAGCTCATGGTTGCTGATGTCGTAATTCACCTAATTCAGATCGATGGCACAGTCCCACGGCCAGAATAGGATAACCAGTGATGCAGCCCTGGAAACAGGTGTCGCCCCGCTTCAGGACCTCGCCGGTCTTCCACGAGGTGACTGGATTATGCTGCTCCAACCACGGGCAACCCTAGGATGATGTCAGTGGTGGATTCCTCCAGAACCAGCAGGTGGATCTCCTCTTGATGGAATAGTCTGGTTTGGAGGGTGATGGGGCCCACACTATAACGAACACATCTTTGATTCAAAGGCTTTCCAGTTATTGTGTGGACCTGGTAAGCTGACGGCGTTGCCGTGGTAGCAAGCTTGAGTTGATGGCAGAGGGCACTGGAGATGAAGTTGCCGGCTGACCCAGAATCGAGGAGGGCGGAAACTGGAAGAGAGATGTCAGCAGCAGTAAGTGTCACTATAGTGGTGAGTGGTTTCATTTGATACTACGAAGGGAGAATGGCACTCATCATGGGATGAGGAGGACGGACAGGGCATACGGAGATGATATGCCCCGGAGATGCACAGTAGAGACACCGATTCTGGCCCAGCCGTCTATGTCTTTCAGCAGCAGTGAGTCGATAGGAATCGATGAGCATGGGCTTGCTTGCTGGTTCTGGGGAGCTGACTGCCTCTGGTCAGCAGAGTGGCGAGTTGGCATACGCCTGGCCCCTGGTGCTCTTCGAGGCATGACTGCATACGGGTGGAAAAGCGGATGGAGAGTTGAATGAAGCATTCTAGCCCGATGGTGTCCTCATATGCAGCGAGATGCAACCGCACTCGAGGTTCCAATCCCTGATGGTAGGTAGTAAGCAAGGCCTGCTCATTGCATCCGCTGGTGGCCGCTAGAGTCCTGAACTGAAGAGCATATTCATTGACAGACATTTTCCCTGTTTCCAGTTATAAAGCTTCTCACCAATAGAAGAGTCCCAAGCTGGTTTGCCAAAAACTTCTCGGAAATGGTCGATGAAGCTAGAATAAGACTGGATAACTGGGTTATTTTGTGTCCAAATTGAATCGGCCCACTGAAGTGCTTTACATTGCAATTGAGATATCAGGAAGGCCACCTTAGATCTTTGGGTAAGTGCGGTTGCATCTCCAGGACCAGCGAGCATTGGAACAGGAATCCGCTGCAGTCCTCCGCCAAACCAGTGTTGGGCGCCGGCTAAATAAAGATAAATGTCTTGCTATATAATGTGTTTATTGAACCAATCAGATAAGAGTAAATGGAGAGTCAGCGAGACCCTCATTTAATTGGCTACAAGAAGGTGGTGGACCAGCCCTCTCCCTCACACTTGCAAAATTGCTAGTCGCATGTTTTGTGTGTTTGATTTCTTTCCAGGTGTCCCCCACGTATTGTGTTAATTTGCCGAAGGTGTTTCCTATTTTGTTACATTAGTACCAGGTGTTCCTCATTCTCCCATTTGTCTTTTGGGACAAACAAAACCAAAATGATTCCAGTTTAGAGTTCATTTGTCAGCTGTTAAACATGTTCTGTGAGTTTAGGAGGTTACCCTTTGTTTCACAATAGTTTTATTTGAAAATGTGTGTGTGTGTGTGTATGGATATATATAAACAGCATATGAGGAGACATATGTGGTTTAATGCTCTATTTATTAACTGATTGACATATGCTTTGAGAGTTTAGATATGGAAATGGACTTATGTATCATTGAATATAGTGGTTTAAGCAAATTGAAATGTGTTTTAAGAAAATTAAGTTTAGAATATAAGCCTGACTGCTTTTAAATGGCTAGCCATGGCACATCCTCTTTTCAGGACCAACAACCCATCATAAACAATGCTTCTTAGTAACATATACATTTTGCTTGTAGGCTTTACTGATTGTTTATTTTTCAAAGTTTCTTGGTCAACTTCTAAATTCAGCTTAGAAGGAGATTACTTATTGGGTGGCCTTTTCCCTTTACATGAAATAGAACATGAAACAACCCTGTTTTCCACAGAATCCACTGAATGTTTCAGGTAAGCAAGTCCTTTTACCATTCTAGGGTTATCAGTACACAGTAATGTGAATCAAAGCAGCATTTCCATGTGAATCAAGTCACAATTCTAAACTGAATATTCAATTGCATACTACTAACTTACTCACTGATGTTTTTAAGGCACAGTTCCTCAAAATCTGGATATCAGATGATGCAAGTAATGAGATTTGCTGTTGAAGAGATTAATAACTCAACAACTCTTCTGCCCAATGTGTCTCTGGGCTATGACATTTTTGACCACTGTTCTAATATAAAGAATTTAAATACAGTCTTAAATTTAATCTCCAAGAATGGCTTAATAAGACCTAAAGAAATACTCAACAACTATCAGCCTAAAGTGATTGCTTTAACAGGACCATATGGAAGCTCAAAAACTATTACTATCGCACCACTGATCACAATGGACCTTATACCATTGGTAAATTGTTTATTTTTATAAAGTTTAAATAATGAAACATATACTTCCTACCTTTTTGGATTATCAGGTTGCTACATATGAGTCTTTACTTCTCTTTTAAAGGTGAACTATGGAGCTACTAGCTATGCATTAAGCGATAAACGTCAGTATCCTTCTTTTGTGAGAACAATCCCTAGCAACAAAGACCTGATAGAGATGATTATTCACATCATACGGTGGTTTGGATGGAACTGGGTTGCCTTTCTTGGTAGCCAAGATGATTACAGTTCAGATGGACTAAAGCTGTTTAACAAGTATATAAAAAATACTGGCATTTGTTTGGCCTATCAAGAGGGTCTAAGTCTAAATGCAAACTATGGTCTAACACTTAAAAAGATTGATAAGCTCAAAATTAATGTCATTGTTGTTTTTGCTGTGCCACAATATGCAAGCAAAATTATCAAAGCAGCCATAGCAAACAACATCCAAGACAAAGTATGGATTGCAAGTCAAGCATGGGCTATGAATCAGCAACTTCCAAGAGAGCCAGGAATTGGAAAAATTGGCACAATCATTGGCATTACAGAGAGACTGTTGTCATTGCCTGGATTCAATGAATTTGTCTATAAAATCAGTAGAATAACCGATATTAGCCATAATTATAGAGCTGAGACTGGCATCCTGGGGATGAGAAAGACATGTAATCAAGTTTGTGATTACTGCTCTTTGTTGACTGCAGAGGAGATCATAAATGAAAATCCCACATTCTCTTTTGCCATCTATGCTGCCATATATACCATAGCTCATGCGTTACATAAGGTTCTGCAGTGCGACATGAATGAATGCCACAAAAACACAATGCTCAAACCATACATGGTAAGTGAATTTATCTGAATCCATGACAAGCAAACTATTTTTAAAATTACATAATTGAAGTAATGTTTTAATTAATTAAATAATGAATTATCATATATCTGTTTACAAAATAAATTATATACTATATATTGTAGTATTGTTTAATTATGTAACTTTAATAAAATAGAAGTAATTTAAATGTTATTAATTTTATAGTAATATGATAATAATAATAATAATAATAAATGATGATGATGATTGTTATTATTATTTAAAAGTAATGTGTCTTTTTTTTTATTTGAACACACCTCACAACAGCTTCTTAAAGAGATAAGTAATTTGGATTTTCCACTCAATGGCCGTCAGGTGAAATACAATGACCATTATGATCCAACAATCAGTTATGCAGTTGTGCTCTGGCGCACTGATGTGAATCCTCCACAGTTTGAGATGGTTGGCACATATGATACTCATCCTGAAATTACTTTTAGTATCGACAACTCTCTCATGCCATGGAATAACAATGGTTCTGTAAGTCATCTTTTTGTTAAACCTTTATATGAACATTTAGGTTAACTAGTTTGACCAATAACATGCAGGTATGGTACATAATCGACCGATCGTGGCGTGTGCGAAGGTGAGATCTACAGAGAACGATCAAAGCAATGCAAATGTACGTACATGTCAGGTGTTTGTTCGTTCATTCAACTTGAAATATTGAACATCCTAGAGTGCTGAATGCATGTGCATATTGGGTGTCCTAATGGGCCTATTTACACCTGGACACTTAATTCTATTTGATAAAAAGTTTCCATTTACACTTGGCCACATAAATGTGTTTTCCCTTAAGTTGTATATAAATCTGGTCTTCAATTTAACAGAGTTCACACCAACGAAAGCAAGAGATATGCACTGCATTTTATGTTATTCATTATCAGCTAATTTCAAGATCAAATACTACAACAGGAGAGAGTGTGGCATTAGCAGGAAAGATAGGTTAGTCTCAGTATTTTTAATGAAGTGTGCTGAGTCCCTGCATCTTACTTTCAGTTTCATTTGTTGTGGTTTGCATATTAGCTTGCAGAAGAGATACTCTGCTACTCATCCATGGTGATGCGTGTTGCAATGGCGTTGTCATATCTGACTATAACATGCCACATAGCCTATAAAACATTCTCACACATTCATTTTTTTAATATTTTGGGAGGAAAAAAAATTGCATATGTGGTTTCAACAACCATATGCATTTATACTTGTCCAGTTTCGTCTGGAATGCAGCCATGGAATTTAAATCAGATCGCTCAAACCACTTCAGGAGGTGGTCACCTCCTGAAGTGGTTTGATCAATCGGATTTAAATGCATCTTGAAAGTGTTTTGGAGAGCATTTTCACCTGTTCTTTTGACGATCAGATAGCTATCAGATCAGAGAAAACACATTAAGTGACCAGGTGAAAACAGGCTCAATGTGTCAAATTTACGAGGACACAAAGAGACACACTTTCTGAAACTTTTTTGCATAAATTTTCCATTATCTTCACTGCTGCACACTACAAACAATTGGCACCTGAAGACAGAAAAGCATGTCATGGTGTTGACATTCATTGTAGTAAATTTCCATTTTGAAAGGGAACTAACTGTCTGTACACATTTACTTGTTCTTTAAAGGTTATATTCTCAAACTGCTCTGTTGAGTGTAAGGCGGGATATTCAAGGCAAACTGAAGGATTTCATAGTTGCTGTTTTTCCTGTAAAAAATGCCCATCCAACAGCTATGTGGATTTTTCTCGTAAGTACCTTAAGCAGAGGTTGATGAGATTTTAAGATAAAGATAGTCTACCTAAAAAATTTAACTGTCATTACGTACAGTGCCTTGCGAAAGTATATTGACAAAGCAAAAACAGAACTGTCACATCTTAGTAAATGCTTAGTAAGTGCTGAAGCACCTTTAAATTCCATCAATTGTTTGGCCAGGACTTCCAGTTCTAGGAAGAGTCAAATTTTTCAATGAAGCAGAATTTTTTTCTGAACTCTTCCCAAGATGTGTGGCTTAATGCAAACCTGTTTCTGAGCTCTACAGGCAGTTATTTTGACCTCAGGGCTTGGTTTTTGCTCTGATATGCATTATCAGCTGTTAGACCGTTTATTTAGACAAGTGCCTTTCCAAATTATACCCATTCAATTGAATTTGTCACATGTTAACTTCACTCAAAGTGTAGTGGCATCTACAAGCAATATGAATTCCTGACTTAAATTTCAACTGTCCAAGATAAGAGTATGAATACTTATGCAATGGAATCATTTTAGTTTTTTAATTTGAATAAATTAGCAAAGATGTTAATAACCAGGTTTTTCTTTTGGTTTACCATTATGGTGTATGGAGTGTAGATTGATGTGGAGAAAAAATAATAATTGAAAGTTTAACAGTTTAACATAAGGCAGTAAGATAATAAAAATTGGAAAAAAATGAAAGGGTGTGAATACTTTCGCAAGGTACTGTATAAATAGGCATTTATGTTTTATGCAGAACCCAAAAGAAGATATTGTCCCACATCCAGTTACTTTTTAGAAGAAAAAAATGCAACTACTAGACATTCCAATTATTTCACTGTTTTTTTTTTTTTTTTTTCAGGGGACTTTTATACCTGTTTTCCATGTGCAGAGAGTGAATGGTCTGAGGAGGGCAGTATGGCATGTAATACACGTTCTGTTGTCTATCCTCAGTTCACAGAAATCCCCTCCATTGCTATCATACTTTTTGCCGCATGCCTAATTATTCTCCTTATTGCCATATTTTGCATTTTCGCCTACTATTACGACACACCAGTGGTAAAGTCTGCTGGCGGCAGCATGTGTTTCCTAATGCTGACCAGTTTGATTTTGTCTAGCATAAGTGTATTCTTTTTCTTTGGAAAACCTACATTTATATTTTGCCTCCTAAGAAATTCCATATTTGAATTTTTCTTTACTGTCTGTATTTCCTGTTTGACTGTCCGTTCCTTTCAAATTGTTTGTGTTTTTAAAATGGCTGCTCAGTTCCCTAAAGCACACAGCCTTTGGGTAAAACACAATGGCCAGTGGCTCTTCATTGCGTTTTCTTCTTTCCTTCATTTAATTTCTTGTGTGATATGGATGACTCTCGATCCTGTCAAACTCGTTGCAGACACATGGACTTATAAAGATCAACTTATGCTCATCTGTGAAATGGGGAACACTATAACATTTACCATAGTTGTGTTCATAAGTTGGTTTCTTGGTTTCCTGTGTCTATTGTTTTCATATATGGGAAGAGATCTGCCCAAAAATTACAATGAGGCCAAATCAATAACATTCAGTCTCATTTTGTACTATCTGACCTGGATTGCATATTTCACAGCATACCTCACTATCAAAAGCAAATACATCATCATTTTAAATGCAATTGCCCAGATATCCAGTATAAACGGAATTATCTTTAGTTATTTCATACCAAAATCTTACATTATAATATTCCAACCTCAAAAAAATACTCCTGCATACTTTCAAACATCTATTCAGAATTATACCCAAACCATTAGTAGGACTTAGACTCCGACATAACGCTGTGGCTAATACTGCCCACAGCACATTGTGTGGTAGATGAGGATTTGATTAGAACTAAAAACACGCATAAAAAGTCTTTAAAATTTATTAGATAAAGGGGTTTGATTGATAAATAACCAGTATCTAACCTGTTGAAAAAATATTTACACTTTTTTTAAACTTTATTATTAATACGTTTGATCATTAACTTAAATGCATCATCCAAACATATGAATTTAGTTCTCGGATTGACACACCTGTGACTGGCAGATCAACATGCCTGTTGATTTCACTCCAATATGGTAGTAAATTTAATTAAGCAAAATATGTAAAATGTTATGATGATATTTAACAAGGTGACTGACAGTGCAGTTTAAAAAGTGACATGATTCACGTAACTAAGCAACAGAGAATCCATTAAAGACAAAATAATGAAAAGTACTATGTCCCAAAGCTTGCCTACTATTCTGCTACATACTAAAATGTATATACTTTATCTTCACAAAAAGAGTACATAATTTTAGGGCATAGTATAAATGAGGATGCCACATTAGCCTGACTCAAACTTTGTTTAAAACCTGGCTTAGATTCTTTATTATTATGTTACACAAACACAAAGGCAGAGAAGGGGGATCTATTCTGGGGATCAATCTGCATTATGAATTTAAATCTAAATGGAATGTAAACACAAATATTTGTTGTTGTTGTTGTTTGTTTGTTTGTTTTTTACTTGTAATAAAGAACATTTTCAAGGCCTCAATAATATGGTGTCAAGTCAAGTCACCTTTATTTATATAGCGCTTTAAACAAAATACATTGCGTCAAAGCATCTGAACAACATTCAGCAGGAAAACAGTGTGTCAATAATGCAAAATTACAGTTAAAGGCAGTTCATCATTGAATTCAGTGATGTCATCTCTGTTCAGTTTAAGTAGTGTCTGTGCATTTATTTGCAATCAAGTCAACGATATCGCTGTAGATGAAGTGACCCCAACTAAGCAAGCCAGAGGCGACAGCGGCAAGGAACCGAAACTCCATCGTTGACAGAATGGAGAAAAAACCTTGTTGGGGGGCAGTTCTCCTCTGACCAGACGAAACCAGCAGTTCAATTCCAGGCTGCAGAAAAGTCAGATTGTGCAGAAGAATCATCTGTTTCCTGTGGTCTTGTCCTGGTGCTCCTCTGGGACAAGGTCTTTACAAGGGATCTGTATCTGTGGCTCTAGTTGTCCTGGTCTCCGCTGTCTTTCAGGGATGTAGAGGTCTTTTCTAGGTACTGATCCACCATCTGGTCCGGATACGTACTGGATCCGGGTGACTGCAGTGACCCTCTGATCTCTGATCTCCGGTGACCTCAGAATAAGAGAGAAACAGACTAATATTAGCGTAGATGCCATTCTTCTAATGATGTAGCAAGTACATCGGGTGGTATGGGAAGTGTTCCGAGTTCACCTAATTAGTTCACCTAACGGATTTGGATATTAAAAGCATATTAGTTTGTTAATATGTGTTTCGACGGGCCGCGAATAAAAATAGAGCTGAGTATCATCCGCATAAAAGTGAAAGCTAACACCATGTTTCCTGATGATATCTACCAAGGGTAACATATAAAGCATATCGTACTGAGCCTTGAGGTACTCCATACTGCACTTGTGATCGATATGATACATCTTCATTCACTGCTACGAACTGATGGCGGTCATATAAGTACGATTTAAACCATGCTAATGCACTTCCATTAATGCCAACAAAGTATTCAAGTCTATGCAAAAGAATGCTGTGGTCAATTGTGTCAAACGCAGCACTAAGATCCAATAAAACTAATAAAGAGATACACCCACGATCAGATGATAAGAGCAGGTCATTTGTAACTCTAAGGAGAGCAATCTCAGTACTATGATACGGTCTAAATCCTGACTGGAAATCCTCACATATGCCATTTTTCTCTAAGAAGGAATATCATTGTGAGGATACCACCTTTTCTAGTATCTTGGACAGAAAAGGGAGATTCGAGATTGGTCTATAATTAACTGAGATCAAGTTTTGGTTTTTTGATGAGAGGCCTAATAACAGCAAGTTTGAAGGTTTTGGGGACATATCCTAATGACAATGAGGAATTAATAATAGTCAGAAGAGGATCTATGACTCCTGGAAGCACCTCTTTTAGGAGCTTAGATGGTATAGGGTCTAACATACATGTTGTTGGTTTAGATGATTTAACAAGTTTATACAATTCTTCCTCTCCTATAGTAGAGAATGAGTGGAACTGTTCCTCAGGGGGTCTATAGTGCACTGTCTGATGCGATACTGTAGCTGACGGCTGAATGGTTGCAATTTTATCTCTAATAGTATAAATTTTAGAAGTAAAGTAGTTCATAAAGTCATTACTGCTGTGATGTTGGGAAATGTCAACACTTGTTGAGGCTTTATTTTTCGTTATTTTAGCCACTGTATTGAATAAATACCTGGGGTTATGTTTGTTTTCTTCTAAAAGAGAAGAAAAGTAATCGGATCTAGCAGTTTTTAATGCTTTTCTGTAGGATAGGTTACTTTCCCGCCAAGCAATGCAAAATACCTCTAGTTTTGTTTTCATCCAGCTGAGCTCCATTTTTGGGGTGTCATACTGGTTTCCTTAACCTTCCATAAGCGTAAAGGAGCAACTGTATTTAAAATACTAGAAAAGAGAGAGTCCATAGTTTCTGTTACATCATCAAGTTGTTCTGAGGTTTTGGATATGCTAAGGAATTCGGATACATCAGGAAGATAACTTAAAAAGCAGTCTTTTGTGGTAGAAGTGATGGTTCTTCCATACTTGTAACAAGAAGTATAATTTACAATTTTGGTTATATGAAGTTTGCACAAAACTAAATAATGATCTGAGATATCATCACTTGGCTGCATAATTTCAACACTATCAACATCAATTCCATGTGACAGTATTAAATCTAGAGTATGATTTCGACAATGAGTAGGTCCTGAAACGTGTTGTCTAACCCCAATAGAATTCAGAATGTCTATAAATGCTAATCCCAATACTTTTATCTTTTTCATTATCAGCATGGATATTAAAATCCATGCTGTACAATATGAAATATTTTTCTCATAATTTACAAGTAGTTGAAAACATTAAATATATTGTTAGTAATCAGCTGGACAAAATAAATAACACTAGCCTAGTGGTTTTTGGATATTTTACTTCAAATATCTTACAAATTGTACCTTTAAGTCATTTGTGGATTAATGCGAATTGGAGACGTGAACTGTTTAAAACGATTCAGTTCGATTTTGTGAACTGGTTAAAAAAGATCGCGAACTGGATATCACAAACTGCTTTGTTTTGAACTCTCTCACAACAGACACGGAAGAGAAGACAATGCTGAATAAAGTCGTAGATGTTGCTATTTTTGGGCCAAAATGTATTTCCAATGCTTCAAAATATTCTAACTGACCCTCTGATGTCACATGGACTACTTTGATGATGTTTTTCTTACCTTTCTGGACATGGACAGTGTCCCGTACACACAGCTTCAATGGAGGGACTGAGAGCTCTCGGACTAAATCTAAAATATCTTAAACTGTGTTCCGAAGATAAACGGAGGTCTTACAAGTTTGGACAACGTGAGGGTGAGTCATTAATGACATAATTTAGATTTTTGGGTGAACTATCCCTTTAACAACTCAGATATTTTAATTTAAATATATCTGACTGATAAAACATAATAATTCCTCTTGTTGTGTATCATTCCTTAATGTATATATTTATCATTAAAATTTATTAAAATATAATATGATCCTTAAGCTTTTGAGAAACATTTATTTGTTCCTCTCTTCACTGTATTGCATTGTTTTTTTTTAAATTAAGCATTTAAAAATCATACAGTATTACTAAGACATATTATTGAGTTGTATAATAATTTCATATTATTATAGAGTGAATTAATATTTATATAATTTCATGTAAATGATCTGAAGTAAATATCTCATTGATTACTTTACAGAATTTCATCATACATTTTGCCCATATAAACATCAGCAACTGCACAAAATTGCATATAAAAAACGCATGCTAACACATGCATACTTACATTATTTATATTTTTTCTAAATGTTCAATAAAGTAGTATACATATAGATTTTTTTATGTAAAGCTTTACAGGAAGAAAGTTTGGAATTCGATCAAATGTGATGCTGTCAATATACAAACATTTTCAGTAAAATTTCTTACCACTAGATGGCAAAATAACAAGCTTAATAACTTTTTGGGTTTCTTTATTACTTAAAAAAAAAAGAGTATGGAAAGTTGTTGTGGAGTCAAGGGGCTGAGAGAGACAATGATTTTGCGACACACACACACACACACACAAGCACACTCCATCAATCTAGCAGCAACTGGGGTAGCAAGCAGAAGTGTGTCAGACTTTGGGGTGCATGTGCACATTTACATGCATGCATTTGCCTTCTAGAACTTCTTTCTAACCAATAATCTTTCTTAAAGATATTTTCTTTTTCTTTTTTTTCATAAAACCTACACTCTACTGCCACAGGACAGAAACAAAGACAAATCTAATCTTTTGGAGAATGGTTTCTCCAAATTAACTGCAAAGAACAGCTGCAAGGATTACAAATTGTCAAGGACCCTGTGGAACATTCATTTTCTCTCATGGTCACATTTGTATTTTTCCTGTAGTCCTGATTTTGCTTGACTCAAACAGTGCTTTACAACATGTGCAGACTTTGGAGGATAGCAGTTTTGCTCTGTGTCAAATTGGTGGACACCGCGAATGGAAATAGAGCACTCGTGCCAGAAAGAGGGACAGCGGCTTCCTCCTGCTATGGAGGTTTTGACCTCTACTTTGTACTAGACAAGTAAGTTATCCTAAAAAATGTTTCAATACATGGTTAACACAGTGTACATGCTGTGTTGGCATCTGTATATCATGTAAGGCTCACTTTGTTTGAGGGCTTTAACCCATTGTTTTTAATTTTTTTTTTTTTTTTTTTTTTTTTTTAGAGAGATATACGGTCTATTTTGTGGCAAGGTTTTAGGTTAAGTGATGCTTTCATTTACTGTATTAATGTTTTATCCTTACTACAGTAACTACATTTTTACATCTAGGTTTTTTCTCCCCTTACATCAATTGTTTTGTACTTATATTGTTTTACTTTTTGTGAAGTATTTTGCCTGAATAGTGTGCATATGATATATTTCTTTAAAACAATTGCCATGTTTGATATTTCATTGTTTAGTGCATAATGACATTCACACAATGTTTGCAAGAGAGAGAGAGAGAGAGAGAGAGAGAGAGAGAGAGATTCTAACAATAAAGATAACTGTTTTCCCATGTCTCTTCCAATAACAATAATGCATGAGGTGGGAAAATGGCATGTTAGGGGTCAATGTGGACACGCTGGCTGGATGCAAGTGCTGCCCCTTGAGGACAGTTTACAAATATGCAGCAATGAGCCAAAAGACTGCAAGAGAAGGATAGATTAAACAGCTGGGTTAAGAGGCCATTTGCCATATTGGTTCCCACATATGCAGTTTAATAGAAAAGTAATCTACACTAAAAAAAAAAAAAAAAAAAAGTTCCTATGATTTAGGATTTGTTTTGAAATAGTTTTTACCTTGAAATTGCTATTAGATAAAAATAAAATTAAAAAAGCAAGTAATATTGAATTGTATTTGAAATTTTGAGTGTTTTCTTTTCAGATGTTACTTTTTATATTTTAGAAATGATTGTTGTGCATTATGACTACAAACTGAGGTTGTTTTACTCTTGTTTGATCATTTACTTGGCATGTCGCAAGCTACCTTGACCTAATTTTGGCAGGCATTGTTGCGAAAGCCCTAGGACTTATAAAAGCACATGGAAAATCAATTACATACAGTTCTAAAATCTGTCATCACACTGTGATGTTTACCTGTGTGCTGTTAGCTTTTTTTATACAATATATATGCACACACATGAACATAGAATAGATTGGATGTGGATCGCAGTTTCCAACTATTTTGTTTCAGTCTAAACTTTTAACGCTGCTTGGCAACTTTTCCACTGATTGTTACGTTCATGTTCGATAACTGTTTTAAGTATAAAAAACACAGCTGTGTAAAACATTCCTCACGACTTGCATGTCAGTTCAGCTGTGAATCTGATGTTATTGTTGGACAGATTCATACTGTTATACAGTGACATACAGCTATATGCCAACTGATTTCCACTTTAGTGCCTTGGTTACTGCAAATCAAATTAGTTTTCATTTCATTAAATTTTTATTTTATTTTATTTTTTCAGGAAGACAATTTTCCTGAACATGACGATATTGATTATGTTATTGTCTGTTGGTGCAAAGAACATTTATAATGCAATATTCATGTAGTGTTCAGTCATTATCAGCACCCAGTGGCTGAGCAACAGCATGATTTCATCATCTTTCATCATACACAAGACTTATGAAGTCAAATATTACGGTTCTACTAGATACACAAAATAAATTCTAGAAATGATATGGAGAATAAAGTTAATGAATGCCCTGATGACAGAACATGCCATGTAGTCCAAATTCCTGAAAATGCTAGTGCAAGTTTTCTATTTTGCATTTGTACAATTTAATACAACAATTTAAATTCAATTAAATTACATTAAAAAAATTATAATTATTGTTTTTATTATTCTTATATAAATCAATAATTAATTTGAAATTAGTGAAATTATTCTCTCTCCACCCTCGATAACACGACTTAGGTGCCCTTGAGCAAGGCACCGAACCCCCAACTGCTCCCCGGGTGCCGCAGCATAAATGGCTGCCCACTGCTTCGGGTGTGTGTTCACTGCTGTGTGTGTGTGCACTTTGGATGGGTTAAAAGCAGAGCACGAACTCTGAGTATGGGTCACCATACTTGGCTGTATGTCACGTTACGTCACGTTACATCACTTATATATACATTGTGTGCGTGCGTGTGTGTGTGTGTGTGTAAATTTTCTCTAGAATGATTTATAATGTGCTTCAATGGGAATAAAGCTCATAATTGCTTATAATTCAACATTGTAGCTTTTCTTATTGTACAAAATACTAAATCTTTATTTCCAGTAAATAATAAAATCTATTTGAACCCAACTGTACTATTGAAGCAAAAAAGCAAAGACAGAAACCGTCAAATGCAGTCAAATCTGACGTTTGCAATAGCCAAGTCAAGTCACCTTTATTAAGCGCTTTAAACAGTACAGGTATGATTCAATGATGCAAACAGAATAGAATTTTGCTGCAAATCAGCTCTAAAAAAGGAAGACAATAGTAAACAGTCATAAAGCAAATTCAGTTCACTGTTAATTCAGTTCAGTTTAAGTCAATCAATAATTGAACTGGTTTAATTAATCTTTAAAGCAGCTTTGGAGAAAACAATAATGTCATCGTCCAGCTCACTTCATTTCTTAATCAACAGTGTCAGGGAATTGAAGTCATTAATTTTGCCAAATATTAAGGAAAAATGCCTAACTAAGAAAGGTGAAAGTAGTAAGAAACCCAAAATCCATCGGTGACAAAAATGGAGTGAAAGAAAACCTTGAGAGAAACCAGGCTCAGTCGGGAAGGCCAGTTCTCCTCTGGCCAACAGTTGTCATATTCATGTATTTTAAAATGCTACAGCAGATATAAACATAACTGGTCAGTCTGTGTAAAAGTCTATTATCTTCAGCTGACAAGAAAAGATGCAACAGAATGTATTTAGTATTTAAAACAGAAGCCTTCTAACTATGATGGGATAATGCCCACCATTAAGTTCTGGTTGTGATTAAAACGGGTTCGTTTATCAACACAAATCAATCAGCAATCACTTGGATGTGAGTTATGGGAAAGTCAGAGCTTGGTTGCTCTACTTATGGGCCATTTCTGCGGCTTCACTTTATAGCTGTGGGCTTGACGGTTTTGGCTCCTGTGCTCAGGAGGGTCTGTGAAGGCCATTTACCATTCTCCTCCATTCATTCAGCTCAAGAGCTTCTGCAGACAGTGCAACAAGAGAACAGTTGAGAAACCGGTGGGAATGAAGAAACGTGTTATGAAACTAATAATGTCACTCAACTCTAATGACCAAGAAGGCCTGTTGTTGTTTCTGGAACAATTCTAGAGCTTCTGCTTCTATTTGGTCAATAATATCCAGTGATCAAAATATTTGAACGTTGTCCTAAATGTGTAACATACCTTTCTCTGCCAACTTGACATATCAACTTAGAATAACTAGTTGACAATTTTTCAGCAGTAACGCAACTGAATGTTAGTTTTTACCTTGCAATGAAGAGATGCAAAAAGCAAAACTCCGTTGCAAAAGCCTTTAAATGTCATCTGAAATGTTAATCTAAAAGTAGCAGTTTTATCTAGCTTATATATATATATATATATATAAAGAGAGAAACATATATAAAGTTTGCAAATTAATCTTTTGATCATTTTGGTTCTTTTGAATTTGTTAAACTGGTTCACACAATTTTCTGAATTATTTATGAATCGCATGATCTGTGATGAATCTTTACTTGATCGAAGAGAAAACACTAAATGTACCAAATAGAACAGACCTACAAAGGTTTGTATAGGATTTTTCGAATAAGGGACCTCACCTTGTGGAGCTGGAATTAGGGCACCACCTGCAGGTGGGTGTGTGGGTAGCAGAGGGGACCACATGTGTCAAACTTAGCTCCTGGAGCACCATTCTGCATACCATGGGAAATCAAATCATTTCCTATACAGTATGCACAAAACAGTATGCTGGAAGAGTAGTATGTCCAAAATCATAGTTTTCAAAAAACTGTGAACGAAAAGTACCCAGATCACTTACTACTTCCACCTAGATTATAAAGTGTGTAGTCGATGACACTACAATCCCATGAGGCCTCGGGAGAGGATTAATGAATGGCAGTGATGAAGTATGTCCAAATTTGGTTTATACTATTCATACTCATACTATATAGAGCATGCGTTTTTTAATGGTCATTTTTAATGAAGTAAGTTTGAGTTCAAACATGGTACCTACTAAGACAGTAAATGATTTTGGATGCACCTTCACTGTCCTGCAGAGTTTAGTTCTAACCAGCTCCAACACACCTGCCTGGAAGTTTCTGGGACTCCTAACTTCATAAGTGTGTTCATAAGTGTGTTTAATTAGGGTTTGAGCTAAACTCTGCGGACAATGGTCCTCCAGGTGCTCAACATAATTTATGTTTGTAATGTCAGTATTGATGAATTAGGAGTTGACTGTATGAATACATAGACTCAAGCTCTCAGCAAGGCTGCCATTGTTACAATAGGTCATGGCATTATTATTATTATTATTATTTAAAGAAGGCCTACCATACTATACTACCTACTATATTTAATTAGTTATATCAGTTGTTAGATTTTGGAACATATTTTTATATTGACCTATTTCAACTTTATTGTTTTGCTTATGAAAATTCTATACTTTTTACAACACTGTAATGATTTTTGTGACTGGCTGACTATACAATATACTTTGCTTAACTGAACAGTAAAGCATTCAATACTTCTGGTACAGTTTATAACCAAGCCTTCACATTATGATTTAATCATGGTTTTATTAATCATGTGGCTCTGAACACCAAACTATTCCTGATCAAAGGTTAAATATAATGGGAAACCTTATGTACTAGGCTAACTGCTATTGTTTTGAGCCCAGCTATAATTGAAATGCCCTCATTGAACTGTTCTCATTCTGAAATGAAAGCCAAGAGATGCGGTTGGGGGTGGGTTTTGCACTCTCATCCATTCCCAAGAATTATCTAAACCTTTGGGTTAGGGAGGAACTGAATAATGTGACAATCCAGTCCAATTTCAGTGAAAATGAATAGGCAATCTTGGGCAGCTGTATGAAGGCTAGTTCATTAAGAGTTATAGCTATATAAATACATCCTTCGCTTTTACACGCTCACACACACATACCAGTTGCCTCTTGTTAAACCATTTCACCATCAGCTCCAGATGTCCCAAACCCGTCCTGCTTTGGCTGCTTTAGAGGCCTGGATCTCTCTAACAATGGAAAAACAGTGAGAGGGAGAGAAAAAAAAGAGGGAGGAGGACTGAGGCAGTGCCTAAACAATCCAGATACCTTTGCCACATTATCTCACATCATCTCAATGCAATAAATAATTCTAAACGTATAATGAGTCGGAGCAGAACCTTTTTTTTTTTCAGCTAGTGGCCCCAAAGGGTATTTGGACACACTTGTGTTTCTTCAACTACAAGAATTTTTATGTCCCAGCGAGTGGCTTTTATTCAAACTAACAGATTTTTATTTTTATTTTATTTCGCTGTTGTTAGGAAAGTGTCTTGTAAAACGTTTTTACTGACTGTTCCATCATCACTTATTTTTGTTACTTTTCTAATGTCTTTTACTTTTTGTACTATTTAGTTCTTGTCACAAAACCGTATTTTCAGTTTTCAGAAGGATTCTCTCTATATTAACTAGTTGCTTATTAGCATAGACATTGCTAGCATATTGGTTGTTTATTAGTATTATTAAAACACATAGTAATGCCTTATACTGCATGATCATATTTTAGATCCCTTAATCTCTACTTCAAACTTAACAACTAGCTTACCAACTCTTAATAAGCAGCAAATTGTAAGTTTATTAAAGCAAAACGTTAACATAATACCTAGCTAATAGTGAGAATTGGTCCCCAAACTAAATTTTGACTAGAGTTTTCTATTGGCTTTTGGATTATTGCAGACAATAAGCTCTGTGACCTACAAAAACATTTTGTTCATTATGATAATCTTGATGAACACAGTGAAGCTTAAATAGTCTCTACAAGTAAAAAGTTAAACACAGGGGTTTTAAACATAGGTTTTAAATTACACCATGGTCGAATGACTTTACAGTAAACTTGAAACAACTCTTTCAGTCTTTCCTGGAAAGTTTGAGTTGAATAGTTTACAGGATTGTGATTATAAACACAACGATGTGAAAGCAAACTAGTAATTATGAGTTTACCTATTCATTGTGTTTAGAGTTTAGTTTAGAGTCCCTGACAACCACTGTAGCCCATTTAGCCACTTGTTAAAACCACCTGACATACAAGCTTTAAAAAGCACTACTGAGGAATTTTTTTTTTTTTTTTTTTTTTTTTTTTTTTTTTTTGTAGATTAAATGTGCCAATATATTGTGCTTGTGCTACTGGACATATAACATATATGAAATCATATATATATATATATATATATATATATATATATATATATATATATATTTCACATGATTTCATCACAATTTGTTTGCTCATTTGCAAATGTAATACCTTGCGACTTTAGAGCCCCCTCATATTTAACATGCATTACCTAACCCTGTAGCAGATCTTTAACGGTGGAGCTGGGGAAGGTGGAGGGTTTTTGAAGTACTGCAACTGCTACAGCAAGCACTAGCCATGTATTTGAATAGCAATGATATTACTAGTAGACTGATTTATGGACCTATCAGTATACACCTTCTAAAGTTTCATTACAGAAGTTTGCATTAAGATTCGTATTATCCTAGTATTATTGTTAAACAATGAATGACCAATAATGTCTCAACACCAGCAGCCTTTAATTCTGTTTATGAATATAGAATATACAATTATATAGAATTCTAATTAATATGCCAAATATGCATACATTTCCATTCTTTTAAATCATATTAAATACAGTATGAATGTATCTATGAAAGTTTCACTGTGCCATTTCGTGAAGATAAACTGGTATAATTTACAGTGTGCCAAATCATACAGCATGCCTTGAGTACCTTATTGCTTTTATAAATGGCTTACCACTGCTCTCTTTTAAACATAGCTTTAGAAAGTACACAAGTTCTTTCACAGGCAGATTTCCAAAATATTACTGGCACTTTACTTTCTGTGGATGTAATTGTATTTGTTTTAGAGGAGTTTTCCTTCTGTCACACCCCTAGACTGTTTTGTTGTATTCCGTGTTCCAGTTTCTCCCCAGTCTGATTAGTTTGATTGCTTATTTGATTCCAGGTGTGTCTGCCTAGTTCCTTCATTGTCCTGAGTTAAAAAAAAACCAGTCAATTCTGTTTGTATTTGTCGGTTCTACTTGTTGGATTGTCTGTATTCCCTTGTTATTCCTTGGATTAAGGACTGTGTTCACTGTGAAATCTCCTGTGTATCCTCATTCCCTCGATCCGCACTCCTCGCCATCACAAATCGTGACACCTGCACAGAATCCTGCATAATTGTCAAACTAGTCATCTGTAAACTGAAATACGGAAGAGAAAACTAATTAGAAAAGAGTTGAATTTAATTAAAATTCCCAAGTAAAGTTTCACATGCATTACTACTGTATAATATAAAAAAGTATTAAGATTGTTGATCTTTGTCTTAATTCAGAGTCAATGGAATATTGACAGCTGGCATTACATTCATTCAGTCAGACAGCTGTTCTAGGAAGATAGTCGATACTCGAATGATTTCCCTCAAAGGAGCCTAAAAATGCGTCGATGTAGTTTTTGAACTGCTGCTTTAAAAAATCTTTTTCACACAGCTGTAAATCTCAAACTTGGCTATTCCTCTCAGCTTGTGAATCTTTATTGCTCCATTGATGTTCGACTTTAAGTGTCCAATATGTCTGTTTCTCCCTGCAGATCAGGAAGTGTGCAGCATCACTGGAATGAAATATATAACTTTGTGGAACATCTGGCCCATAAATTCATAAGGTAGGCAGTGTCAGAGTCTCACAAAAATCTGTGAATCTGCATAACTTTTTCTATATTTTGTGGATGAAAAAAATAAATAAATAATAATAATAATAATAATAATAATAATATACGTTGAGTGATATTGAGTGATTAGTTTCATCTCTAATTTTTATTTGGCTTAATAAACGTTCTGTAAATTATTTCAGTGAAGTATAAATAGGAATATGTGGGATTGCATTGAGACATTTGTACAATTAAATTGTGCTTTTTAAAATGATAATCTTAGTCTAACATACATGTTTGTTGTTGTATCTAGCCCTCAGTTGCGGATGTCCTTCATTGTGTTCTCTGATCAGGGCAAGATTTTGATGCGGCTTACAGAAGACAGGTGAATTAATTATTAATGTTCTCTATAGTATTTTGTGATTTAACTCAAGTCGTTCACACAAATCCTTTGCGGCATATCAGCTTTTGCAGTCTGCAAGGGTTTTTATTGTAGTATGGGTACATGCCAACAAATTACTGTAGTTTCACACTTCTGTTACCAAAAATAAAGGTCAAATCTGTCTGAATAATTTATCTGGCAGTTAATGACCCATAAAGAATGGCACATCTGCTGTAAGCCTAAACCCCTGGTCTTGACGATTGTCTCCTTAAAGGGGTAGTTCACTTAAAAATTTATATTCTGTGATTATGTCTGTTGTTCCAAACCTGAATAAGATTATTTCTTCTTTTGAACAGAAAAGAAGATATTTTAAAGTATTTTGGTAACCAAATAGAAGCCAGTAGTTTTGAATGCCATAGTAAAAAAAAAATACTATGGAAGTCAATGGCTACCAGCAACTGTTTGAACTGAGTGAACTATTCCTTTAAAACAGCACTTCAATGAATTCAACATGTGGCTCACAGTTTCTAAAGTTTGTATGCCAAATTCATTGTGACTAAGACTTTTCCATGTTTCCAGAAAACTGCTGGTTGTTAATGGTTGTCAGTGCCAATGAGTATTATTCATGGTATAATTTGTCTGTAGTTGTTGAAAATCTACTCCTTCCAGAATAAACTTACACTCCTGGTCTCCTGAATCCTCGTGTGTGTTACCAATGTTTGGTGGTTACAGTGAAACGATGCACAGACGTAGCAAGGATAAAGCATGATTGTGGCCATGAGGTATTTTTCATGCCCTTTTCTCTCTCTTTCATTGTTTGCGTTTGTCAGGGAACAAATACGGAAAGGTTTGGAGGAACTCAAAAAAGTGCTGCCAGGTGGAGACACTTTTATGCATGAAGGCATTCAGCGGGTAAGTGAACCAATAGAAACCATCTTGGCGTCAGTACCGCCCACCCAGCTATGACAAATAGCTTGAAATATCCTTCACGAAGGTTATGTTTGGCCACTACTCAGACAAATGGACCTAAAAACATAAAACAGTTCAGATTTTAAATTATCTTTCACAGCTGGTTAAATATATTCCTCATCTGTCTGTGAAATAACAAGTAACTGCGAATGTTGTTTGATCTGCTTGAGATTACAATATTTCTGATGTTTTTCTTTTCTCTTTTTTTGTGTTACTAGGCCAGTGAACAGATTTACTATGGTAACACTGAAGGTAGGCCCATTTTTGAACACATCTTGCTGAAGTTTAGACTAGTTTAAAGGTGCCATAGAATGCATTGATACAATATTGTAAATTGTTTTCTGATGTCCTCAGAGTGTGTATGCAATGTTTATCTCAAAATTCCCCACAGATCATTTTTTATAGCTTCTTGGAATTCCCACTTTTAGGGTATGAGCCAAAACGCTCTGTTTATGTGTATGTCCCCTTTAAATGAAAATGAGCTGGTGCTCCTGGCTCCCTTCCAGTGTTGCCAAGTCTGTGGTTTTCCCACAGAATTGGGCTTCTTTACACTGTTGCTGCATTTTTTTTTATGTCCGAGGGAGGTTTTGTTTTGCGAAACCTGGCAACACTGCTGCCCTCTCAGAAGAGTGCAGAGCTTCAAGATCTCATGCTCGAGGGCATAACAGTGTTACTGTCCTCACACATTGCTTTCAAACACAATTTTTAACTACCACATTCCTATTCATGATCATTTTGGTAGCACGTGAGGGCAGCATTAGTGAAAACAGGCATTGACAATGGTAGCTTTAGCAACATTATCCTTACAAAGAGACAAGAATCTCTTTGAGAACAAAACATTATGTGTGATGCTTACTTTGTCTGGATCTTTGCACAACTCCAGTGCTGAACTGCCCCCCCTTTGTGAGGCAGTCGAGTCCGGTGTAAAATGTTAGTACAAAGTATAGGACTTTTCCGGGGGGGGGCAATTCCTTCGAAAATTAAATGTAACCACCATGTCCTTAGCAGTCTATGGAAACTCCTATGTTTGTTGATGCATCCCAACACAAGACACTTTAAATGGCTTTTTGGTTCTGAAATTGTACCTCCAGCAGCTACAGCAAGAGAACAGTAATGCTGGACCGCAGCTTCTGACTCAGTATCACTCACTCACTGTGTATATGCTAATAGGGCAGAGACCATCAGAAATGGACAGGACTTTCACCGACTATGTCGTCATAAAGCACTACTCAGTAGACATTTCACATCGAATATGTCACGGAATGTACATGGGGCTACATATTGTGGGTTTTCGTCATGAGATCAGGCTTGAATAAATGATGACAGAAATTTCATTTTTGGGTCCTAAAACCCGTACCTGATAGCACATGTACATAGATCTTACAGATGTCTGTCAGATGTACACAGCTGATGCTTTCCAGATTAAGCAATCTTTAACAGATGTCCTGCAGATGAACATGTGCTATCTGGGGTATGACATTGTTGCTTATACTACGATAACCTGCAAAGCAGTCTGAACTGGTTATTTAAGCTGGTGACTAGCTGAGCCAATGTAGCTTGTTTAAGCTGTTTCAAATGGTAAAATGGATGAAAAAGGTGTAACTCAAAATCTGGCATTAAGTTGCAAACATGATGAAAACTTTGTTTCTATGTGAAGGATACCGCACAGCCAGTGTGATCATCGCCCTTACAGATGGAGAACTGCATGAAGATCTCTTCTATTATGCTGAGAGAGAGGTGAGAATGTTTAAAGCATCAGGAAGAGAAAGAAAAGAGTGGAGGACTTGGCAGTCCCTTGTAAGAAGTATGCTTTATGTTAAGAGTTTTTTATGGAAATAAATAATAGTTAAGAATATATTTAAACAAACTGAATGTAATGTTTTTGGACACTTGATTGCATGTTAATGCAATTTCATAAAAAAAATATTTTAATTGCATTTATAAGATGCCACTATGACCCTCTTAAGTAGGACTTACTGAAAGTAAATCTTTGTAATTTATAATGAAACAAATTGTCTTTAAAATATAGTTAAAGGTTTCTGCCAAATGCTTTATTGTAATTTCTGTTGTAACTTGTATATCATGTACGTAAATATATTTGTAATTACACATTTGTATGATGAAATGGCAATTTAGTGCATTTCAAAATGTTAAGACATTAAAAACACAATAGAGTTATAATTATAATTAAGTACTTTACATGTGCTTTAGAATGTTACACATCATAATCTTAAGTGTACTGTACTTAAAGCATGACAAAATATTATTAAAACATAAAAATTTAAAATCTACTTTTTATCACTTTTTATTTGACATTATTACAAAATGCATTTTAAGTCCATTTAAATAGCATTTTATTTAATTAATGTTATACTATCTACAAGTTTTTTATAGACTTTTTAGAATTTGAAGTACACTACAAGTGCACATTCATTAAAATTAAGTGTATTTCATTTTCGCAAGGGGTGTCGTCACTGAAAGCAATGTTTACTTTGGTGTTCACGAGGTAAAGTCAGGGTCATCGGTGTCCCATTTGAATTAATTTGCATGCTGGGAATTACATCACACGTTTCTCTTTTCTTCATCATCCTGTAATACAGATGGTAACAATATTACAACAGTATCAACCTATAAGAGCCATTGCTTAAACAAATTAATAATAAAGAACAGCAAATCTCATGAGCTATCATAAACCGGTATAAATCATCAACATGTATTTTTATGTACAAAATATCAGCCACACTCACTGAAATAATAAGTCAACAAGCTTGCCCCCCACCCTCCCTCCCAATTTTGGGTGAAATGCACAGTTCACTGGCTGCCACAGAGCCAGAGACAGACACCTTTTTTGCACTGCACATTATAACCAACGATTCTGTTGAGTTTATAACTGCAAGATGAGATGACTTTTTGAGAGTGCTTGAACTCCCTAGACTGAAGTGAAATTGTTCTTTGATAATGTAAACTTTATTTTCTCTCTCTCTCTCTCTCTCTCTCTCTCTCTCTCTCTCTTTTGTACAATGAAAGTGTTATAATTAGTAATATTTTTTTTCAGCAGTGACATACTGTTAGCCTGTATCAGTTTGTTGCTGCTTTGTGTCACATGAAAAGCAAGAGAGCCCCCTCCCCTTCACTCATATCCCTCAAAAATGATTACCCTGACACTACAACACATTGCCAAATAAATGAAACATGATGGAACATAAATTTTTGTTGAAATTGTTATATAGATTATCTCTAGAGATTGCACTGATGCATGATACAGTACATAAAAATGACTGAATCAACAATATTAGGTTAATAAGTTAAAATGAATTTTAAAATTGTGTCCCCTAAAAGCACAAGTGATGATCTGTAGATGAAGCAGTTAATGTGATTGAAGTGTTTCTGCTCTGTTTCTCTCAGGCCAATCGCTCTCGCAGCCTGGGTGCCTCTGTGTACTGCGTAGGAGTGAAGGATTTCAATGAGACTCAGGTGTGTTTGTGTGTGTGTTGTTTGGTGGTATGGTAAGCTTTAAACAAGATCTTGGCACTTATGCCAAAGTGTTACAAGATTTTTATAAATTATGATTGGGGTGTATATGGACTAGCACTTGTTTAAGTAAGTATACTTTATACAATTTGTTGTAATACTTTTTATTTATTTATTTACTTTTCACTTTTCCTAGCTGGCCAAGATCGCAGACAGCAAAGATCATGTCTTTCCAGTAAACGATGGCTTTGAAGCTCTACAGGGTGTCATTGGTTCGGTGAGTGTTTATGTAGATTATTTAATACAGTACACTGCATTCTATGTGAAAAATTCTGTTATGGGCAAAGTCACAATTAAATTTTTATATAAAACAAATACCATTATGATTGTTTCCATTCATTTACCAATTTTATTTGTCAGTTTTATTATTATTATTTTTTTATTTTTTTTCAGCATTAATTTAATTCAAAGTAGTTAAAGAATTACAGTGCACCACTGCAGATTGTTATTTTGGTATCATGTCGATTTAATATTTTAAATTAAATTAATTTTAAGCAATTAAACTCAAGTTTTTATTTAAAAATAAGATGATTTGTTTTACAGTGAAAAGTTCATCATGACCAGTCATTCATGCACTCTCTGTGCATTGCTTTCTTTATGCTGAATTAATTTAATACTAATTTGACCAGTTTAAGAAAAGTTCCTAGACATCCATCAGGACTTCCAGTATATATATACACACATTTTAAATTAACATAAGGTAGTGCTACTTTTATGCTAATTTTATATATAGCATAAAAGTAGCACTGCCTTATGTTAATTGGAAAAATTGTGTTCCCTGTTCACAGACTAAACACATTTCTAAGTGCACTATTGGTTAAAGTGTTGACTTCCTCCTTATTCACATTTTTAACAATTGTATTTTTTTGTGAAAAAATGTATAAGATTGCATAATCAAGAATCATATTTCAAGTTTTTTTTTTTTCATAATTTATTTCAAATAATTTATTTCTAATATATATTATGCAACATAAATATCAGTTTCATTTTAGCAATTCTTATGCAAGTGTTATATCTTTAAAATAAATAGTGTGATATCGTATCAGCTTTATATTGACCATCTACCACCCTGCTGTCTAAGATAGCGGCCTTCACAAAATCTGTTTTCGTCAACCACTAATATTAGTGGAGAAAGATGCTTCAGCGACAGATTTTACAAACAAGGACAAACAGAGCCATGTCAACCTAACAATGCTTGACCTCATGGGTAAAAATGAACCTATGAATCAGCCTCTTAATGAAAAAAGAAGAAGAAGAACAGAAGAATTAAAGAAAAACACAGAAGTGAAGAACAACAAACAAGAATATTCATTCAGTCCCATCTGATGATGCTGGATTGTCTCTAGTATCAGTGAGACCTGCCATGCCCTGCCTGGACCGCTTTGATCCCACAGTCAGCTGGAGTCTGTCCGAACAGCATCAAAGCCCAGTCACTGTGTCCTTTCTTTTTTGCAATGAAAACCAAAGATTGAGATTTTTTAAAGCTCTGAATCTGAAGTGGAAGAAACTTGGAGATGTTTGGGTAAAGTCTCATCTCGCCCATGCAGAGGCTGACTGTTTCATGAGCTGAGACTGGGGTCAGTCCAGCTGGCCTCCATCTGCTGTCAATTAGCTGCATGCTGAAAGATCTTGGCTGAAGCTCAGGAGAAGAGTGTTGTAAATCAGCAGGGAGCTCGGGATCTGAAAACATACTTCCATGGATGACAGAGAAAGGCAGTAGATATGTAGATCAAAACAACCTCGCCACACATAGGTGCTGGTATGGCTGATGAAGGCTATTTCCAGGATGAGAGGAAAGAGGCGGAGAAAGCAGATTTGATGTTCAAAACAAAAATGCCACATGAGGATTGTCCAGTTGAGGCTCTGAAGGAGAAGTGTTGCTATAATTGGTGGATTCTTAAAAAGAAAAGTCTTCTCCATTTTCTATTTCCATTAACTGTTTGTTAGATTAATTTAAAGGGGCTTTTCACATCTAAGCATTCTGCCATGAGT
Organism: Carassius gibelio; assembly: GCF_023724105.1. Taxonomy (NCBI): domain Eukaryota; kingdom Metazoa; phylum Chordata; class Actinopteri; order Cypriniformes; family Cyprinidae; genus Carassius; species Carassius gibelio. Next base: position 25,933,239 of record NC_068403.1, on the reverse strand, counting down.
TACTCACCCTTGAGTTATTCCAAATCCTGTATATCCTATATATGTAAATGCTGTTGAAAATAAAGAAATGTATTTTAAAGAATGTTGGTAACCAAACGGTTTCTGGTCCTCAGTGATTTCCACTGTATTATTTCTGTACTATGGAAGTCAATGACGACCAGTAACTGTTTGCATTCTTCATACTATATTATCTTGTATTCAGTAGAAAAAAAGAACAATTCAAGGGTGAGAAAATTGACAAAATTGTCAGTTTTGTGTGAACTGGCCTTTTAAAGACATTGAACTGAATGGTCATTTAGCATTAGCTCAGCTGACCCACTGAGTTTATCTTTGTACCCATCAGATCTTGAAGAAATCCTGCATAGAGATCCTTGCTGCGGAACCTTCCAGTATCTGTGCTGGAGGTAAGTACAGTTCTCACTAGATCAACTGCTTGAGTAACAGCAATAAGGTCTGCTCAAGCAGCAATATATAATAGGTTTAATAGGTTTGATACAGAAAGTGAACATCTGATCAAATTGATGTGTTGATTTTAATATTTAAAAAATATACCTTACATTACATACCTTACGCAATCACACATCTGGAAAAAAAAAAAAAAAAACAGACTGAAAACACAGACTGAAAAACCCCCAAAATGTGTTCTTGGAACGTTAAAAAGGCACTTAAAATAAATTAAACATTTGATTTAATTTTATTTAGAAGTAAGTTGTTGACTTCAACTATTCAAAATTGCAAATGTTCTTTTAATAAATGCTGTCTGGTAATTTTCTCAGACATTATCTACTAATTTCAATAGGAATGCACACAATCTGGAACTATGCATGAAGCTGAAAGATTCTCGCCCAGATTTCACAATGGGTTCAAGTGGGTCATGTGAATTTGCTGTGTTGACCAGCAGAAAGCTGTTTGGTTTGAAAGTGTCTTTGATATGAGCTGTGCTTCATACAGTTACAACAGACAATGGACCTGTCCACCCACAAAATTTAGAAGAAATATTGATAATATGAAACAAAACAAAACAATAAAATAATAAAAATACAATGAAAAAAAAAAAAGCTTTGAACCATGTTTTTTTTTTTTTTTAGAAAAAAATCTTCTGATTTGTTTTCTCGCAACTGTCTTTCAAAATTTGCCACGTGATTAAATATTGTTATTTGTGAACTTCTTGTTTTAAAGAGGCGTTCCAAGTCGTCGTGAGAGGAAATGGATTCCTACATGCTAGAAATGTGGACAAGGTTCATTGCAGCTTCAGAATAAATGACACTCTTACCAGAAGTAAGTACCTTGACATTTTTTCAAACTTTGTGCCATTTAAAACAAATAAATAACAGTTCACCCAGAAATGACCATTCTGACATTATTTACTCACACTTTATGTTGTTTCAAACCTGTATGATGTTTTGGGCATCACTGTTTTTAAATAAGTACAAATCATGGTTACTATGAATTGTCAAGTAACAAAAATGCATCAAAGAAGCATCATGAAGGTTTGTTCAGTGAACAGACCTGAAGAACAGACCAGAGGTATCAAATAAAAGTTTTGTTTTATGGAAAGATGTTTTGTCTTTCACAGAGAAAAAAACAAAAAAAACAAACAAAGTCACTGACTACGTTTACATGCAGCCGATAACCCGTTCAAAACCGGGATATTAGCAATAACCCGGTCGCGCACGGCCATGTAAACACCGGCAAAAACCCGGATATGCTCATATTATACCTGGGGTACCCCTTTTCTAACCCGAATATTTGGTCTTTTGAGTCTTTGGATACAGGAAGAAGAATCGGAAATGACGCATATTGCGTCTTACGTCCAGACGCTAACCGTGCATCGCCGTTTACATCGGGATATTGGCGACTGATTACACATTCCATGTATACTGGAGTAACTCTCTCTGCTCACGCATGTAAACGGGTTATCCCGAATGTTTCAGAAACCCGAATAGTGACCTTAACCCGACCATAGCCCGAATTTTAACAGCTTGTAAACGTAGTCAGTGATGGTGTTATGGAGTGACAGTTTTCATTTTGGGGTGAACTATGCCTTTAAGCCAACTATTACATTACATTGCATTACCAAGACCACGTATGCTGAACACATCACAGGCTCAGTGAAGACTATTAAAGGCTAAATGTTGTGTGGGATGACAGCAGTCTTATATAAGACATTTCTGTGCCTTTTTGCATAATTACCATATGGTTGGAATGATTTGAGTCAGAATCTATAAACCAGCTGATTAGCTATCATTTTTCCACCAAATGTCCCAGAAGGCTAATTTTCATAAAAACCTTGGAACAGCCGAGAATGCCATGCCAGTCCCATTTGTATTTTTGGCTAATAGTAGTTTTTAAAGGCTGCATTAGGAGTTTTACAGGATGGATTCTTGCCAAGGAAATATAAGAAAGAAACACTTGCACACAAAAGGCTTACCGCATTCGGATAGCCCTTCAGGCAAATGTCAGCTCTGCAGGTCTCATGTTTAAACAGGACCTGTGTATTTCTTGCACAAAGTGTTGCAGAGCCTGGTGGATGAGTCACAGGAATGATTAAATTAAATCAGTATGCTATCAGAAGTACAGTGAATCATAACCGAATTTTGCTTTAGGACGAACATTTTATGTTGGACATCAAATGGTAAGAAAACCATTCTTCATAAAATGCAAGTCAGTGGCTGCCCGTTTACGAGAATAATAAAGCTTTATAATATAAAGCTTAATAAAAGCTTAATTAATATAATAAGGCTCCTGACGATATATTGAGGTCTTATGAAGCGAAACAATAAGTCTGTGCAATGCTATCTCATGACCAATTTGTACGTATTGTACGAGATGGCTAATTCGTACGTATTTGTACAACCTCACATGATTTTTTATGATTTGTCTAGACCCCAGTGACGCGTAGGTTTAGGGGCGGGGTTAAGTCTAGGTCATTCATTCAAATTCATAGGAATTGTGCAACTCGTAAAATACATATGATTTAGCACAATTTAAATGAATTAGCCACCCCGTAAAATATGTACGAATTGCTGTGAGATCAGGCTGGTCTTTGCAAGAAACTATTATTTAAAGCATTATTACCTGTAATCCACAGCATAATCATAGGACATAAAAATATAGTCTTACAAACTGATAACTATAAAGACAAAGTTATTGTTTAAATGACAATTTTCAACTTTAACAATAACAGCACAGAGAAACGATATTGTTGTATTCAGTTTCTAAACAATTAATGATGAACAATTAACATTATCTTGAGCATTTGAAGTGGTAGACAAGACAAAATAATAGCAGCATGCAATAATAAAATGCAGAATGTCTTTCTTTTAGCCACTAATTAATCAAAAAGTAAAATAGTTACAAATTGCCAGTGTTGTTGGCAACAGATTTGCAATACATGGCATCACCCACTTGAGAACTTTTACAAAAAGCTTTGCCTTTACAGAAACAAAGAGTTGTTTTCTGCTTCAGCGGCTAGCAGGACAGAGAGTCATGGTTTACATATGTCCCATGATGGCTCTTTTTTTTTTCCATAACTGCCATAGTAATTAATTTAAGCATTGTATAATAAACTAAATCTGCCTTTAATTGTCTGGTGACTTTCTCTTTTGAAGTAAAGCTATTAAAGTTCAAGTGATTCTATGTTGACATTTCATATGCAGCAATACTGTAATGGTATTAAAGCTTCAGGGAGGGTCTCATTCTCTACAAACAATCGTAATTTCATTCAAATTGGCACTGGTTGTAGATCAAAGCCCAGTCATCTGACATCAATCCCATTTTACAGTATCAGTAATGGGTACCAGCTCTGATGCGTCTTATCTCTTTGCCTGTGTTTGCTCTGATTAAAGCCGGACGTTTCAATCATGGCACCATGCTAATTGTTTGTGTCTGATAAAGACCAGAACATCCGGTTGATGAGTGTAACTGTGTCATGGAAGTAATTTGACCTTTTTTAGTCCACTTTTCAGCAAACTGGTCCCACTTTCCCCTCCTCAAGGCACATGCCCAGACCTACAATAAATCTACTCTGACTTTGAGAAGGCCTGTTGTTTATTTGCTCTTGACCACTGTAAACACTAGAGAGGATGTCCTGTAAATGAATGAAAATGTCCATCATGCACAAACCTGCTCTCCTTACTTTGAACCCAAGACTGATGGCAGGCTGTCGGAAAAAGAGCCATGTGTGGTTACAGCGCGTTGACCTTCTGTCTTGCTTCTGACTAGTCTGTAGATTAGAAATTTTCATACTGTCCTAATTAGAATACAAGATGACTTTTAGTGCATCTAAATATAATGAAATACATGGTTGGACAAAATAATATAAATACCCATTATTATATGGGTTTATATAATTTGTGTAGGGGTACAATAAAAATAAAAATAAAAATATTGTGTCCAAACAACACAGAACTACTGCAGCAAAGTGACAACAAACCTCAATAGTCACTTTGAAGACCCTGTTTCCTCACAGAGACATCATTGACATCATTGAATTCAATGATGAACTGCATTTTTGAATTGTTGACACACTGTTTTCCTATTTAACGCTGTTCAATTGCTTTGTCACAGTTGTTCAAAGCGCTATATTAATTAAGGTGACTTGACTTGACCGAGAACTTCCAATGAAGCCAACATTCATGAAAGAGCAAAAATTAGAATAACAGACACCAATGATAAAATGTGAAAAAGATGGTGTCGTTGTCATAAAACTTGGACAGCGGGAGCACCATCATGAACTTCAACATCACCTCACTTGAATAATATCAAACCACTGTGGATAGTTTTGGAGAGACGAGTAATAAGCAGATTCCCAATCTATACAACAACAAAACGGTGGACTATTCAGACGTTGTATGAATCTATTCTTAGAAGGTTGGAAGCTTTATTAAGGGCAAAAAACTTCAGTAAAGAAGTGCCTATGCCTATTTCCCCAGGTGTTCACATTTTTGTCTGGCCTTGGATTTGCTTTGATGGTATGGAGTTTCATACGTATACTAATGTGCGCCAATGCAGGCTGATTGGGTCAATATTGCCCACAATCCCTTCTGTAGCAGACCCCGCCCGAATGATGGCCCAAGCTTTACTGATGTTAATGAAGTTTATTGAGTCCGTTTTCACTCAAAAATCACCGTAAGACTCCAAGAATCACCGTAAGAGCTAAACCAACAAAGTACAAGAAGCGCGAATTACAGACTAGTTCAAACCTCTATCATTAACATACAGTGAATTACACAAAACAGTCATTACAACAAACAGTTATCAAATATATACAGACCTTATGCATTTTCGGGGGGTGCTTAAAGTTGCAAACGTTATCTGCGACACAACTCTGATGAACTTGAACTGCGTGCTCTCCCTTTCCTTCCCTGTAGACTACAACACCCGTCAAAATAAAAGTCCCTCTTTAGTAAGACAGATAATGCATTTCTTAAACCCATTTAAACTCACAGAAAGTCTGTTACACTCCCACCAAATTATAAATGTTATTTTGACATGCATAATTTTCAAACATAAGTAATTTTAACTTATAATAACCATTTTGTGTGCATGTGTGTAAAGCAAAGTCCTTTTGAAGATTTGTTCACTCCGCTTCCAATAATAAGACCAACTTCTGAGCTGGTCTCTCTACGACTGAGACCTTGTTTACCCGTTCTCCTTTTTTGTTTAGTTTTTTGTCACCGAGTGCTATTGTGACTTTCCTTACTAGTCCATCTTGGCTAGTTACAGTGTCTATGACCCGTCCTAGTCTCCACTCATTTCTTGGAAGGTTCTCATCTGTATCCATGACCACATCACCAATCTGCAAATTCCTTTTTGGAGCATGCCAGCATTGTCTAGCCGTAATGTTGTGGAGATACTCTTTTTTTCCATCTACTCCAAAACTGTTCAGTAAGGTACTGCACCTGTCTCCATCTCTTTCTCCCGTAGATGTCTTCTCTTATGAACTTTCCTGGTGGTGGTAGGACCGTGGTGGCTTTCATGGTAATCAGATGGTTAGGTGTGAGTGGTTCTAAGCTCTTGGGGTCGTTCAGGTTATCCACTGTAAGGGGGCGACTGTTGACTATCGCCATGGCTTCATAAAATAAAGTGCGCAGTGAAGCATCGTTAAGCCTGCCTGATGAGAGGGAAACTGTAGCATTAAGAACACTCCGTACAGTTTTGATTTGACGCTCCCATACACCACCTGCATGACTGGAATGAGGGGGATTCATTACAAAATCACACTGTTTATCTGCAAGGAAAGCGGTGAGCCTTTCTGGGTCAAGCTGCTGTAATGCTGAGTTCAGTTCGTTTTTTGCGCCAACGAAATTGGTACCTTGGTCACATCTGATCTGCCGTACTGTGCCTCGAATTGCAATAAAGCATCGCAAACTGCTGATGAAAGCATCTGTGGACATATCTTCTAACATTTCTATATGAATGGCTCTTGAACAAAAGCAAGTTAGAAGCAGACCATACCTTTTGTGCTGTTTTCTTCCTTCTTTAGTCATGAATGGACCAAAGCAATCCATACCACAATACACAAACGGTGGGGAAGGCTCTACACGTTCTGTGGGAAGATCACTCATCCGCTGGCCTTCCACAGGTTTTCTCAACCTTCTACAAGGTACACAGTTGCGAATGTAAGATGTGACAGCTCTGTTTATTCCAGGTATCCAATAGCCGGAAGATCTGATTGCATTAATTGTGAAACCCTTTCCTTGATGCTTTACACTTTCATGATAGTGTGCAATAATCAACTTTGTTACATGATGATCTTTAGGAAGGATCAGTGGGTGCTTGAACGAGTGAGTGCATGATGAGTGGATAAGTCTTCCTCCCACCTTGATCATACCATGAAGGTCTATGAAGGCGTCCAGGTGATGAAGTTTATTATAACCTGGAAGTTGTTTTCCTTGACTCAGGACATCCATTTCTTTCTGATATGCTTGTTTTTGAACTCCTTTTAGAATCAAGCCTTTTGCATGTTCCTGTTCACCTACAGAAGCTGGCGCATTAGTTTTATCCTTCTTAATCCGTCTCACAAGGCGTGCAATAGCTTTGACAGCATTAGACCAAGATGAGAACTTTGACAAATGGTCTACAAGATCTTTACTTTCTGTGGTTTCTGTTTGAAACGTCTGGATCTTTTTAACTTCTGGATCTCCTATTGGAAGCTCCGGTACAACATTTGAGGTCTCTATTTCTTTCTTCCACAGGAATGAAGGACCTGAGAACCAGTTGGACGAGAGCAATTCATTTATTGTTCTTCCTCTTGAAGCATTGTCTGCTGGGTTATCATCTGTTGGGACGTATAGCCATTGTTTGGGTGCTGTGCTTTGGCGTATTTTTTGGACTCTGTTGGATACAAACGTATGAAAACGACGGGCGTCGTTATTGATGTAACCCAAGACCACCTTTGAGTCAGTCCAAAAGAATTCATTGACATTGGTGAGGTCAAGCTCTTCTCTGAGCATATTGCTCATTTGGACTGATACCACTGCTGCCGTCAACTCTAACCTTGGAATTGTAGTAATCTTTACAGGAGTAACCCGGGCTTTGCCAATGAGGAAAGTGCAATGAATCTCATCCTTCTCATTGATTACTCTCAGATAAGAACACTGACCATAACCACAGGTACTTGCATCAGAGAAATGATGTATTTCCGTTTTTACAATTTTACCGAAATCAGCAGGCACATAGCATCGTGATATGTCCACCTTTTCCAGATTGACAAAGTCATTCTGCCATTTCTCCCACCATGGGCTAAGAGCAAGGGAAAGTGGATCATCCCAGCCTGTACCCTGGTGACACATTTCCTGTAGGATCCTCTTACCATTGAGAACATAGGGAGCTACAAAGCCCAAAGGATCATATATGGAGGCAACCGTTGACAATATGCCACGACGTGTTGTAGGTTGACCTTTTAGTGGGATATGGAATTGGAAGCTATCACTCTGTATGTTCCAATGAATTCCCAGCGCTCTTTCAAGTGGCATGTCATTGAAGGTAAGATCCTTTGTTTCAAAGTTTACAGCACGTTCTGATGCTGGTATGCTCTGCAGAACAGTGTTGTCATTTGACACAAACTTGTGAAGTCGAAGACTTCCCTTTATGCACAACTCTCGTGCTTCCTTTGCCAGCTGAATGGCCTTTTCCACCGTCTCTACACTTGTGACTCCATCATCAACATAGAAGTCTCTTAAGATGAACTGAGCGGCTAATGGGTATGATTGACTATGCTCACTGGCTAGATATCTTAGTCCATAGTTTGCGCAACCAGGCGAAGAAACCGCGCCGAAAAGATGCACTTTCATCCGATAATCTTGAAGCGCTGAATTTGTGTCTCCGTTTTTCCACCATAAGAAGCGCAGGTAATCTCGGTCATTTTCCTGGACATGAAACTGGTGAAACATTTTTTCGATGTCACATATTACAGCTATAGGATGCCTTCTGAACCTAACAAGGACTCCGGTGAGATTGTTTATCATGTCTGGTCCTGGTAACAAATGTTCGTTGAGACTTGTGCCTTTGAATTTTGCGGAACAATCAAAAACGACACGTAGCTTGTCTGGCTTTTTTGGATGGTAGATGCCATGATGAGGTATGTACCACTTTTCGCCAACAGTTCCATCATCATTCACTGTTTCTACATCACCTCTTTCAATGATGTCATTCATGTAAGCAATGTAGTCTGTCTTATATTTCTCGTTTCTACAGAATTTCTTGTTCAAATGATTGAGTCTGACCTTGGCAAGCTCTCTGTTATCAGGTAAGTATGGCCGTTGTTTGAACGGAAGAGGCATTTCATAATGTCCTTGAGCATTTTTCTTTATACCTTCTTTGAGTTTGTCTAGGAACACAATATCATCCTGAGAAATTGTCTTTTCATCTGCTGTGACATCCTTAAAGTCCGACTCGAGTACACGGATGGCATCCATAGGTGTCAAAGCTGGAATCTCCTTTGTGGCTATTCTGTGACACAGACTGACTGATGTTGATCCGTTGATACCTGGTGTGGAGCAGCCCACAACACTCCATCCTAAGTCAGTTAGAATAGCATAAGGTTCATCATCTTTTCCTAGTATAACTTGCCTGGGAGCTAGCACTCTGTGGCAGTTGTAGCCAATAAGTAAACCTACTTCACAGCTGAGAAGAGGTGACATTTCGTCTGTGATTACCTTCAAGTGACTCCAGTTCTTTGCCGTTTCCTGCGTTGGTATGTGATCACGATTGACAGGAATACACTCCTTGGTGTATACTGGAGGCAGATTGATATGTACTGATGAATTGTACCCTCTCACACGAAGATCAGACACTCTTTTACTTTTAATTATCATACTATCTCCCATCATGGTGGTAAGTTTGAGTTTTATTGGCTGAGAATCCACTTGCAGTGTATTACTCACTTCTTCATCAATGAAAGTGGTGTCACTCTGAGTGTCTAACAAAGCATAGACAAGCTGTTCATTGGATGGATTTTTGATGGATGACACCCACACAGGTACAATCATGGATGTAATGACTGAACGACCTTGTCTTGTGATATTAAGCGATATGGCATCTGTAATCTCACTCTCACGTGCATGCTCCATGCTTACCGTTGGTTGCTTTCTGTTTCCGTTATTCTCATAGTTGTAGTCATGAAGACATGTGGGATGTCGCAGTTTGCATACATCACATGTGTGGCGATGCCGACAATCCTTAGCACAGTGACCTGGTTTCATACACCCAAAACAGAGTTTGTTGTCTTTGACATAGGACCTTCTGTCTTTCAGAGACTTTACCATGAATTCTGGGCACTTACAGAGTGGATGGCTGTCATCTTGACACAACATGCATGGTGTTTTTAACTGTCCTTTAGCCATTGTCTGTTTGTCACTGTTTTCTGTTGTTTGTGTTTTGAAGACAATCGCCTTGTTTCTTTTGGTTTCATTTGAGATTCTTCTCTCATGAGGTGACTCGCGTGAATGAAGAGCATGTAGAGAAGTGATAGGATTACACACTATTTCTGCTTCAGTTGACATGAATTTTACAAAGTCTTGAAAGCTTGGAAATTCCTTGCCATCCATAAGTGATGTTGTGACTTGGCGGTTCCACCTGGAGGCTGCCCAGTCAGGAAGTTTCTGTACCAGCTTTTGATTCTCTTCACAGTCGTTTAATATTTCCAGGCCTTTAACATGAGGTATGGCTTGCAGGCAGGCATTTAAGAAGTCTGAAAATGTTCTCAGGCCTTCTGCATCTTTGGATGGTATTCTTGGCCACTTTGACAGCTTTTCACGGAATGCTCTTTGAATGACAAATGGCTGCCCGTATCTTTGGTTAAGCTTGTTCCAAGCATCTTTGTACGCTTCTTCATCATTACGATAAAAGGTGCCTTCAAGATATTTGTGTGCTGAGCCACTGACATACTTTTTCAAATAATAGAGTTTATCAGCTGCAGAGATGCCTTTTCTATCTATAAGTGACATAAATGAGGCTTTCCAGTCCACAAACTGAATTGGGTCTCCATTGAACACTGAAGGCTCGGGTATGGGTAACCTGTTGATGGCTATGCTGTCCTGAACTGCCTGAGCAAGATGGGACACTTCACTGAGAGGTGTTGACTGAACAACACTGCAATGATGTAACATTTCATTTCTCTGCCCTTGATGATCATTCGGTATTGACTGACTTCTTGTCTCTTGTTTTATTTCTTCATCATAGGATTTTATTCTGGCTCGAGCAACCTCTATATCCTTTTCCACCTGCAGCCGTTCCAGTTCAAACTTTTGAGTTTCTAACTCTCTTCTGAGTTGCTCTTCTAAAGTTCTTATTTTTTCCTTTTGTTGCCTTTCTGTTTGCATCATCTTATATTCAGCCTCTTTTGCAGCCAGTTCTGCTGCAGCATCTGCACGTTTGCTTGTTGCACTAGAGGATCTGGAATGGCTACTGACACTTGTTTTTGAAGCACTGGAACCATATATAGAGCGAGCATAACTATGTGCTAAAAGTTCACGCAGCCTGCCCCTTTCTCTTTCTGCATCAAATTCGCCATCTACAAATGCCATTCTTTCAAGCACTATTTTGATTATGTCATTGGTCACAGCTTCACATGCATCAATTTTACGTCTTAAATCTGCAGTAGGTGTAACATGTTCCCTTATGTCACTGAAGAGTTTCAAAATATTATTTTTTTTGTCCTCAATAGAGTCAGCCATTTCAGCCAGCTGTTTATCAGTTATGTCAGTTTTTAAGCTCTGTCTTGCTTTACGAGCTTCTATCTTCCATTGCTCATACAAAGTGTTTAATCTTTTTTCTTTCTTACAGCATTCATCTTTCTGATAAGCAAGCATTTTCTCCGTGGGCATATGCGGACGTTCTGAACGTCGAGTGAGTTCTTTACTGTCTTGCTTTTGACACTGAGATTCAGGTTTATCTTTATCCTTATTTTTAACTGCTTCATTTTTATCCTTTTCACCTTCAATATCCGTCTGAAGCAGGCTTTCAGAATCCGGTTCGTCCGTATCCATTTCCATAGTGAACTCGTTGACTACAGCGACTCTGCTCCGTAGACCATCACGCTGATTCCGACGTGCAGCAATCCGTCATATTGCCATCGTGAGCATGCACGTGCATCGCGGATCTTAACCAGCGAAGGTAAAGCTCTTACTGTAGCAGACCCCGCCCGAATGATGGCCCAAGCTTTACTGATGTTAATGAAGTTTATTGAGTCCGTTTTCACTCAAAAATCACCGTAAGACTCCAAGAATCACCGTAAGAGCTAAACCAACAAAGTACAAGAAGCGCGAATTACAGACTAGTTCAAACCTCTATCATTAACATACAGTGAATTACACAAAACAGTCATTACAACAAACAGTTATCAAATATATACAGACCTTATGCATTTTCGGGGGGTGCTTAAAGTTGCAAACGTTATCTGCGACACAACTCTGATGAACTTGAACTGCGTGCTCTCCCTTTCCTTCCCTGTAGACTACAACACCCGTCAAAATAAAAGTCCCTCTTTAGTAAGACAGATAATGCATTTCTTAAACCCATTTAAACTCACAGAAAGTCTGTTACACCTTCTGCTACACAAAAGCTTGTGATGTTACACTAAAGCCCAAAATGTATACTTTATTTCCGACACAAATTGTAGCACACGTGTACTGCCAAATACAAGTTGAAAAAGTAAACAGACATGCTATTGTGTATTTTTTTCTTTTGCCACTGGGGCAAATGAGTATGCCAAATATTTGCTATTTGTTGTAGTTTCCATTCAAACTAGGACAACTTTGCTTCCGAGAATGGGAATTTGTTTTATGTATTTTCATTTTCACAGGTTTTTGCTTGATCGCAGTATGCATCAGACAGTGAGTGAATGGACTGTGAGTGTTTAGGGGTTTGGGGGTGTTTAGAAGAGCTGTCTTTGATTTACATTTCCTTTCTTTAACCTTGAAAATCCTCAAGTAGTCAGTTGATTGCATACGAGACACAATGGCTATTGAATTCATCTCAGTGGCCATTTCCCTCTTGAAAGACAAAATTTGGTATCAAACAATCATTCTTACTGATTTATCATGTAAGTCGAAACCATGTGCACATCTTTACTTAGTAGTACAACATGACCTTCCCTCGTGTGCTATGGGTAAACAGCCCAATAAAGCACAGTGACAGCATGACCCTCTGCCAGAAGTTTGATTCTTTGGGATTTGAGCCGACCGCCTACACCAACAAACAGATTTCTGCAGGAAAAGAAAAACACAGAAGTGTTATATTTGTCATTTTTCTTCTGTGTTCTTGCTTTTGCTGTGTCAAGAGCTAAAGCAACAATTTGTCCATTAGATTTTTTGAGTGTAGTAATTCAGAGTTGCATCTGAGAGATACAATAAATATTCTATTACATTGTTTTTTTGGTTGATATTGGCGTCTCAGTTGGTGGCCCTTGACAGTCAGATTTTGGAGCAATGGCCCCATTACCCCTGTTCTGTAATCCGTGACCAACTTTGATTTTCTTTTGGATGCTTTAGGGCTACAAGGGGTTATGTGCTTTGCATAAGAGTTGATTCTAGGTTCTAGCCTTGAACATTTAAATCCAATGTGATAAAGATGTAGTTGATTTGTTTTGCAACTACTAAAAATTAGATGCAGTCTTTCCTCAACAACTGATTAATTTTTTCATCAATTGTCTTCTTATGCAACAGGAATCAGACAAGAATATGCAAATATTTCATGCTGTATTTTCCAGATTTGCTCTTTGAAATGTGATCGAGTATTTGTCTTTTTTTTCTTAGTGGTGAAGCCATTGGTAGTGGAGGACACGTATCTGCTCTGTCCAGCTCCTGTTCTTCGAGAGGAGGGAACGTAGGTGTATCAGATACATATTTCTACTTTCTTTCTACTGGGAGAAATGTTAACTGTGGCTTATTAAGGAATGCAATGTAGTATTTTCAAAGGATTTAAGTACTTTTTACATTATGTGTATTGCAGGGCAGCCTCCCTTTACGTTAGCATGAATGAAGGCCTGAGTTTTATCTCTAGTTCTGTTACTATCACCACTGTAAGCTGTGTAAGTATTATTCTAAATCATATTTTGAGCTTTGTTTCTTGTGTTTTGTGTTTGAGACAACCAGTGGTTCCCAATCCAGGGGTCTCATTTATAACACTCTCTGTACATTTAATCCTACAAGGGTATGTATGCAAAAAAGCAAAATTTTGAGAAACAAAATTTTTCTGTTTTATAAAATCATACGTACGCCAGAACCTGTTCAAAAATCTCTTTATAAATCCCAGTCAGGGGAAGATTGTATGTACGTGCATTTTCATCATCTCAATTAATGAGAGTGGAATATTTAATGTAAATGTGTATATCGAAATGAAAACAGATTCTAAAATCATTGCTTACTTCATTACTTTTCTCACACCAGGAGAAAGAGTGTGTACCTGTGTCCGCATGATGTAGAATGTCCGTTAGGTGTGTACATATTTACCCAAAGTTTATTTTTTATATATCCCGATATGTGCTTGGAAAATTACGTCCGCAATTTCTATGTCTATTTTGTGCGTACCAACGTTTATAAATGAAACCCATGGTCCTGGAGAACCCTCAACACTGCACATATTAGATGTCTCTCTATTCAAACACACCTGATTCAACTCATCAGGTCATTAGTGAAGACTCCAAGACCTCAAACGGTGTGTCAGATAAGAAAGACACCAAAAATGTGCAGTGTTGGGGGTTTTCCAGGGACCATGATAGGGAACCACTGCTGAACACTACTGTTTAACAGTTTGTTGTCAGTAAGATTTATTTATTAATTTATATAAAAGATCAGTGTATTGGCTTTCCCAAGCCAACTTAATAACTGTTTCAGATTTTAATAAGTTTTAAAAAAGTAGTTTATTCCAATTATGTTAAATCAAAAAATGTTAACGTCAATACTCCAGGCTTCAGTTTCACATGATCTTTCAGAAATTATTGAACAACTGTTCCTTAAAATGGTGATACTTTTTTTTTTTTTCATGTTTAATTAAATTTTATGTAACATTCTAAAAATCATTTACTTTTGATCTTTTAATGAGCTCTTGCTGCGTAAAAGTATAAATCAATAACCAATAAATAAAATAAAAATGTACCCCAAGCGTTTGATTCTTGTTTCCAAATTGCTTAATGTTGGAAAAAGTAGTGGCTAGAGCTCCACTATTCAGAATTCAGCTATGTATTAATCGTAAGGCTTGAGCCATGCATCACTCAAAATTATTCCCTAACTAACACTCATTGTTGTAGTGTTTTAGCTTTTGAAAATGCAGCCAAATTACTGTGAAAAAATTTGTTAAAGGGTTGGTTGAACCTTAAATGAAGATTATATCATAAGTTACTCACACACCCATGTTGTTCCAAACACGTAAGACCTTTGTTCATCTTCAGAACACAAGTTAAGATATTTTTGATGAAATCAGAGAGCTATCTGACCCTTAGACAGCAACTGAAATGTTCCCAGGTCCAGAAACGTAGAAATTACCTTGCTAAAACAGTCTATGTGACATCAGTGGCTCAACTTCCGTTTTGTGATGCTACTAGAATACTTTTTTTTTCTCAAAGAAAACAAAAATAACATAATTTACTCAACCAAGTTACTTCTTCTGCTATTTTAGAAAGTATTACAATGCATACGCACGCTTACCCACAAGTGTAAACAATGCTTATTACGCAAATTATGTTCACATGCGCACTTTCCCCCTGAACATAAACAACGCTGATTACGTCCAAGAATACATTCTTGGGTACTCTTCAAAATTGCAGAAGACATAACTCAGGGGAGGAAAATGGTTGATTAAACTGTTATTTCAGGATTCTTTGTACAAAGAGAAAAGTTTTCTCATATCATTGCAAAACTGAAGTTGAGCCACTGATGCACACGGACTATTTTACTGAAGTATTTACTATGCCATTGGGTTATGAGATCTCCTGGTGAGATCACTTGTAACTTAGTCCATCCCCTCATTTAATAACTATCCCTTTCAGCACGCATCATCTGTTATTTTCATAGCTAGCACCTTTTCATGCAAACATTGTTTGAACTAAAGAGACTGAACAGGTGTCATCATCGTATTGTTCCATTACATTTTCCAAATGTTTTTATGTATGTCATTTGGATCTGATTTTATAACAAAAAAGTCCCATTTAGAGTAGTGTTCATATATGTTCCTCCCTGCAGTCTGATGGTACGATCCTGGCCATAGCACTACTGATAGTGATGCTACTGCTGATTCTGGCTCTCCTCTGGTGGTTTTGGCCCCTCTGCTGCACTGTGGTGAGTCTTCTGCGTGGAAAATCTTAAACTTACTCACATAGAAGTCCTACTACATATTAGAACATCAAAATCTGCGTCTCCAGAATTGCACAGAAAACTGGATTTTCTAACCTGGTGTGGGGTGCACTTCCAATAAAGCACCAACTATGGTCACAAGTTCCATTATTACCAACACAGTTTAACAATCTGGTGTTTCCTCAAACCATAGTCTTAACAAACATTCACAAAGAGCATTGCAAACTTTTGTGGTCGCAACTACAGCTCTCATTGGAAGAAAACTACTGTTTGTTTTTTATGACATTTGGAGAGAGTGCACATGCGTTTGAGTCTGCATGGGAAACTTGAAGGAGTTTGACGTAAGAGGGACGAATGATAAAATCAAAAATCTGGAAATAAAGCAAAACAATAGTTAAACCATAATTTCGAGGTAGTCCTCAGGTGCCATGTTCATTATTTTCAGGAATAATGCATACGCAATAAAGTCACCCACGAAAATGCCTTTTATCCAAGCCCTTTTATCACAAATGTCTTTAGTATATCCTGACAGTATTTTTTAACCCCAAAACATGTTTTTGCAGGTACAAGCTGCAAATAAATTTGGCCCGTAATCTATATTAGTTGACCTTCAAGCCCAAAGTATATTAAGGCCATGTGCACAGCATTGGCGTGAGGTCAACTTTGAGTCAATAGATGATACTGCACGTGTCAAACTCGTCCATCTGTGGTTGAAAATACTTGCAAATTTAAGTATAGCCATGCCTTTTGGATGACATGTACTGTAGTTGCGGTCATATTTTTTTATATAAATTTTAATTAACTTTTTAGAATGTGTTAGTTTCTCTGGTCAAACAGATACACAGAGTGCATGTTAATATAAAAGAACAATGGGAAAGCAGTGCATTGGAATGCAAAATCATGTTCTGTGTGAATGACGCCTGAGTAGTACTCTCAGCTGCACATTTCAGCCATTTATCATCAACCTAAAATGCAGCCAACCAAACATAAAAGTTTCACTGTTTATTTTAAAAGGTCCACTGTAAAATCAGCATCCAGCGCCCAAACAAACATTTTTGCGCTTGTGAAGGATTTTACATGGATATTAGAACGTGAGTGAAGCATAAAGCCATGTTTAGACTACATAATGAATAATAGTTATGTAAACAAATGTTACAAATATTTTTTAAACATTTAAATTCTTGTGGTATGAGACAGGCTCGTGTACCCAGTGCCGTTTCAGTTTAGCTTGACATTTGTATGCTGTTCATAATGAATGTCACTATAGGCTAATTTGTCAAGTCAAGTCAAGTCAAGTCACCTTTATTTATATAGCGCTTTAAACAAAATACATTGCATCAAAACAACTGAACAACATTCATTAGGAAAACAGCGTGTCAATAATGCAAAATGATAGTTAAAGGCAGTTCATCATTAAATTCAGTGATGTCATCTCTGTTCAGTTTAAATAGAATCTGTGCATTTCTTTGCAATCAAGTCAACGATATCGCTGTAATAATTAATTCTTTACATTTATATAGCGCTTTTCTAGACACTCAAAGCGCTTTACATAGACAGGGGGTATCTCCTCATCCACCACCAGTGTGCAGCATCCACCTGGATGATGCGACGGCAGCCATATTGCGCCAGAACGCCCTACACACCAGCTTACCGGTGGAGAGGAGACAGAGCGATGAAGCCAATCAGTAGACATGGGGATTGTTAGAAAGCCATGATGGTCAGAGGCCAATGGGCGAATTTAGCCAGGATGCCGAGGTCACACCTCTACTCTTTCCTTCTACTCTCTGTAGATGAAGTGACCCCAACTAAGCAAGCCAGAGGCGACAGCGGCAAGGAACCGAAACTCCATCGGTGACAGAATGGAGAAAAAAACCTTGGGAGAAACCAGGCTCAGTTGGGGGCCAGTTCTCCTCTGACCAGACGAAACCAGTAGTTCAATTCCAGGCTGCAGCAAAGTCAGATTGTGCAGAAGAATAATCTGTTTCCTGTGGTCTTGTCCTGGTGGTCGTCTGAGACAAGGTCTTTACAGGGGATCTGTATCTGGGGCTCTAGTTGTCCTGGTCTCCGCTGTCTTTCAGGGATGTAGAGGTCCTTTTTGGGTGCCGATCCACCATCTGGTCTGGATACGTACTGGATCCGGGTGACTGCAGTGACCCTCTGATCTGGATACAGATTGGATCTGGTGGCTACGGTGACCTCGGAATAAGAGAGAAACAGACAAATATTAGTGTAGATGCCATTCTTCTAATGATGTAGCAAGTACATCGGTTGTTATGGGAAGTGTTCCTGGTTCCAATTTACCTAATTAATGCAGCCTAAAAATCCTTTGGATTTGGATATTAAAAGCATGTTAGTCTGTTATGTGTAACCCAGGTTAAAGAGATGGGTCTTTAAAGGTGCCATCTGTAATGTTTGGCAAAAAAAATCAAGTCATACTCCACATTCCATACCAGATGGGGGCAATATGCCTCAATAAAGTGAATTGGTCTACTCTAGAGTAACAAACGAGAAATGGCATAGTCTCTATGCGCCGCCCCTACCTTCACAACAACACTACAGCCATAGCCGAAGCCTAACTGTGCGTTCACACCGCCGGCGTCTAGAGCGTCAAAAATTGTTCTTGCCGCTCTGCTCACGACGCTGCAGAAAGATTTGTGAGCGCTCAGATGCTCTAACGTAGATCGAATGCTTATTTTGTATTTAAAGCGGCCGCAAAGCAAACAAGCTTGTTGATCTCGTGCAGACTAACCACAAGGAGTTATAAGTTAACCTCATTAAATATTGTTGTGGACGAAATATT
Organism: Carassius gibelio; assembly: GCF_023724105.1. NCBI lineage: Eukaryota > Metazoa > Chordata > Actinopteri > Cypriniformes > Cyprinidae > Carassius > Carassius gibelio. Next base: position 25,914,645 of record NC_068403.1, on the reverse strand, counting down.
ATGATCCTTTACTTAAAATGAACAATCTCAGACACCTTGGTCCACATATCATTTTTAATTAATTTTTTATGTCCTTGTACGCAAACAGGGACACATCATATATTAATACAAACGCTAAACAGCAATAATCAACCTGTCCTTTATTCTGTGAGACACACGCAATTGACTCTTTTCACACGCTTTCACGCCACACATGAATTTTGAAATGAACACATGAACACAGAAAAACCACGAAGCAAACAGGACAGGGAGACCAACAGACTAGACAGAGCAGGTCAGTTATGATATAATAAAATAGGCAACGTTAAGTTAAAGCTAGCTAATTATCAAACGCAGCTACGGTTAGCCATCGCTAATATTAGCACGTTTATCGAACAGCCTTCGATACATTTCTATGTTATAACTTCCCGAAAACAAATACACAAACATATAAAACAAACTTCTAGCGAAATACTAACAGCATCTAACTTACCAATCGAAAAGAAATGTTGCAAGTTCAAGTCCATCAGTTGTCTCCAGTGATTAAAAGCAGTGCCGATGTTTACTCTGGTTCGGCTCCTTTTCTTATCGGATTTGATTTGTGATTCCGAGCGCGGTTGTTTCCCTGTAGCGGGTGGCGGTCTCTTGCCAAGGGCTTGAGCCATAATTTCTCTCTCTTCCCTGAACTGAAATGAAGTACTGTGCTGTACATTCCACATGATTGACATCAGGTTCAGGCACGCCCACAAGACGTGCGAGTTATTTGTGTATTGCAGGTTGGCTGGTGGTTATATTGCCCGCATATTGCCCGCATACCGCCTCCCATGGCCGAAACTGGTATTACGACACCTGTCGGGCCGGGGCTAGTAATGCTAATGCTAATTAAGGTTGATATCTCTGCAGCACTATAACTTTACATTTTTTTTATGACATCATCGCCCTTATTTCTCATTCTTTTGATGTGTGTAGGTCATGTTATGGATATTTTTACCTAAATTTTTGCATATGGCACCTTTAATCTAAATTTAAACTGCAAGAGTGTGTCTGCTTCCCGAACAATGTTAGGTAGGTTATTCCAGAGTTTATGCGCCAAATAAAAAAAGGATCTGCCGCCCGCAGTTGATTTTGATATTCTAGGTATTATCAAATTGTTAGTTTTGAGAACGTAGCGGACGTAGAGGATTATAATGTAAAAGGAGCTCACTCAAATACTGAGGTGCTAAACCATTCAGGGCTTTATAAGTAATAAGCAATATTTTAAAATCTATACGATGTTTAATAGGGAGCCAGTGCAGTGTTGACAGCACCGGGCTAATATGGTCATACTTCCTGGTTCTAGTAAGAACTCTTGCTGCTGCATTTTGGACTAGCTGTAGTTTGTTTACCAAGTGTGCAGAACAACCACCCAATAAAGCATTACAATAATCTAACCTTGAGGCCATAAATGCATGGATTAACATTTCTGCATTTGACATTGAGAGCAAAGGACGTAATTTAGATATATTTTTGAGATGGAAAAATGCAGTTTTACAAATGCTAGAAACATGGCTTTCTAAGGAAAGATTGCGATCAAATAGCACACCTAGGTCCCTAACTGATGATGAAGAATTGACAGAGCAGCCATCAAGTCTTAGACAACGTTCTAGGTTATTACATGCATAATTTTTTAGGTCCTATAATTAACACCTCTGTTTTTTTTCAGAATTTAGCAGTAAGAAATTACTCGTCATCCAGTTTTTTTATATCAACTATGTATTCCATTAGTTTTTTCAAATTGGTGTGTTTCACCGGGCCGCGAAGAAATATAGAGCTGAGTATCATCAGCATAACAACGAAAGCTAACACCATGTTTCCTGATGATATGCCCCAAGGGTAACATATAGAGAGTGAAGAGTAGCGGCCCTAGTACTGAGCCTTGAGGTACTCCATACTGTACTTGTGATCGATATGATAACTCTTCATTCACTGCTACGAATTGATGGCGGTCATATAAGTACGATTTAAACCATGCTAATGCACTTCCATTAATGCCAACCAAGTGTTCAAGTCAAGTGTTCAATTTTGTCAAATGCAGAACTAAGATCTAAACTGATTTGTGCGCAAGGATCTGTGCACTTTTCTACTTTAGATTGATAAATGAGGCCCACTGTGTGGTCTTATTAAATGGTTAGATGTCAATATACAAAATATCTTATTATTTTGTTCATAAGTACACAGAATGGGCCACAGCCATGGTTCTTATTTCATGGGGTATTTTGTGACTGAGAATGGACCAATAACAAATTAAGAAGATTTAATTTTAATTTAATTTAAATTTGATTTCATTTAATGTGGGGAAGAGTACTAATCTTTCAAAACTCATTTGAAGTTTTTGCCAATATAAGATTTTTATATATTATTGGCTGTCTCTTAAACTGTATTTCTAAATTAATATATTTTAGGACGATGAAGTGCACATCTAAAATTTTCAACTATACCACTCTGAGTTTTTGGAAAATCTAACCACTACATACATTGGTAAATGGTTTGCTTACACTGGGTTAAAACTGCACTCCCCTTGTATAAAGATGAATGTATTCAATTAGGATTCATATTTATCAGGTATGAATCCTAATTGAATACATTCATCTTTTATACAAGGGGAGTGCAGTTTTAACCCAGTGTAAGCAAACCATTTGGATTTCTATTTTTCTAGTAATTATATAAATACACCAGGACAACTTGAGCTAAACTCCATTAACCAAAGAGACATTTTAGATGTGAGGCCCATAGGGACACATGGGTGAAGATATTTGCTTTAAAGGGTAGTTGTACCTTTCCACCTTTAATCTAGATGACCTTTGGTTGTTGCCTGATCTGTCTTCCAAGTTTGTTTGTTTTTTGACCATGGCTCCGATATATACATAAACCTATGAACATTCATCACCATAACTTATCACGAATGTTAAACCTTTTTTTTTTTTTTTTTTTTAATTTGCATAACATTGGATTAATGGAAATGCCATCATTTCACAATAGATTTTTTTTTTTTCATTCATAAAATATCGCAAATGTTTTGTGCAAATCTGCAATGGAAACCAGGCTAGTGTCAATGTTTCAGATTCTGAACAAATTTAATTCAGTTCTAAAACAAATGACAACAGTATTCAGCTCAGTTCCGTTCAACTTGTGTTCTCATCTGGTAATATCAATGCCAAATCAATGATATTACTGAATATTTCGTAACTTCATGTCCCAACTAAGAAATCCAAAAGCAACAGTGGCAAGGAACCCAAACTTCATCAGTTGACAGAAATAAAATGGAAAAATTGTGAGAGAAACCAAGCTCAGGTGGGGGACCAGTTCTCTTCGGGCCAAATGAACAAACTATGTGATACCGCATCACAACGGTATTGGGTGGGAAGGAATACATTTTAGTATCCATCTGTCATAGTAGGAGACTGGCTTATCAGTGGACTTGAATCTGTTTTCAAGATCTTTTCTATTTGCTGGGGTCTTCAGGACTTGTCATGTCGATGTCTTCGCTGACTGTGAAGGGACTTATGTGGAGGTGGGCACACTAACAAAGTGCTAAATAGCTCTTACTTGTTGGTCTCTTTTATACTAGCACAAACTGGGTGGTCATCCAGGTATACTAGAGTAACCAATGTAACCTTGGTAGTGACCAGCCAAAACAACCAAAACTTACTTCACACTGGTAGATAAGATGGTTTTGATAGATACTTTAAGATAATAAACAGTAGAGCCTGCTTTGATCTTGGCCCAAGGTGTCAAATCCTACTTCTGGCAGGATGAGTTTAGCTCCAACCACAATTAAACACATCTGGACTAGAAAATCATGAGATCACTAGAATATTTCAGGTCGGTGTGTTGGAGCAGGTTGGAATTAAAATTCTGCATGAAGGCATCGGACACCTCTGGTCTTTTCTAGCCATGAAAGATTTATTCTATAGATCAGAGGTGTCAAATCCTGCTCCTGGAGGGCCACTGTCCTTTTTAGATTCAACCCTAATTCAGCTCCAGCCAGCTAATCAAGGCCTCCAGAAGTACCTGAAAACTAATTTTGTCAGGTGGTAGATGAAAGGCAGGTAGTTGGAGTAGGTCTGAGTTTAAGACCCATGCTAGATCCTGCAGAGATTAAACATTGGCCACGGGACAAAGTGTCTAATTACACCTCTTGAGACCCAAGCCTGGCCTTTCTCTTGATTTCTGATGGTCATATAATAATTCAAACTTTCAGTGAGGTCCAACTAAGAACTATCAGAAGAACTGGACATGTCTGGAATTTGTCTGGAAATGCACAACAGGAAAAGAGAAGAAATGAGTCATTGCCGTGTTAGAGGAGTGTTGAGCTGAAGTTCATGGCTGGACCAGCTAAACAGGCTGAAATCCCACTCAGCCACGATCATTTTCCATAGAGACCAGCTGTTGGCCACCATGGACTGAATTAGCATTAGCTTATTGCAATGTGTAAAAGCTTGGCTTTATTTATTAACACAGGGCCATTTAGTCTTTAAATACCATGTGTGTTGGTCAAGTTCAAACCTGCTAGGCAAAATTCCTTACAAAATGAATATTTTTAAAAGATGTGTCTGTTTATATAAGGTAATAATGTCTGTCTGCCACTTAGAATCTCTCCATGAAATAAAGGGGGCACACTCTGTTTGGGAATGTTATTCTTTGTAACCATGGAAAATGTAATTGTGATTTGACCTTTGAAATAACATGGAGGAATATTGCCCATTCTCAGTTTCATTAAGCTTGTCAAGTAGTGTAATGCTAACGTTTTACTGGAGGTACAGAGCCATATTTGCAGCATTGTGACATGGCAAAACTGGAACGCTCCCCCTATAACAAACAAAGCTGTTTTTACTGTAAGATACCCAGTATATGAACCACTAGCTAGGCCTATATGCTCATTTTATCTTCAAGAACTTCTTTCTGGCAGTTTCTGCCCATAAATTTGGAAATCTTAATTACAACATGATGTGTGTTAAAGTGATTTTTCATGGAATAAATTCGAAACATTGGCCTATTTATCCTTTTTTCTTATCTATATTATATATATATATTATATTATTAATAGTCTATCTGTATTTTATCCTTCTCAGCCGCTGACAGTGATGGGCAGATTTGTTGCACAAGGGTCTTAAACCAACTAAATGAGCATTATATAAATCAGCTTTATCAACAGAACACCAACTTGTACATCATGGTACTGTACCTAAGGCTATGGCACCATCATGATTCACAATTGCATGTTCAGTGGCAATTTGCTTCAACCATTAATTCTTTAATTGACATCTTGGAAAGCGAGGGTTTAAAAAAAAAAAATCTCACTGGTAATTGTGACTTTATGGTGTTGTTCAGATGCTTTCACTCGTAATTACAATCATTCTGTCATGACTAGAACACAGCAAGAGACCACAGAACTGTTTATTAAAACATTCAATAAATCAAATCATTTTCCCTTCAGTCCAAACAGAAAGCAAAAGAGTTGGAATTACTACTACACTCTGGCATTTTAAATGTCTTTGTCCTTGAAATGTTTTACACATGATTCCCAGAATCCTAGATGAATTTCAGAACAATAACAATATATGCTCTTTCACAATTGTTTTGCATGTGGATTAATAGTGGATCTCCTTTTTAAATACTTTATGAGTTTCAACAGTGACACACAATTTGCCTGCCTTCATTAAATTATTTTTCTAAATGTCCTTTAAAATATATATTATGTCACATCATATAACCGAAGCCATAAGTTAAAATAAATAATAATAACAATTAGCTGTTTGCTGTAAACAGGCCAACTGTCATTCTACACAGAGTTTAGCAAAAAAAAAAAAAAAAAAAAATTATATTATATTTTAACCAGGTATTTGATAAGAATTTACAAACAGTTGTTCCCTGAGGTCAAAGGATGGAATTTGTGAAGAATTATGGTAAAATTTGTGATATTAAATGTTGTATCCCTTACAAAACTTAACCATGGTTTTACTACAAATAAAATCAACTATTAACCATGGTTTTGTTTCACTGAAAATAGTTAACCTCTTGAGACCCTGTGGCCTCATATGAGGACATTATATTTTTGTGAATTTCTCTGAGTCTGTTCATGCCACAGTTTTAGATCTGGATGTCCTGTACAGAGCACATTCAGGGCTTTTCAGATATACCAAATGATTGGATGTTTCACATGACCACTCCCTCTCCTTGGTCATCAAAATGTCTGAAATTAATTTAGTGACACTCTTATAGAAATATGATAATATTTCTATAATATATTGTAGTTATCATTTAAATCTGTCTAATTTTTAAATTCTGTGTCAGAAATCAACATCTCAGAAATATGTTATGGGGTTTCAAATCAAAATATGACTTTCTGTTACTAAACAGGACATTGATTTCATACATGTCCTCAGATGAGGACACCGGGACTAAACGCATGCTTATGACGCATTTTTGGAGACATAACAAATGAATAGAGAAAGAAATTATATTTCAATATTCTATGAAATATTATATATTATTATGAAAATCTTGACAATTATTACTCACATTATTACACTTCTTTTTTCATTACATGTTGCCCCAAAAACACATTTATATGCAAATTAGATTTAGTTTATAGATACATTGTATATAATTAGAAAACCCATTAATGGTAATTTTACACACATTTTGCAGAAAGAAAAATGTTATACTGAATTATTCTGTTATACCATATTTGAGAATCATCTTTATACAAAGTTTGGTAAAAAAAAAAAAAAAAAATCTTGAACATTAAAAATTTATTGGTGATTTAAAAAAATCTATTGTTTTTGCCTATGCATTTTCATTCATGTCTTTTCATTTTTTTTTTTTAGAAATTGAGTCCCGATGTCCTCTGCCGAGGACATAACATAACTTTATAAATGAAATGCATGAATGCAGAGCACAAGGCTGCACTGGGAAATCCTGTGTGCGATGCATGACATGCAATGTGCATCTGTGCTTGCAAAGTGAATGAAACTGCTTTGCAGCATTTCACATCATGATAGACCCACTGTCCTCACATGAGGACATCTTTTTTCTGGGAAAACTACTTCCTGTACAAAAACAAATTTTAGGTATTATACTTATTAGGTCCTACATATCCCAAATAGCAAGAAAAATTATAAAATGCACAACAGGCAATCTCTCGGGTTTCAATGGTATTTGTAGTAAACAAAGTGGTTATAGAATAAAATATGGTTGCTACACTTTTACTACAATAAAACCATGGTTAATTTTTATAAGGGATTAGAAAATAAATCACATTGTACATTGTTGAATTATAATTTTTTATATATTGTTTACATTTAATAATAATACAAATTATTATTATTATTATTATTATTATTATTATTATTATTATTATATTTATCATTCTGAATTGTTATGATCAGTGACTGAAACATTATTCTGAGCTAAAAAGCACCCCCCCAAATACCAATGGTCAAGTGAATGTTGTATAATCATCATTATATGATTGATTTTGTGTCCCTGATGCTCTGTGCTGTTTTGCTAATTGCTAAATTGCTAAATACTCTCTTTTACTTCTCTGAAAGACAAATTCCTGGAAAAGCTTAACTCTTTTAGCACTTTTAGCATTTAGATCTGGCCTCCAGATTTTTAGGTCATTTAAACTTGCTTGTAAACACATGAAAACGGGAAGAGGAGGGGTCACACACTGAAAACATTACTTGGGTCTTTTGCCATGTCAGTGGAAGAGAAAAAACTTTTTTCTTTTTTTTTACGTTGGAGAGCATGTGGCCTTACATGCCAGTATGAGTGGGCTCATGTGATTTTGTTTATCATTTTATCCGTTCTCTCTCTCTCTCTCTCTCTCTCTCTCTCTCTCTCTCTCTCTCTCTCTCCCCCTCTCTGCAGATTATCCATGAACCTCCACCACCAGTAGTGGATGATAGTTCGGTAAGAACGTTTTTTTAATTATTTTTTTTATTTTATTGATCTGTACATATCACAGTCTAATTAAGCAGTATTGCTCTTGCATTTGTGTTGTCATACTATGATCTGGCCATAGGCACAATATGTTTCAGACCAAAACCGGTCAGTAAATTTATTCATTTCTCACTCACCAACAAAAATAGTGCCAAAGGAAGATAAAGCTTCAAGATTTGCTTGTCACAAAGCAACACACAGACTGAAAGCTGGTCTGGAACAGCATAAGAATTCCTATTTCAGTTCAAAGCTTTCCTTAATCACGCCCCGTTCACCTACTCTGGTCTGAAAAGTAAATAAAGTCATTTGTATTGCAGATTACTAATAATACATAAATTATTACTGAGAAATTGTGCCAGTGTTCAACTGGTTTTTATAAGCAGTTTTCTACATTACAATCGATTGTTTTCATTGGCTAAAGATTTAAGGTAATCTATTAGTAAGATAATAAATACCCTGGTAAGTAGCCATGTAATATGTAGGATAGTGTTTTGTCAGTTGGTCATTATCACTTAAACAAACCCAGACACGGCCATGACATAAGACAGGGGTCTTGTAACATGCTAAAGGGGTTTATTTAGTGATAATGTCTGACTGCACACGGTATATCTGAAAATGTGTTGGTATTATGCTATGGAAACAAAATGTTACCAAGGAGCGTTTATGGTGATTTTCTTCCTTAACTTGTTTATCTTGGTTTAGACTTAATCCTTGTTTACTAAAACCATCGCTGAGATCTAATTTTCCAAGTTCACAGGTTAAAAATGTTAAAAATATTAAGACCATTGAGAGGGTCAGATTTGGAAGTTATTTTTGTAATGATGTTATTCAGATCTGGAAGTGAAGGTCAGAATTTTTCAGCTACTTAACAGGAACTTTGGGAAAGACTTTGGACTCCATAAAACTCTCCGGATCTTTGCAGGCTGTTGTTTAACCGCTCTGACTCTGCTGCGCTAAAATGAATGAGTTCAGTCAGACCTGTAATAAGATGGCATATTTTCATAAATCTTTCATCAGTGATGTAACTTTTTTAAGACTGTAAGAATGACAGAAATGGAATGGCTATGGGTTTGGGAAATTTCCTTGAAGGTTTTTTTAAGTTACGCTAAAGTTTCAGGATACAAAAAATGTGATGGGGAATCAAGTGGGTGATCAAATTGAAATATGAAGCATGGGGATGGCTTTTAACCTTTTTGATTAAGTATGGAGACATTGATTAAAAGATGTCTGTTCAAATCTTGAGGACTGATTGTTTAACAGGGTTAAATTTCCTCAGAGCTGGAAAAATAAAGTCATAACTTGAGTGAGCCAATATGGATTTATTTTATTGGATGAGGAATAGATAGGGAGGGCGTAAGTGTAGCTTGTGCCTGTCTGAGAGGCAATAAATGAAAAAGTCATGTTTTAAAGGAGTGAGTCACATCTCATTTAGGAAAATGTTCGGCCATTGGAATAAGACCCGAAAAATGTGTACTTGGAACAAACAAAGAATCTTTACAATAGTGTTATTGTTTCGTTTACTAAGATAGCTACCCAGATTTTGCATTGGACAAACATATTCTGTAATGTGTAACCTATATTTAATGTGGTCTAGGTTACATTTATGTTTTACCTTTTTTGTTTACCCAAAAGTGGGTTTTCACAGAAGCTGTTCTTGGTTCCTCAAAATAAATTTTCAGTGAACAGTTCTTAAAATAACCATCTTTTTTACAAGTTCTTACAGTTCGATAATCTAAAGAACCCTTTTCCACTTATAAAGACTTTATTTAGTTATGTATTTATTTATTTATTTATTGCAGTGGAAAGTTTCCACACACACAAAAAAAGGGTTCTTTGCTGGCTTTGATGGATTCTTTAACATTTAGCATCCACAGAATCTTTCCATTAGGTAAAAGGTTCTTTGTAGTAAAAAAGGTTATTTCGATATCAGTTTTATACGGAACTGTCCACTGAAAGACTCTTTGGGGAAACAAACATTGTTCTTTTATGGCATCACTGTGAAGACCCCCTTTTGGAACCTTTGTTTTTAAGAGTGACATTTTTTTCATGGAACTATCAGTGATAATATGAAACCTTATTTTTTAAGGCCGTTGTGCAGTTTTGTTCATGGTTTTCAAAGACTGTGATCACTTTGACGAGTACATTGCACCAAGATTAGCTTCTTCCCTGTTGTTTGTGACCAGAACATATTTGTGGTCAACCGGTAAAGAACCTTTGGGCTTCATTTTGGTCACATTTGCATTGTCTTTGTTTGCACTATAAGGATGATGAAGAGGATGGAACTCCAAAGAAAAAGTGGCCCACAGTCGATGCGTCCTACTATGGAGGAAGAGGAGTTGGAGGCATAAAAAGAATGGAGGTAAACAACAGTTTTATCACTCACTGGAGGGCACTAGCCACTAAATTAGCAAACGCTCAGTCTCTTAACAGATGTCTATCATTCAGAGGAAGCAGGCCGTGATTCTATAGGAACCTAGGGTTAAGAGTCTTTCTTGGGAGATGGATTCTGTCAGTAAATCTCCAGTTGACAGTTTGCCCCAAGTTGGAATGAAACCACTGTTGTTTATATTACATGCCAAGAGACTTCAGCACATAATTGAAATCAGCGATGTTGCCGAAAGCGAATGCCACCACTGTGAAGAAAAACAGGAAATACAGAAGGAAAAAGGAAAATGTTTGTCAAATCCATTAATTCGCAAAACTATGCTTGAAATAAATGCATCTGCTTTGCAAACACGAGGCCTCATCAAAAAATGAAATGACAAAAACAAGGGGGAAAATATTTTAAGCCAACATGACATGGTCTGTTATCTAGTTTGCTGGTTTTAAAATGGTTTAGGACACCAGAACTTGCTGACCAGCTAAATCATCTGAAGATCAGCTTGATTAGGCTGGGAGACAAGCTAAGCAACCTTTGGCATGTTAAAGAAATTTTCTTTCATCAAACAGCTGCCAGTAAAGTAAAGTTTACAATCACAGCAAGATTTAGGAAAACAAGACACAGGTATTACAAGGAGAGGGTGACTTATGAGGACATAACCCATGTCCCCATTTTTCAAAACGCTTATAAATCATACAGAATGAGTTTTTTTGAGAAAGTAAAAATGCACAAAGTTTCCTGTGAGGGTTAGGTTTAGGGTTAGGGTTGGTGAAGGGCGATAGAAAATACAGTTTCTACATTATAAAAACTATTACGCCTATGGAATGTCCCCACTTTTCACAAAAACAAACGTGTTTGTGTGTGTGTGCATTGTACAGCTCATCTGCTGGTTGGAATCCTTCCTTCTGTCAAAAATTCTGCCTCAGTTACCAGCAGTGCAGAGTATGCAGTTTGATTGTCTCAAAAAATACCTTTCAAGAAATATCTTTATTTGAGAAAACAACATAAAATATGCGTTCTTTGTTGGGATTCACAGTTTTATACTACTGAGTTAACACTAAAAATCTTAAAATTTCCTCCAGGTTTTGGAGTAAAATTCATGTGCACTTTTTTTATACAGAAGGACAGATTTTTTTGCTTCCATTTAAAGTTTTTTGGATCATTGTCAATGCCGGATAAAATGACTATAGCTTTCTCCTTCATTACAGGTTCGCTGGGGTGAGAGAGGTTCTACCGAGGAGGGTGCTAAACTGGAGAAGGCGAAGAACGCGAGGGTAAAGATGCCTGAGCAAGAGTTTGAAGCTCCTCCTGCTCGCATCCTAAATAATGGCATGCGGAAACCTCCAGGCCCTCGTAAATGGTACTCACCCATTAAGGTGAGAAGAATGCGTATTCGGGTACAAGCTTACTAAAACTCAATAACACTTTAGTTTAGGGAACATATCTCACTAATAACTATTTGTTTATTAGTATGCCTATTGACTGTTGATTAGTACTTATAAAACACATATTAATGTCTTATTCTGCACAACCATACTTTAGATCCCCTAATCCGACCCCATACCTAAACTACTTTACTATCAATAAGCAGCAAATTAGGAGTTTATTGAGACAAAAGTGGTATTTTGTCCCCAAACACAAAAACACTCAAGAGCATTGTGTATGTTGTATTTTGTTGTAAAAAAAAAAAAACAACAAAAAAAAAACAATTGGTTGTAATTTACATTCCAAGTAAAAATAATTTGTTTAACCCAAGCTAAAGAATAAAAATATACATTTGATTGGATATAAACGCAGTCCAAACATTATGAGATGCATTATTTGAATGCTTGGCGAGAGATTTGTTTTTAATCTAGATTTAAACAGAGAGCGTCTCTGAACCCCGAACATTATCAGGAAGGCTATTCCAAAGTTTGGGAGCTAAGTGCAAAAAACTTTACCTCCTTTAGTGGACTTTGCTATCCTAGGAACTACCAAAAGTCCAGCATTTTGTGACCTTAGGGAGCGTGATGGATTGTAGCGTGGTAGAAGGCTAGTTAGGTACGCTGGAGCTAAACCATTTAGGGCCTTATAGGTAAGTAATGATAATTTGTAACTGATATGGAACTTAATATGTAGCCAGTGCAGATAATACAGAATTGGGGTAATATGATCATATTTTCTTGACCTGGTAAGGACTCTAGCTGCTGCATTGCTTGTTTATTGAAGATGCAGGACAACCACCTAGAAGTGCATTAGAATAGTCCAGTCTAGAGGTCATGAATGCATGAGCTTTTCTGCATCAGAAACAGGTAACGTGTTTCATAGCTTGGTAATGTGTCTAAGATGGAAGAATGCTGTTTTTGTAACTTTGATTCTCGTTGTTGCCACCTGTGCAATGTTGTGGAGACGCTGTTTTGGTTAAATGAGGTGTTTTAGGAGGGCGTGGATGAGTCTTTGAGTATTTATTTCCTCCTTTGTTTGTTAATCTCTGTATTTAATGTGTGTCTGTGTTATTTTCCACTTTTTGTATCCCAACTTTACATTCAAATCTCCCAAGATGTCCTTCTGTTCTTTTCTTGCCTCATTAATTTTCTCTGTTCATTTCTTGTGCAAAGAGTGTTGGTTGTATTTATTAGGAAGTTGGGTCGAGGCTGAGGGACATCGGAATGTTGTATTTTAAAGGGTTAGTTAAACCCAAAAAAGAAAATAAGCCCATAAATTACTCAAGTCATCGTAGGTGTATATGTCGTTCTTCTTTCAGACAATTCCAGTTTGAGTTATATTAAACAATTTCTTGGATATGTTAAGCTGTTTAATGCCATCAGCAGGTATTGCATGCAGCAGTCCAAAAGAAGTTAAACAAAAGCGCCCATACTCATACAAAAAAAAGTGTCTCACACGGCATCGGGGGTGAACAAAGGCGTTTTATATACACCTAGGATGACTTGAGGGAGTAATTTATGGCCTAATTTTCATTTTGGGATGAACTTACCCTTCAATAACCATGGGGCAGATAGTGAAGGATTGATTCATTCAAAACTCTGGCTTTGAGATGTATCTGTCTCATTTGATAGTGAGCCAGAGAGGTCACATGTGGGATGTTGGGTTCAGGAAATCTCTTTGTTAATGAAACCCATTTCTCCAACCAGCTTCAACACATTTTCCTGGAAGATTCTAGTGCGTCAGAAGCACTTGATTAGCTGGTTCAGGTGTGTTTGATTAGAGTTGGAGCTAAACTCTACAGGAACCTCCAGGAACAGATTTTGACCACTGGTCTATATACACATGCTTGCTTTTTCAATATTATTTTCTTGTGTGTGCTGATGCACAGGGAAAACTGGATGCATTGTGGGTACTACTGAAGAAAGGGTATGACAGAGTGTCCATCATGCGACCACAACCTGGAGACAAGGTAAGACTCTATATTTGTTGAAGTATAACAAATGCATATTTATATATACACAGAGCCTTGAGAAAGTATTTATCCCCCTTCATTTATTTCACGTTTTGTTATGTTGCAGCCTTAGGTTAAACTGCTTTAAATTACTTTTTCCCTACATCAATGTACACGTCATACACCATAATGACTAAGCAATAACATTACTGTCACAACTTAAAAATAAAAACTAAAATAAGTGCAGGTCAAACAACGATGCAGAATATTCATAACTATGACTGGACTGTCACACCCATATCATTATAATGAAAACACCATTACACTAAGACGCTGTGAATTTTTTTGGTTTCAGCACATTGTTTTGTGAAGAATGCGTCCACAAAAGGAGTTCATTCAGAGCCACTCAGACACGTTCATTTGCATTCAGGCTCATTTTGCAGATAGCCTTTAAGTCCTAACATTAACGTTATGTTGTATAAATAACAAAGCATATTCTATCAATAAATTATTGAGTATAATCCCATTAAAAACTTGCTATCAAATGCTCACTCTACTGGTCATCTTCAGCATGTGCAGCTCAAAACAGAAATGCAGAACATTAATAACTACCTACTGTCATATAGGCTAACTTTATAATGAGAGCACTATTGTAAAAATTGTGAATTGTTAAGGTGTCGGTGACGTTTAGTGTTAACTATCTTTTAATCAAAACATAAAAACATTTACCCCATTTGTATCTGTGAGGCATCTGTTACACATTTTCCCTGTTTATATTAACATCAGTAATTAAGGCTGTCGAGTGTCTGATTAGACCTAATGTATTTTGCCCCGCCCCCAAACATATGATCAGTCGAATATCAGCAAGATTCGAAAATTCTGATTCGACTATGAAAATGCTTAGTCGGGGACACCCCTAATGCATTTAGTGTGAATATGCACTCCGTTAAAAAATCTTAGTAGCCTTAGTGCTTAAAACAGCAAGAATACCAGAATACCACATAGCAACAATCCAGTATCAACTTTTGTACATGTAACATCACTCACATTTTCTTCAGAAAGTTAGAAACTCCAGATGCATCAAGTCTAGAATGTGCAATGTGATTAATCTTGTTCTTACAGTGCACTGCCAATAACTTGATGGCTCCTGCAAGCCTAAGACCTGCTAAATCAGGCGGTAATTTTCTCCACTTCAAATAATGCTGCTTTATTTTACCAAAGTAAAGAGATGAGGTCCAATGTCAACAGATCTGTTTGGACGTAACACCATGTGCAGAGGGTGGTGTCATTTATAACTGAGGCACACTGCAAAACTCAACACCCACACCCACATTTTCTCTGAGGAGCTCGCTTAGTAGCACTAAATGTCTCATCCCACTGTATGTTTGGAGGGTCAAACTGTGAGTCACATTTGGCTTCAACTTTGGACCTAATCCTCTTAACCCCTTAACTGTCACTCATATTTTTGAACATAGACTTTGTAGTGCACGATCCAAACTTTTTAACTTTTGATCCAAATTTTTTATTATTCATGAATGAAAACATTTTGTAACATGATATTGATGTACAATTTACATGGTAATGCAATGTCTGATTTTAAAATGGGTTTTAAAGGATGAATTTTGAGATTTTAAGTTTAAAGTTGATATATAATTTCTCATGATTTCTAAAATGTGTTAGAGAAAAAGGCAACAAAGTCGTCTTGTTTTTTTAACAAAGGTCAAAACTCCTGTTATAATGTAGATTTTTGAGTGTGCACTCTTGTCATAAATTCATCTATTACTTTTCCTACATAATTTTTGACAAAAAACATTGGTAAAACGATATATAGTTTGGCAAGATTAGATTAGATTTAATTGTAATATAGTGAAGTAAATGTAGGCGTCCCACAGAGGGGACGGGGTGACAGTTAACAGGTTAAAGAGACCTTTCACAGATTGCACAGAATAACCACCTTGCTGTTTTGTAGTATCCTGCAACAGCTCCATGTATCTGCTGGTTAGAAAGAGTTGGTCAGATATTTGCTGGGCGATGACAAGAAACTGAACTCGCATCATAGATTGACGTACATTGATACTCAACAGAACTGTCTACCCAACAAACAATTTGATATTTTTACAAGAACCATAAAAGAGACCTAGGCCTAAAAGATCCAACTGAGAATGCAGACCAATGGGCAGAAACAATATAGTCTAGACTTGTAAATCAGGAAAATGATACAATTGCTTTACAAGAGAAAAGCCAAACATAGAACAATGATTAACAGCACTGGGGAGGTGACACCCTCAGTGATTAGAGTGTCTGATGACATCACACTATGAGGTAACACCATTACCATTTCACTGCAATGCATGAAGCCACTTGGACACATGCCGAAACTCAAAAACACATCCAGATGCTCCAAAATAAATAGGAAAAGACATGAACCTGGATGACTTAGTGTTCACAGCCCTTATGAACAATACCGTTGGTCAATCAAGTCACCTTTATTTATATACAAATGAGTTTGTTTCAAAGCAGCAAAAAAAATAAAAAAAAATAAATAAATAAATAATAATAATAATGCAAATGTTATCAAATATGAGACACATCCAATTTCTGCTGTAAAGCAGCTAAAAGAAGACAACCCTCTCATTATTCAGTTATGAAATAAGTTCAGTTCAGCTTTAAGCAGCTCTACAGATGACAGCAGTATCATTATTCCATTATAGCCCGTTCAAATACAATTTAGTTTAGTAACAGTGTTGATGTAACAAAATGAGCTATATTTACATTTACAATATACAGACAATAGTGTAAAATATTCAGCCAAGGTTATGTAGCGTATGGACCAGATCATGCTAACAAATTCATTCTAATTTTCAGAAAGATTTTTAATCTACTGACTGACCTCATGTAAATCACAGCTTAGAGCCAATGCGTCAGCAACAAACTGTGACATTGACACCTTTAGGGTCCTGTCTGAGCATCACCAGGAACACCTCTACTTTCTTAGCTCGGACTCATAACAGGTTGTGTTTTTGTTTATGAGTAAAAACTGCCATGACTCTTTGTCTTGCGCGTGAGCTCTCTCTCTCTCTCTCTCTCTCTCTCTCTCTCGCTCGCTTTCTCTCTCTATCCATGCCTTCCTTGCGTTGGCATCTATGTTTAATGTGTATGTTTGTGTTTAGTCAGATGTTTCATGTTCCCCTGTAGTGTAGTTTAATAAACATCCATATGTATTCACACTTGGTTGTCTGTGTTTGCTGCTCACAAGACGAGGTCACTTTAATGGGAGCAATGTATTAGTAGTCAAATAATTTTTCGTGGGCAGAGAAATAATTTTACTTAGAGTCAATAAACGATGAACACTGTCTGCCCTGTGGATGAACAAATCATATTATTAATGCTACAATGCTACAAGTAATTCCTGAAGATGAATGTAGTTAATAATAACCAATTATGATTATGTACATCTCACTTTGAGCTAATTTGTTACAGTTAGTTCGAATTTTGTCAATTTTTGACTTTTCTGAATATAACTATAACTGGGGGAAGTTGTGGACTCGTGGTTAGAGAATTTGACTCCTAACCCTAAGGTTGTGGGTTTGAATCTCGGGCTGGCAATACCACAACTGAGGTGCCCTTGAGCAAGGCACTGAACCCCCAACTGCTCCCCGGGCGCCGCAGCATAATTGGCTGCCCACTGCTCTGGGTGTGTGTTCACAGTGTGTGTGTGTGTGGGTGTGTTGTGTGTTCACTGCTGTGTGTGTGCACTTTGGATGGGTTGAATGCAGATCACAAATTCTGAGTATGGGTCACCATACTTGGCTGTATGTCATGTCACTTTGACTTTCAAACCCCATGCAAGAAACCCAAATTCAGTTAAGTGATAGAAGTGGGGGAACTAGATTTGATGCAGTTATAGTATGGGCTGGCAATAACACAATATTTTGCAGCATTTCCCATTAATTACCTAGAGTCTGATGGTCTACAATGATGTAATGTGTCCCTCCACAGTTTCATAATAAAACTGTGAATATGTATAAAATAAAATGTCATGCATTCGGGAGCATAACAGGCACCAGTTACAAATTATATTTATATTTGATTAATTTCCCAAAAAAAAAAAAAAACAATTCACAACATTTATGAGACTTATATGTAAATTGTAAGAAACTATAGTTTTCAGAAACTATAGTTTTCTGCCAAAATAGAAGCTTGAGGGTTTAACTCTTGCAAGTGAAGAAAGACAAAGGTATATATCTATTGTCCATGTCCATTTATTTGGACCTTGGTTTTACCTCTTGTGCATGGGCCTTTCCAAGAAAACCACAGTATTAATGTCCGTGTCCATGACACATGGTGTTCCCATGGAATCATGTCCAAAAACTCTGTATCATGTAGCACAAATCAAAGCCCAAAATAGACAAACTGTTTCAAAATAATGTAAGACTTCGTTTGCAAACTATCTAAGTTTATGCTTTACGGTGCAGTGGTAGTTAACATGATAATATGCAGTACATTAAATAGGACAAACAGCTGTGAGCCGTGAAGCAAACACACACAGTTATGCTGCCCGAGCAGGGATGTTGTTGTCTGGCAAACCAGTCAGAAGATTCCAGTATCAGAAGCCAGCTTTAAAATGTTTTGCTTATATAATGAGGCACAGGATGTAGAGTTAGTCCAAGTTAACTTGTTTAGGGGTTTTGCAGACATTTGTTTGAAAGATATTGTAATCTTTCATGTAGGAAGTATTTACTTCCCTCACCTTTCCAAAACATTCCCATGTGTGGACTGATTGCCTTGAAAACTGTATGTATATCCAGTGTTACATTAACTAAATTACTGACAAAAATGTTTGTTTGACAAATATTAAGGAAGCAAAACAAAAAATATGAATCATGAAGCAAAAGACCAAAATTATACAGAATTTCAGTCATTGACTAAATTGATAGTGACGTTTATTTTCATGCATCAGATATCACTTTTGATTTTATGTACTAAGAAATGTTGAAATTAGCATCAAATAAGATTAATAAATGCTTTAGAAGTAGTTCATGTTAACTATAATGTTAACAACTAAAACTTTAACTTTGTTACCCAGTAATTTTGCAAAAACAGTCAGCACTCTGGTGGATGTGTGTCAGTTGATGGAGATTGTTTGATTATCTTGCATTGGTGGACCTGATGGTCGTGGTCATCTCTCTGCATACAATAATTTAACACACAAAACAATGTTTAACATATCTCAGCATTATAAACATTAAATATCTCAACAGAGCCTGTATTTAAAATATTTAAAGATTTTTTTTATTTTTTGCTTTAGTTGGCAGGTTGCCAAGTGATTATAATTATGCACTTTTACATTGTGTTAAAATAAGTGTACTTAAAGATGGTTTGGTCTTGAAGTCCTTTGAAGTTGGCATAAAACGAAAATTCACCTAATCTACCTTTTAGAGTCTAGAGTATGTATTAATATGTGAAATTACAAATAAAATCTGGCAACCCAGTTATGCATTAAAAAAGGTTATTTAACTTAAATTGGAGTGGAAAAACTGCATATGAAAAAGACTAACTATTCCAAGGCAACCAAACGCGTGGTTGGCTCTTTTAACTGAAACTATACTATAAAGCAGGTCTTCTGTACCTCCACATTTGCTATTGCAATTTCTTCCATTTGTTTTTCTATGAGTAGTTGGTCACTGTATCCTTATTTGTCTTCTAGAGCAATACACAACAAATCATTTCAGGCTTCTGTTGTTCTTAATGACACTACATACCATAAGCTCTTAACTGCAAGAACTCACACTATGTGTGTGTGTGCGCGCGCGTGTGTGTGTGTGTGTTTCCTGGGGCCAACCTGGAGTTCTTCATTAGTTAACAGGAAATTGGGACAGAGTTCTCTAATTTTCCATAAATGTTTCTAGTAAATAACCAACAACTAGCCTTTACTCTGTGTATGATTAAAATGTGTTTGGCATTTATAGCTTGCTACAACAGACAGAAAGATCAGCATGCCTCTCAGCATGGCAGTCTACCTCTGTGTTTGTCATGTTATTTATTGGCAGTGAAGTCCATCATGATTGCTGCCCATTGCCCAACCACATGTATTCAGAGATTTAAGACTACCGGTAATACTCCTGGCTTGTTCACTGCATCTGAACTGGAGTCAAATAACATAACAAACGTTTCTCATCTGCCACGTTGTCCTACATCATGTCCACAAAAAAAGCTTTTTACAGTTTGACTTCTGAGGCTTATTTCCTATCAACCCTTGAGTTAGTTTTCTAATGCAAAATGAATGATTCAATGAAAGGTGTTTTGCCAGTTAATGTTATGGGTATTTTCCGAGCTCTGAGAGTTTCTGTTTACCACAACACTGTAGTGCTTTCATAGAAGGTACATGGTAACATGCTAAACATCACTCAGAACATGTTATGAACCACATAGTAACCACAAAGAATACAAAAATGCCTGACAACTACCCAGAACACTGTAGCAACTGCATTGCCAAAAGCCACTAAGAACATTTTAGTCACCTTAGCAACTTCACAGCAACATGCTAAAAACTCATTAAAATATGTTAGCATGTCCTAGCAACCACCCTAACAAATACATGGCAACATGCTAAAAACACACTCATAACATAATACAGTTTTTTTTTTTTTTCACTGGATTGCAACAACTTGACAATGACCCAGAACACCATAGCAACTCCATGGCAACATGATAAAAAACAACAACAACAAAAAAAAAACACTCAAATTCTCAAAATATGTTATTCTGGCAACAGCTAAAAACTACTTAAAACATTTTAGCCACAACACATCAACACCCTGGCAACAATGCCAAAAACTGTAACAAGTAACATAGTATAGCATAGCATAATAAAATGCCTAACATGCTACCCACTGTAGCAACAACTATACAATGACCTAGAACACCATATCAACTCCATGGCAACAAGGTTAAAAAAAACAAGCTGAAAACTATTGAAATCATGGTATCCACAACATAGCAACCACCCACAGCAGCCTAACAACAGCCACATAGCAACAACCTGGCAACCACCAACAGCAGTCTCACAACATAGCAACACCCTGGCAACCACCAACAGCAGCCTCACAACAGCCACCACATAGCAACACCCTGGCAACAATGCCAAAGACTTAAGCAATTGAATGACAACATGCTAAAAACCACTTAGAACTTGTTAGACACTCCATAGCAACACCCTGACAACCACCCAGAGCACCCCATAACTCCATGTCAGTCGCCACATAGCAACACCTTGAAAACATTGCACCATATTTTCTTTCAAAAGATATTATGTCTGAAATTATTTGTTATTCTTTTCTCTTTCAGGGTCGCTGTATGAACTTTACTCGCATTAAGTCTAGTCCTCCTCCACGCTATCCATCCTACAACCACCATTCTTCACCCATCTACACCCCTCCATGCACCCTTACCCCGCCCCCTCCTCAGGGCCAGCTGCCCCCTCCTCCACACACTCCACCCACCTCCCTGTCCTCAGGCTTTCCCCCGGCACCTTCTGCCCCTCCACCTCACGTCATTAACCCTTCTCCACCCATTACTCCTCCTCCATCCTATTCTCCACCCCCTATGTGGTCTTCATCTCCTAACACTCTCTACTTTTCTCCGCCCACATTTCTTCCACCATCCCCTCCTGACTCACTGCCCCCGCCCCCTCAAGCCCCGCCTCCAGGAAGAGCTCCTCCTCCAGATCGCCCACCTCCTCGGCCTTGTGTGTAATGCGGCACATCTGAGTGGACTACTGAGGACTGGAAGTAAAAAGGAAATAAATATGTTTTATATCCTCCTCAAAATTCCATTGCTGTGTGGCATAACGCAATAATAATCAATA
Source organism: Carassius gibelio (assembly GCF_023724105.1). Lineage (NCBI taxonomy): Eukaryota > Metazoa > Chordata > Actinopteri > Cypriniformes > Cyprinidae > Carassius > Carassius gibelio. The sequence continues at coordinate 25,893,057 of NC_068403.1, read as the reverse complement.
CAATGACTCACCTGTGGCATCAACGGCATTTGCTCCTCTTATAGAACAATGAAATGGAACACAAGCCACCATGAAACTCTGCAGGAAGCAATGCTGAGAATCACAAAGGGAATTGCAGGAATCGCAAAGAAACTGATAATTCACCCACAGAGCTTCTCAGAAGGCACCATTTATGAGTTTAACCAAGCTCTGAGAACGAAAGTGGCTGGTTCCATTAATGGATTCATGGAGGTTTCACATGCATGCACATGGGACCATCTCATGAAGGAGATATCCATAAAAGAGGAACGATGATTTTTTTTTGGGATCTTTATCATTCAGAGCGACTGAGAAAATATATGCAAAATTTTGATAAGCGTCATCATATACAGGTAATCTTCATTGAGTGGCAAACACTAAAAATTGGGTCTCATTTACTAAATATTGCATGGGTTTATAAACATTTATACACACAGAAAAATAAAATTCTGCCACACACATTAATTGGTTTTTAACTTTCTAATGCTGAAAGACTGCATACCCTTTGATTACTAATTTGCATAAACACACCCATCTCTATATAAGGATTTGATGTAGAATAGAGCACAACAGTAGGGTTCTTGAAGAAAGATGGCATTCATTACCTATGTTTCCTTCCACCTACTTTTTTGTGCATTATCAAAAAAAATGTTGAATGGAAATTTCCAGATACGCCAAAATTCTAAAATTGCACATAAAAACCTATGAGCTCAATTAAATTGGATATGTTTTTTTTCCAATAAGAAAACATGCAAATAAATTATAATTGAAACACACAAAATGAATTCCTTAATGCACATCAAAAATGACATGCGATGACAATAACTGGATTGAAACTTGCTTTATTCATGAAAGTTTTATGTGATATCCCAAATTTGCGCATAAGTTCAATTCACAACTTTAAATGGAAACTAGTGCTGTTGAACAATTCATCAAGATTAATCGCATCCAAAATAAAAGTTTTTGTTCCCATAATATGTGTGTGTACTATGTACATTTATTATATATATTTAGTACACAATCAAATATTATATGAACAAAAACTTCACACACATTCAGTATATATTTTTAATATATTTACATGTATTTTTACATGTACACTGTATATTTATATTCATATAAATTATATTATTTATAAATGTATTTAAAATATAAACATAAAATTTTTCTTAAATATATACGTGGATGTGTGTGTATTTATATACACATAATACACATAAACAGTACACACACATATATTATGTAAACATTTTTTTTTTTTGGATGTGATAAATCACGATAAATCATTCAACAGCACTAACGGAAATATAGCTTTTTTTCTCCACAGAGATAAACCTTTAAAGACAACCTTGTATAAATATTTAACTTCAAATAAATATTTTTCTATTTTATGAGATAAAAGTTCTTTCCCTCACTCTTTTTGTCCAATTTTCTTGTACATTTTTGCTTCTAGTAAAAGCTTGTAATGATTTGATTCTCCTTATAACCGGCTGGTTTGGTTCATGGCTTACAATGCTTTAACAAAGACTTTTTTTTAAATCCCTATTGAAAAAATAAATAAATAAATGAATGGGAAAATACTTTGGGACCCAGAGCTGCTGAAAGAAGTGGGCAGGCACAAATGCACTCTATGGAATATAAATATACATTTTATTGTAAATCTAGTTATACATTTTTTTGTAAAAAAAAAAATAAATACATAAAAATAAAAATGCTGATGTATCTCGATTTCTGTATGAAAATGTCTGTTCCTGCAGTAAGTAAATGAGACCCAGTTGTGTTTGAAAGGTTTTCTTTCAAAAACTAAATGTATTTACAAAATTCAACCATTTCACTAAAATGTTTTTGGTAAAATGTCTTGCCATACGAAGTCATACGGCTTGTTAAGGTAACTGACATTTATTTGTGCAATAGTGATTTAAGTAGCTTTGATCGGGATGGGGAGCATGTTGCTTTTTGGTCTTTGAATTTATTTACAAAGTACCAGATCAAAATGAACTAAAGGAATAGTTCATCCAAAAATAGGAATTCTGTTATCATTCAATAATGATGAACTTTTCATTCAAAAAAGGTTTATCTTTGGCTGACCTGTTTCTTTAGGATGATGTATGTTGAAGAGACTTAAGGTGTTTATGGGCATGGACTTGAAACATCAGTGAAAGATCTGAAATCTATGTAAACTTAACAACATCACCTTACTTTGCACATGTTACAGTTGTAAAGGTGTATGGGTGCATTATAAAAAAAAATAGTACAAATTATCATACATTACACATGCTGTATGTATAAATCTATGTATCCCTGTGTATATTTTTTTAAGGTTTTCTTTTTTTGTTTGTGTGGTTCTATATATATATATATATATATATATATATATATATTGTTGAAGCATTTATTGAGATTTTGAATAATTCAGAAGCAAAAGAAGATCACCCAGCCTCTGCTTTTATCCACCATGAATAAACACAGCCGAAGATTACAAATAGCTTTTGAAAATTGGAAATGGGTTTTGCCAAAGAAACTATTTACAACCCTGAATCCAACACATTTGATAGATGAGTTTGTTTTTGTTCGTAATTACATGTTGTTTATTATATTGTCATAATACATCACAGTGTCAATTTCCACAATCCTTTGCTTCTAAAGAGCCCTTGTCATCTTCTGTTGAGTCTAAGTTATTGCAGTGCCACAATGATGCCAATGTTGTGTTTCTATGACTCCCAAACCCTGTTTTGATGAAGGTTTTATGGGTAATTAACATCAGAGAAATCATATATGTCCATGTTAAATCTTATATGCTTTCAAAGGAATCATGTAAATGAATCATTCTCTAAATGACTCAGATCATGACTACATTGCTTGTTTTATTAGTTTTTTTTACTTTTTAACTGTTCTTTTGTTTTGAAATAAAATATTGTCATAAAAGTCCCATTGGTTTTCTTTTTGCATGCGTTTCATGGGTGTTGTGAGTCTTTACCCTAAAGTCTTTTTGTTCAACCCTGTTATACTGTGACATTTTCCCCTTTAAAAATAATGGTTTCAGTTTTCTAACGTCATATTTAATGGTGTGACGAAAATTGTGACCAGATGGTTTGAACATAATAAGATTGTCCTACAGTCTTTATTATATATAATGCTGGTTACACTTTATTTTAAGGTGTACTTGGTACTAGAGTTGGGTCCGAGTCCACCTTTGTCGAGTACGAGTCAAGACCAAGTCCACAAACATCGAGTCCAAGTCCGAGTCCGAGTCCAAAAGGGGCCGAGTTGGACTCAAGTCCGAGTTCTTAAAGGCCGAGTCCGAGTCGAGTCCGCCCGAGTCCAGAAAGTAATTAAATTAAAAAAGATTATAAATTGGTATTGTACATTTTTACATTAATATTTTAACCTTTCAACCCATTAAACCAATGGCAATATAAAAATGTAATAAAAAAAATACCACTGTTACATCTAGTCATTGCCATTGAACATTTTTATTTTATGTCAACAGAACTAGTTTCCTTTCAAAAAAGTTTTCAAAGGTTTTATTGTATTACAAGTGCATGAAAATACAAATGAACCTATTTTATTATTGTATCACACTATATTGTCCTCCAGTTAAAGATGACATTTCAGTTATTTAATGCCTCTCCCCCACATTTGACAGAGGTAAAGTGCAGCCAATGAGGAGATCCTTAATGATGACATTATGAATTTCTTGTTGTCTTGGAGAACTTGCATCATAAAGTTGCATTGCTTGTTTGGTCAGTTCTGGTCTTGCAAATCCTGCAATGCTGAGCTGTGCAGCATCTGTTGGTTGTTGCTGCTGTCTTTGGTAGTCGGTTGCATCGTTTTCGGATCACCAGTACACTGAACCGAAAACCGTGTCTTTCGGAGGCGTCCGATTTGAGAACCGATGAACTGATGATACTGCGCATGCGTGTAATTTTTCAAGTATTTTGTTAAACATCGGAAAGTGTGATAAAACTATATATATATATATATATATATATATATATATATATATATATATATATATATATATATATATATATATATATATATATATATATATATATATATATATATATATATATATATATATATATATATATATATATATACGTTTTCTTTTTTAAGATAGGGGCTACATGTTTCTAATCTGTATATTGTAGATTATGTATGGGCCAAAGGGGTTTTCAGGGAAGTTGGACAATAATTAAGACTCTAAAGACTCCATGTTTAATATGAATAAGGGATGATTTATGAAATATCTGTACTGTATTTATAGTTAATGATGACAGATTCACAAACTGAGTTTGTAGTAAACAGAACATGAACACGAGTAGAGCAGCTGATGATACTGAACTGCAGCACGTGCCGGTGTCCTGACATTTTATCCTACCCTCCCAGACAGCAAGCCAACATTGAATAAACATTGTTTTTCCATCTGAATCATCATTATGGTTGATATTGAAATTTCAATGCAAAATAAATGTTGAATCACCATTACCATATCGATGAAAACCTGATGTTATTAATGTTGATGGCAACAATATTGGAACAACATTGATCTATAGTTATCTTTATGATTGATTAAGCATTGATATTTGGTTACCGCGGGTGATCCCTGAATGTGTTGAAAAGTAATTGATTTATAGTGGACAGAGAAACGATGCGGTTGTTTAAAAGTCATCGAAATATAGTTGACCGGGAAATATGATTGAAAAAGCATCGAAATATAGTTGACCGGGAAATATGATTGAAAATGCATCGAAATATAGTTGACCGGGAAATATGATTGAAAATCCCTCGATTTTTGGTTGACCGGGAGATCAGCGGGTGGTATAACTTACCCAACGTACTAAACCGGACACAGCTCGTTTGTGGACCCTTGGCACAAGCGTACAGGTACAGTGTTGCCAACTTAGCGACTTTGTCGCTAGATTTAGCGACTTTTCAGACCCCCATAGCGACTTTTTTCCAAAAAAGCGACTAGCGACAAATCTGGCGACTTTTTTTGACAGACCTTATTTAGTCTCTGAGACTCTCCGGTACTGCCGCACGAGCTCTCTCTCTCTCTCTCTCTCTCTCTCTCTCTCCCAGCGTGCGCACACGCCCCTCTCTCTCTGCATCTGCTTCTGCTATGTTCAGCGAGCAGAGAGAAGCAGCACTTTCAGTTAAAAAAATATATTCTGTTGCTTCTAACTCTATTTTACATACAAGTATAGCAGAAATCACAGTACAATCATTATCTTAATCTTATGTGTATGTGATTTAATTAGACAATGTCGTGAATAGGATTTTAGTGCAGAGATTAACATCTTTGAGAGCTGGTTATGTATTCTTAATGGACCGCGTTTCAGTCATTATAATATTAATTCCGTTGTCGGACAACAAAAACATTAAAATATAATAATAAAAAACTTTTATTGAGAATTTTGGCTGCCTTAAAACGCAGTACATGAGCATAGAAAGGGCGAGATAATATGACGCACTTACGTCATGAATATGCTAATTAGCATATGATGTCATCTAGCGACATTTAGCGACTTTTCAGGCAGGGTTTAGCTACTTTCCATTGAAAGAAGTTGGCAACACTGTACAGGTAAGCTTGCTTAATATTCGATATGAACCCAGACAGCACAGGCACGCGGTGTGTTTTTATACAGTCTGTGGGCAGCTGAAGAGACTGGCTCATTTTCAAATAATGTTACCGTTAACTTGTTTAGACAACGGTCACGGTAAATTAATGTTAAAGCCTTGCGTTTCCAGCAGTTTCTCGGAGGGAAAATGTAAAAGCGGTTTATTAAAGAGAAGTCCTGACTGCTTTATCGTCGTGTTTTTCACTCTTTTACAGGCTGCCAGAAAGAATCCGTCTCTATAGTGAGTGATTATTGAATGAGGCTGTACATTATAAATGTAATGTTTTAACTCGAGATATTTGTTTGTGTGAATGCTGTGTGTGCGGTGAGTTCTGCGCGAGCGGGGAGCAGAGTTGCCATGGAAACGGGGCGTCAACACAAAAACCGTTACTGGCAAGCGGTAATCTCCGTCTCTCGCTGCGGTTTACACTGTTTTAGGTAAGTTTAGTCACTAAAATCATACAAATATGATATACAAATGTTCCTGACACGTTTCTTACTTGTTATTGCATATTTCAATTAAATTTATTTTATAGAAATGGTTTAATGTATTCGAAAAATCCGTTAGCGTCTTAGCAGTTTTCAGGTAGGCTAACTCTATAGATTTAGCTCTTGTTGATGAAACTCTGGGCTTTAAATCAAATCTTCGTGTGTGTGTATGAGATATTTTGATGGCTCTGAATGTTTTGCTGTTGATTTGTCAGTGTATTTTTTTTTGGAAAAGGCTGATTTACTGAATCGATGACGTCGCTTACACTGAGAGTGTAACGTTAATCGGCTGAAAACAAGTTCACATGAGTTTTGATATTTCATGATAAACAGATATTAATACAAATTGTTCTGTGATTTCAGGATGACAGAAAGAAACTCTACAGAACAAAGTGAAACTCCAAGATTTTTGAAAAGAAAATTGGTGAAATATATTCTGAAAAAGGCATATTAATGTATTTCATGAGCTTCTTCAGTTCACCTGTATTTCTAAGTCAGTATCTCCCTTCAGAAATGTTGCTGACGGGAGATACTGACTTAGAAATACAGGTGAACTCAAAAAGCTCATGAAATACTCATGAAAGAAGCTCATGAAATACATTAATATGCCTTTTTCAGAATATATTTCACCAATTTTAAGAAGTCCCTGACATCAAAACGTAAGTCACACTCAACCTAAAATTAAAAATATAGATTCCGTTATTTTAAGATTATATTATTATTAGTATAATTTTTATATCACATATGTTATTATTGTTGTTATATATATTATTCTGTCGTTTATCTGCATTTTACCTCTGCTTTATCTTGTTTCCTTCTAATGAACCTGGAACTGCAGAGTAAATATTGTTGTCTCTGTGTCAGATTGCTTGTTTTGTTCCTGGACTCTTCAGTGATGATGAGCAGAGTCTGAGTGAACCTGCTGTCAGACAGTAAGTACCCTGAGTACCCTGGGGTTTCAGTCAGGGCCTTCAGTAAACAACTGAATCAAACAAAATCCTTAAGGGTTAATAGTTACTAGTTAATATATTATTAGTCACTTATAAATCATTGAAATGTCAACATTGTACTATTATCTCAATAAACATTATAAATCATTTACAAAGCTTTCTGCACCCCCTAATCTAAAGTGTAAACTATTCATCAGTTGTACTCATCGGCTTTCATTTGCTTGTGGATGTTTGCATCGCAAGTGATACAGCATTGTACTTGCACAAGCATTTTACTTCATTTTAATACCACGCAACATATTAAGTAACTTCATTGCCCTTTGTCGAAATTGGTCTTTTCGCTCGCTTCATTTGGCTTGCTCAGCTAAATATGTCTGTAGGCGTGTGGTTGCGTGTGTCAATGCGCCCAGTTAACACACATGCACGTGCCTGAGGTGTCTGTCGTTGCTAGGCATCCATCAGCTGGGATCTCCGTTACAACAAGGACATTTCAGTAAAGGATTTCCACCACTGAAAAACCCTTGCTGTAACTCTGGTACAGGATTTATTTTCGAAGAAAAGTAAAACAAACCCTGCAGTGTTTTTGTGCACCCCGTTTTTCAAAAACAACGGGGAATTTCACCCCGAAGGAAGCTGATTGAGTCGGTTCTAGTCACATGACCTGGTGTGCTTGCTTTTTTTTCTTGGTGGAAGCTGTGCATTTGTTTAGCTAACAAATATTAAAAATGTATTCAAAATGGTGTACAATTGTTTAATTATGTCATCCTGGTTAGGGTTGGGCCGATAGACGATTCCATCGTCCATCGTCGATGGCTGATAGACATCACGATGCTGCGCCAGCAAACAGCGTCATGAGCTCCAGTATCTCGTGCGTGCATCCGTTGTCATGCAACAGAGAAGTTGCGTCTATGGACAGTTGTGAACGCGCTGACAGCTGGTTGCCCAGGCTTTGGGTTAAAGGTAATACTGTTGTAAGTAGTGTTCATTTTCTTGTACAGACCAATAATTTATTTTCATTAGATCTCAATGTGTCAACAGGAGCCACCGGTATTTGGTCCTGTTGTTTTTTTCTCAAAAACCGGCAGCCGCTGACTTGCATTTAAGAATCACCAAGGGCAACGGTTTCACCTAAAAACCTTTACTGTTCTACTGCAAAAACCTTGGATGACCTGAGGGTGAGTAAATTAACAGCAAATTTTCATTTTGGGGTGAACCATCCCTTTAAATGCAGAGTAAATTTCCCTACATGCAATATTAATATTAATTATTATATTGATCATTAAAGTTATTTCATAGATTACCAATGTTAAAAAAAAAACTTTAAAATGTAAAAAGGAAACCTATTAGTAATAGTAATGAACACACTCTAACAAGGAACAATACTTCTGCAGCTTTCCTTAATGTTACAAATGGACCCTTATTGTTAAGTATTACAATTTAATTTCAACAGTCATGCTTAAAGGGTTAGTTCACCCAGATAGCAAAATTATGTAATTAATAACTCACCCTCATGTTGTTTCAAACCCGTAAGACTTCCGTTTATCTTCAGAACACAGTTTAAGATATTTTAGATTTAGTCCAAAAGCTCTCAGTCCCTCCATTGAAGCTTTGTGTAAGGTATACTGTCCATGTCCAGAAAGGTAAGAAAAACATCATCAAAGTAGTCCATGTGACATCAGAGGGTCCGTTAGAATTTTTTGAAGCATCGAAAATACATTTTGGTCCAAAAATAGCAAAAACAACGACTTTATTTAGCATTGTCTTCTCTTCCGTGTCTGTTGTGTGAGAGAGTTCAAAACAAAGCAGTCTGGATATCCGGTTTACGAAAGAATCATTTAGTTCACCAAATCAAACTGAATCGTTTTAAACGGTTCGCATCTCCAATACGCGTTAATCCACAAATTACTTAAACTGTTAGCTTTTTTAATGTGGCTGACACTCCCTCTGAGTTCAAACAAACCAATATCCCGGAGTAATTCATGTACTCAAACAGTACACTGACTGAACTGCTGTGAAGAGAGAACTGAAGATGAACAGCGAGCCGAGACAGATAAGAAGAATCGAGGAGCTGATGATACTGCGCATGTGTGATTCAGCGTGAAGCAGACTGACACACAGAGTGCCTGAACCGAACTGATTCTGTGCTAGTGTTATGAGCGCAGGTAAACCGAAGGCCATTACGTCGAGTGCAAAAGAACCGGTGAATCGTTTTCTTCAACCGGTTTATTGAATCGAACTGTCCGAAAGAACTACTGGTGATCCGAAAACCGATGCAACCGGTTCTTCACTTGTGAACGAGTCAGTCTATTGTTCGTTATCTGTCTCGGCTCTGTGTTCATCTTCAGTTCTCTCTTCACAGCAGTTCAGTCAGTGTACTGTTTGAGTTGGTTAACCGACGCAGTGCTGCATTCACTGAAATTGATTTTCATTTTACCAATATGTCAAAATCTGCCAAAAGTACTTCGTGGTTGTCTTCTATGTTATAAAGTTAGCAAAACCTCAGAGTCCAGTCTATTAGAGTCTTCCAGTCTTCATAATAGAAACATCTTGCGGCACGAATGTATCAATACAAATAAATATAACATCTCCAGTTATTTAGCTGAGCATCAATTGTACGTTAGTACAATAAGTTTAATTTAATAAGAGGCGATCTAGAGTTGAAATGTTTTATTTTTTATTATTTTTTTATCAAGTGATCAAAGTGTTTGTTGTCGCTGCGATCAGTGGCCCGGATGCTGTGTACAGTCTGCACTGTATAAGGTCTGCAATCGGACACGCGCTTCAATCCGTTGTGGAGACCAGACGGTCTATTCGTTCCGGTGAAATTACTAAACATAAATATACACAAACGTATCCCTGTCTGATATACAACAACTGATAAACATAATCAGTTTTGATAAATACATAAAAAAAAAAAAACATACAAGTGTGGTTTAAAACCCAAACCCGGACCTCTGACACGCTAGGCAAAAGTTCTACCACTGAAACATTTGAGCTGACAAACAGATATATTGTAGCTTGATATTCACTATAGGAAGAAAGTGCAGCATAAAAAATAGCATATTTTAGCATTAAAATCTCTTACACATTTATGGTGATCTGAGAGGGCGGGGGAGTCCAGTTAATGGGGCGTAATTCATTAGCTTTAATGAGAATTTTATATTTTATAGGCCTACATTAAAGTGTATTTTGTTTCTTATATTTTACATTTATTTCTTGAATGCTACTATAACATCAACTGTAGCTGAAAAGAATAAACCACTGTATATTTAATTTGTATATTATGTTGTTTATATACTTTGTTTTTAGATTTTTAATAACAGATTGGTTACCGGAGTACATATGTATAAAGTACAGTCACACTGTATGATTGTGAATTTTAATTGCTGTTTTTAACAGAGATTTTTGTCTTTTCTGTTCTTTTACAGATCACTATTGCACACCAAGTAAGCAAAACAACATTTTTGATTTCATTTTATTTTATTTCTGCAAACAACTTGCATCACTTGCAATTGGTTTTCCAGCCCAAAACCTCGTCAAAAACTGAATGCAACGGTTTTTATCTATGATTATTTTGTCAAAACATCTTTTGTCTATGGTAACTCTAATCTACATTAACTATTTAATTAGTATCCAGTTATTTATATTAAATTTGTGGTGTTAACAACTACTTCTGAACTAATAAAATAATAAACATAAATTTTTTTTGAGTCAATTGGCCTCATACATTTTCCTTATGAAAGAGGTCACTGCAAGCTAATCCTTTTTGCCTCCCTTTAATTCGAATACATCCATGAACAGGCAGTTTTGAAAAGTGCTTTGAATATAGGGGAAATATGATCTAGCCTACAACACTGCTGCTCCTACTGCACTACTGAATTAGTTCAAGTATATGTTCTGTTTAACTTAAATGCTATATTTTTTTTGCATTGTGATTTTATCTTCTCTTTTAGATACTCTTACTCAGCAGATGGGGACAGCTACCATCACCCAATTTACACCCAAAAGTGGCTGCGCTATGCGCCAGACCGGGGCAGGAGGGACTGGGCGACAACTTATGCAGGCATCAGATGACAGTGAAGTGTAAATAAAGAGTAGAGAGGCTAATAAACATTAATTTGATTTTAAATTGTATGGTGTGTTCTGTGTTTTATTCAAGATTTAAAACGTTCCATTAATTTTTAACATCCTGGCTGTAGATAAAGCAGGCTATTTAATTTATGGCATTACATTTAAAATTAACATTTAAAAACGATTGAAATTCCATTGAAATCACGTTGATCCTTAGTTCAGTTGAAATTTCAACATTGTTTCAATATTCCTGATAATTGAAATACCATTGAAATTCCGTTGATCTATGGACAGAATTTCAACATTGTTTCAATATTAAATCAGGGTGCAAAATGATGTTGAATCAACATCAGAGTTAGATGTTGATTCAATGACTTAACGTTGACAACAGAATGTTGATTCAGCATAGTTTCAATGACTGTTTGCTATCTGGGCTGTCAGATTTCCTACCCGGGTTTTGAGCGATTCTCGTTCTCGAGTCAAGAACCGGTTGTATCAGTTTTCAGATCATCAATAAACTGAACCGAAAACCGTTTCTTTCGGACGCGTCCGATTCGAGAACCGAGGAGCTGATGATACTGCGCATTCGTGATTCAGCATGAAGCCGAATGACTCACAGCGCGTCTGAACCAAACTGATTCTTTTGGTGATTGATTCTGAACTGATTTTGTGTTAATGTAATGAGTGCGGGTAAACCGAGGGCTTGAATGAAGGGCAATCTGACGAAACGTAAGTTCATTTAATAACAAATACATCGCAATGGATTATGTATCCGGTGAACTGTTTTTTTTTTCAAACGGTTTATTGAATCAAACCGTCCGAAAGAACCGGTTCGCGGAAAAGAATCGAACTTCCCATCACTAATCCACATTGATATCCAGTGAGTGGTGCGTGTGCGTTTTCGTCTGCAAGCAGGGTGTGGTGCGGTAAAATGACAGAAGGGGAGACATTCATTAATTTATCATTTCAATTTTATGCTGGTTTTATTGTTACACGTGACGCGGACTCGACTGTACTCGGAATATTTTCCGAGTCCAAAATGTTCAAGTCCGTGTCAAGTCCGAGTACAAATTCACCCGAGTGCGTGACAAGTCCGAGTTCATTCAAAATTGGACTCGAGTCCGGACTCGAGTCCGAGTCCAAGTTCGAGTACCCCAACTCTACTTGGTACAGTGTAGATATTCATTTAAATATTGAGTAATTAAATACATGTACTTACTATATTGTTAGGATTAGGGTTTGGCTTTAGGGTTACTTGCATGTAATTATGCATCATTTATTGTTATTATGTACATATTATACATATGCACTCCGCTTTAAACACACCACTCAGGGAGATTAAAGCTTTAGATTATCCACTGCTGTTACAAAACGTGATGAGATGGTGACGCTAAAATACAGAACTCTTAACAGTAAACAGAACCTGACTATAATTTGTTATTTTTTATTGATTTATATCTTGAAGATAAATTATTATTTGTTTGGCGATCATCATATTTGCATGAACATAACAACATAAAATTATTCATTATTGATATTAAAGGGTCACTTTAACTTTAATCTAGCTTGTGTTCACAGTTGTAAACCGAGCAGTTCTGGGGTAATGACATATGAGAGATCAAAACAAAACAACAGTCACTAATTAGAAGTACAAAACGAGGATTTGTGAAGAAGAATGTCGGAGAAATTTGATATAAACCAAGAGGAGACTTGTTTTCCATTGCTAAAGTAAGGAAACTTTGCTTCCTTTGCTCCTGTAAACAAATGTTGTTTTCACGAGACTCGAGACACTTTCTTTACATACTGAATATAAAGTATGTACCCATTTGAAAAAGCAATTTCTGACAAATATATTCCAGATTTAGTTGAAAAGGTTAAGGTGCATATTTGTGAATCCTTGAAGAAACACAGCTCCATCTCAGTAACTGTTGATATTTGGTCAGACCGAACATTTACGTTCATTAATGTTACGTTTTAATGTTTACAAGCTGGACTTATTTATTTCAGATTGTAGACATTTTCCAAGTAGACACACTGGTGAAAACATCTCAATGGCCTTTGATGACATAACAGAGGAGTATGGGATTACAAGCAAGATTGATTACATCATAACAGATAATGTGACAAACCTGAAATGTGCCTTTAAAGTGAAGTTACCTCAGCAATCTGTTGACCCTGCAGATGACAATGAGGAAGAAATGGATAACTTGGAATGATGAGGAGCTGTGGGAGGATTTATACAGCAACCAAGAAACCCTGTTAGACATGGCCAGGTTAAGACAACGATTGTGATGCTTTGCCCAATCTTTTCAGATGGTGATTGGTGATGGGCTGAAGGAAGCCAATTTCATATCCCTGGCCATAGCAAACACATCTAAGCTCACTTCTCTACTACATAGCAGCTACTAATGAAAAAAAAAAAAAAACGCTTCGAAGCTACTTTTGGCATTGGGAAGTCAATACCAGTGGCGAATGTAACGCGCTGGAATTCAACGTTCAAGCAGGTGCAGGCCATCACAAGTCTTGACTTCAAAAATCTGGAAGAGGTCTTCGTTAAAAAAATTTGATACTGTGGTGTTTACACTCCGAATGGATCCAACTTCAAGAGCTGAGAGCAATAATTGGACCATTTTCAGAAACAACTAACCTAACAAAAGGCAAAAAATCTTGTCTTCCTACTGTTTTAGACCTAAACTGACATCTTCTGAAAATGGGTGAAACAGGATTAAGGTGCCAGCCTTTGATTAAGTCTCTTCACACATCTCTACAAAGAAGATTTTCAGGAATATTTGTAAGGGCTAAAATGGCCAGAGAGTGTAAAGCACCCATGCCTTTTCACCAAATGTGTACTTTCTTTCTACAGTACTTTATCCGCAATTTGGTCTGAACTGGATTGACTTTGATGTTTCCATCAGTGATGCTTCATCACTAAGGTTAGGTTAGGTTAGGTTAGGTTAGGTTAGCACTTCATCATGCTCGATTGGGTAGCACTTATCCTCACTTATATATTTTTTAAAGTATTCATGCCCATCTGTAATCTTCACAACTTCTTAAGGTGCACACACTTCAAGGCATTGTAAAGATATTAGCAGTCATTATTTATGTAAAAGTTGTTACAGTTGAACATATGCAGGTATAGTGGTACAGTAATGTTACTAGTAATATATAAATGTATATATATGTGGAATTACGGTATAGATTGGTACAGTAATGTTATGTTTGCTAGAAATGTTATGTGGACGTATATAGTGGTACAAACACTGATGTTCTCTATTATAGATCAGTGGGTACAATGATGTTATGTGGATAAGAGCACTTGATACTGACAAGTAACGAGCAGTGTTGGGCAAGTTACTTTTAAAAAGTAATTAGTTACAGTTACTAGTTACTTCTTCCAAAAAGTAACTAAATTAGTAACTCAGTTACAAATTTTTAAAGTAACTAGTTACTTAAGAAAGTAACTATTGCGTTACTTTCAAGTAAAATTTAATTTTAAATGCTCAAACGTGACCCCACCTCTACCCCTCTTTAAAGGAACTTAAAATACATGTGCATGTTCAATTATTTATGATAAATCTGAATATTATAATGAAATGGACACTTAATACAATACATTATTAACAGAAACATGAAACATTGTACACACATCTAAAAAAAAAAGTTGCTGTGGGACAAAGTGAGACTAGCCTCCAATCAAATGGCATGTATGTAGATATTATGTTTATATAGTGGATCAATGCAAATAACACGATAGATTTTTGGGAACTTTTGATATTTCCTTTTATTGTTTCTTTAATTTCTTGAAGGAAAAAGTAATGTATATACTTCTATTTAGAGAAGGCTACTTTTGGATTATTTGGGCTCGTCGCCATACTTGTCTCTCGTTGACTGACTGGCTTGTGTTGTTCGTTGTGTGTCCTGTCCTGTCCGATGATGGGTCGTTCGCGAATGAGCGTTAGTGATGATGGATCGACTCGTTCGCGAATGAGCTTTTGATGAGTCGTTCGCGATTCGCGAATGAGCCGACTCTAAGAGCCGGCTTTTTTAGTTGAACTTCGGGAGCTGGCTCGCATATCTGAAGAGCCAACTCTATTTTTTCAAATTTAGCCTATAGAAATTAAATAATTATGTAATAAAAATTGAAATATTATAGTCAAAGTCATTTAAAGAGCCGTTTGTGAGCCAAAGAGCCGGCTCTTTTCAGTGAGCTGAGTCAAAAGAGCCGAATTCCCATCACTACTATGCGTGCTTTCGAACACCCGCCCAACTCTACCTCTGATTGGCTTACAATGAAATTTTACTCTACCTCAGCCAATCGTCAGCATTTATGCGCTTGTCTCGTGCTCTGCCCACTAACCAAGGAAGAACAGTAAAAAAAAGTATTTGCCTCTCGCTCAGAGATCTAGTTGGTCTGATGAAAAAAAAAAAAACAGCTTCATCATCAGTTATAGTAACGCGCCGCATTTTTTGGCAGTAACGGTAACGGCGTTATTAAGATGAGAAGAGTAATCAATTAGATTACTCGTTACTGGAAAAAGTAATGCCGTTAGTAACGCCGTTATTTATAACGCCGTTATTCCCATCACTGGTAACGAGTCATCATTGTAATAAAATTACCTTTACCTACTATGTGGCCTTTTTACCCTTAGCTGAAATAAATATTTTTCAAACCAATATCATTCATAGAAAATTACAGTGTACATGCCATGCTATATTTGATCTACTGTTTGAGTAAGGTGACAATTTTAATGTTTCCACCAAACATGTTATATATTCTTGAAGATTTCATCAGATCTTGTCTCAGACCCAACCTTATGTGGACTAGGACTTGTCCTGGACTCCAACCTCTCTGGTCTCGGTCTTGACTCGGACTGAACCCTCTCTGGTCTCAGACTGAACCCTCTCCGGTTTCGATCTTGACCCGGACTGAACCCTCTCTGGTCTTGATCTTGACCCGGACTGAACCCTCTCTGGTCTTGATCTTGACTCGGACTGAACCCTCTCTGGTCTTGATCTTGACCCGGACTGAACCCTCTCTGGTCTCGGTCTTGACCCGGACTGAACCCTCTCTGGTCTTGATCTTGACCCGGACTGATCTTGACCCGGACTGAACCCTCTCTGGTCTTGATCTTGACTCGTACTGAACCCTCTCTGGTCTCGGTCTTGACCCGGACTGAACCCTCTCTGGTCTTGATCTTGACTCGGACTGAACCCTCTCTGGTCTCGATCTTGACTCGGACTGAACCCTCTCTGGTCTCGATCTTGACTCGGACTGAACCCTCTCTGGTCTCGGTCTTGACCCGGACTGAACCCTCTCTGGTCTCGATCTTGACCCGGACTGAACCCTCTCTGGTCTTGATCTTGACTCGGACTGAACCCTCTCTGGTCTCGATCTTGACTCGGACTGAACCCTCTCTGGTCTCGGTCTTGACCCGGACTGAACCCTCTCTGGTCTCGATCTTGACCCGGACTGAACCCTCTCTGGTCTCGGTCTTGACTCGGACTGAACCCTCTCTGGTCTCGATCTTGACTCGGACTGAACCCTCTCTGGTCTCGATCTTGACCCGGACTGAACCCTCTCTGGTCTCGATCTTGACCCGGACTGAACACTCTCTGGTCTCGATCTTGACCCGGACTGAACCCTCTCTGGTCTTGATCTTGACCCGGACTGAACACTCTCTGGTCTCGATCTTGACCCGGACTGAACCCTCTCTGGTCTTGATCTTGACCCGGACTGAACCCTCTCTGGTCTCGATCTTGACTCGGACTGAACCCTCTCTGGTCTCGGTCTTGACCCCGACTGAACCCTCTCTGGTCTTGATCTTGACCCGGACTGAACCCTCTCTGGTCTTGATCTTGACCCGGACTGAACCCTCTCTGGTCTTGATCTTGACCCGGACTGAACACTCTCTGGTCTCGATCTTGACCCGGACTGAACCCTCTCTGGTCTTGATCTTGACCCGGACTGAACCCTCTCTGGTCTCGATCTTGACTCGGACTGAACCCTCTCTGGTCTCGATCTTGACCCGGACTGAACCCTCTCTGCTCTTGATCTTGACCCGGACTGAACACTCTCTGGTCTCGATCTTGACCCGGACTGAACCCTCTCTGGTCTTGATCTTGACTCGGACTGAACACTCTCTGGTCTCGATCTTGACCCGGACTGAACCCTCTCTGGTCTTGATCTTGACCCGGACTGAACCCTCTCTGGTCTCGATCTTGACTCGGACTGAACCCTCTCTGGTCTCGGTCTTGACCCCGACTGAACCCTCTCTGGTCTTGATCTTGACCCGGACTGAACCCTCTCTGGTCTTGATCTTGACCCCGACTGAACCCTCTCTGGTCTTGATCTTGACCCGGACTGAACCCTCTCTGGTCTTGATCTTGACTCGGACTGAACCCTCTCTGCTCTTGATCTTGACTCAAACTCAACCCTGTTTTTATCATCCATCTCTGGCAGCTCAGCCATCTCTGCTTAACTAATCCCCTTTAGACCAGGTGTAATTTAGTCCAGACAGCCGCTCTGTCCACAATTTGCACAGAAAGCTGGCGTCCCATGAGACAGAAACTATAAACCACTCTCACCATCATAGATGTGTTCAATTTTAAGCAAGCACAAGCTCAGCAAGGTTTGGCATGAAATATTTCAAGCGCAGCCAAAGATAAGCAAATGAAACTCTGCTGGAATAATAAACTGGAATTAGGATGCATTTTCTCCAGCAGAGCCGAGGAACCCATGAGACCCGTGTAACCTGTTTTGTGTTAGGATCGATTACGAAAATGAACTCTGATGACTAGTTGGTGTTCCTTCAACTCTGTCTCTCTGTCTTTGACCCTGATATTCATGTTTTATATGTTTTCTTCACTTTTATCCTATCATTCCTTCTCCTTTCACTCCTCTTTACCTCCTTGTTTTTCCTACAGTTATTAATGTTAAATACACTGTCTAACCACACACATCTGTGAGCAGTGCTGTGTAGTAACTGATCACATATAATCTGGTTGACATTATCAGATTCCAAAAACACAAGTAATTGTAATTCGATTACTACTGTTTCTTTTTATTGATTACATGACAACATATTATTCACAAACGCACACACACCCACACACACAGAGAGAGAGAGAGAGAGATAAATAATAATAATAATTAAAAAAAATCAGAATTTACTGATTCTCCATAATTATTGACTACATTCAAAAAGTCTTTCAGTTTTGTGAACATTCACAAAAGACCAGTCACTAGTCAGTGGTTATACTTCGCATTTGAACACTAAATTAGCAAGAATTATTTCAGTTTTCAGTGTTTTAAACATTGCATCAACTACTGATAAACACATGCATTGTTATTTGAATTATCACTCAGTGGATCATTTAAATCTGTGTTTGGAAAGCTTTTGTCTCATGAACTTATGAACCCCCAGCAGTTCCTTCACAAAACACAGTTTGTAAAGTTTAATGCACTTCATGATTTTAATAACGACGAATGGACCATATTTTCTTTCTCTTTGTATACAGCATATATATATAGGTGCATCTCAATAGATCAAAATGTCATGGAAAATTTCATTTATTTCAGTAATTCAACTCAAATTGTGAAACTTGTGTATTAAATCAATACAGTGCACACAGACTGAAGTAGTTTACATCTTTGGTTCTTTTAACTGTGGTGATTTTGGCTCACATTTAACAAAAACCCACCAATTCACTATCTCAAAAAATTTGAATACTTAATAAAACCTATACATTTTTTTTTTAATTTAGTGAAATGTTGGCCTTCTGGAAAGTATGTTCATTTTTACATGTACTCAATACTTGGAAGGGGCTCCTTTTGCTTTAATCACTGCCTCAATTCGGCGTGGCATGGAGGTGATCAGTTTGTGGCACTGCTGAGGTGGTGTGGAAGCTAGGGTCAAGGCATCAAGAGCCACCACACACAGACATGTCAAGGAATTTGCTGAACTACAGACAACGTCAGAGGTGTCTTACCTGGGCTAAGGAGAAGAAGAACTGGACTGTTATCCAGTGGTCTGAAGTCCTCTTTTCAGATGAGAGCAAGTTTTGTATTTCATTTGGAAACCAAGGGTCTAGAGTCTGGAGGAAGGGTGGAGAAGCTCATAGTTGCTTGAAGTCCAGTGTTAAGCTTCCACAGTCTGTGATGATTTGGGGTGCAATGTCATATGCTGGTGTTGGTCCATTGTGTTTTTTGAAAACCAAAGTCACTGCACCCGTTCAACAAAATTTTTTGGAGTACTTCATGCTTCCGTCTGCTGACCAGCTTTTTGAATATGCTGATTTCATTTTCCTGCAGGATTTGGCACCTGCCCACACTGCCAAAAGCACCAAAAGTTGTGAAGGATCAATGGTGTTGTTGTGCTTGACTGGCCAGCAAACTCACCAGACCTGAACCCCAGAGAGAATCTATGGGCTATTGTCAAGAGGAAAATGTGAATATATATACATATATATATCTGTCTGGTACAAGATTATCCTATTTAAATTACTTTGATAAATGAGTAAGGTCAAAAGTCATTTAAAAGTAGTCTGATCGTTAACCTAAATGAGTTATGTAATGTATTAGGTTTCTTACAATAATTTTTGTCATGTAATTTGGAATCATTGCTGCCTCTGAATATGCATTCTTCTGTACTTTACAATAGGCAAAAACAATAGCCTATATGAAAAAATTAATTTGTGTTCATTAAACAGTAGGCAAAATGTACCCGGATCAATTGCTATTTCCAATTAAATTTTTAAGTGTGCATCCAATGTACAGGTCTCGGAGTTATGCCTGAATTATTATAAAGTAGGCCTACTTTGTTATGGTCACAATTAATAAAGTATTTCTTAAAAAGAGATACCTGCTAAGAGATTATACGATTTTACAGTTACACGTCGAGGGGGTCAGAAATGTAAAACCTGGAGTGATTACAAAATGACTTTCGCTGCTCCGCTCCATTAGTTTACAATAATTCAAACTGGCTTTTGAATCAGTGCGCTGCTTAATAACACACACACGCACATGCACACACACACACGCACACACACACACACACACAAACTATCTGACTAAACATGGTCTAAAATGCAAGTTATTAACATCTTGTCTGTAGAACTGTTGTATCAAAGCTAAATATCACAGTCTTGTGATACTACAACTTCAATGTTGTTGCCACAGAAACATTGTTGAACACAAATGTTTCTGAAACATTTTGACAGGCCAAAATTTGTCTTGCAGGAAAAGTGTTCCATTATTATAGTCTCCCTGCTGATTTGAATGAATTATTACTTAAATGGCAACCAGGCCAATGTAATATTTATATTATGTGTCTGGCAGACATTGCATCCAAATGAGAAATAGCTGTGGCTGGAGAAACCGTGATTTTACCCACCCAAGGGAGTTAAACAGTGCTCAGACTTTGCAGTAAACTGTCAGTTTACCCATACTGACAAAGTGACAGCATATGAAGTGGATGGCATGTCAGAGATGAGTTGCTGTGAATGACAGGCCTTTCTTTCTTTAGACATTCAGTGGAGTTTGCATTCAGCATCAAACACCCTGACCCACTTTCTGCTCTGGCCAATAAAGCAATCCAGTCATCAACAACCATGACACAGCTCCAGCTCCAATCCATCCACGCTGCCAAGAGCAGTCAGAGCTTAAATGTTTTCCTGCTTTTGAAGAACACCACTTAAGAAAGACATACAGCTCAGATCATCAAATCTCTGGTTACTATTTGCCATCAAAGGAGCGGAAAATAGTGCGAGTCTATGGCTTCAGTGGAGTGGGAGAGCTCCATGTGTGTGTAAATGTCATTGCAATGCACAAAAGCTTCTTTATAGTGGAAAATGGTTCCTTTAGACACTGGTGCCCCGGTGGGCACACTTGCTTTTACATCGTTATAACAATAAGATCTTAGTCTAAACCTAAAGTAATATTATAACCTAAAACATACTGACTTTTTTTTCATGACTGCTTTTTGATATATTTTTCAGAGCAACTATAATTTATTATTGTGTAACAAGGGTTGGCCTACTCATCAGTCAATGAGTTCTGAACTCTTTTGAAATAGCAATGCATATGTCAATACAAACCTCTTTTAATTTTCATTTATTTTTATTTTTTTATAAATGTCTACCAATATATAGAATAAAAAAGCAGATCCTCCGTTTGCGATGCAGCGTGAACTATAACACAATGCAGGGTCTCGCTGCATGTCTTTTACGTGTTAAAGGTTGAATTCAAATCAAATATACTCAAAAATATCAAATAATAAAATATCAAATACTGGTTGATTAATCAAACTAAGCATTGCATTCGTAGACCACTAGAACTGCTCCATGTACTAGATCAAACTCTTTATGAACTAATATTCAGTTTGGTGCAGTACACAATTTTTTTTTTTTGCCAAGTACAGAAATATATAGATTTTTTAAATATTACAGAAAATATGAAATCCCATAAAATTGTGACAGTTATAAAGTAACATCATTTGGAACCATCTTATGGCATGAGAAGAAAATTTTATTCCTTTCCTTTTTTCTTTTTTTTTTTACTTTTTAAAACTGACTTTTTCTAAAAATATTGAGAATAAATAAATAAATAAAATTCCCCACCTAGCAAGTCTAAAAGTGAAAGGCTATATTTGAAATGTATATATTTTAATGTGTTTATTTTTGATGTGAATTGCCTGTGAAACAACAACAACAAAAAACAGATCACATAATATATCATATTTGGTTTAATTTTAACAAGGACACACTTCTCCATTCACTGGCTTTTTGCTGAGATAAAGAGAAAACTTCTGGAGTCCCGTGCCCTATTTTGTATCCGATTCGAACAAAGCGTTTCTTCACTGTAAAACTTTGCCAAAGTTGAATGAAAGCAACCAGAGAGTGAGAAAGAATTAATGTTTTATTAACTCTCTTGATCATAACTGCAAATTCAACACACACACAGACCCAAAACACATTACGAGATGCTTTAACCTTAAATAGTGATTAAGGCCTCGATGCCGGACATCATTTTGCTGGATGTCGCCAAACAGTTGCTGGATGAGGATGGCAAAACTGATCTGAAGAAGAAGAAAAAAAACTACCTACCACACAAACCTTTAAGATGAAAAGTTAAGATGCTATCGTAAAACATAAAAGCAAAGCAGTTCAGTGCACCACTGACCAAAGAGCAATGCTAGTATATTATCCTGTGAAATATAGAAAACCCTCTTTCCATGAGTTGAATATATTATTCATTTAAAAAATATAAGCACAGGACTATAATCGCACCTTTAGAGCTATTGCCCCATAAGACCCTTCTTCACCCTTTGGTTACATGCCATTAATAGTAGATATTTTTGGTTCATCATGCCCATCTGGTGCTTTGAACAAAAGATTCAGATGATAGAAATCTTTATTCATGTTGATTTTATCCACAACAAAACGTAAAAAAAAAAATCAAAAGGAAGTACATAAGCATTTTAACTGAAAATAATGCAGTATATAAAAATATAACCCTTCTATACCCAATAAAAATAAAACCTAAGAGAAAAGACAAGAAAATGGTCCCCTGGAAACAATCGTAGCTGTCGGTGGCGTTGTATGGGGCAGTCCTCTCATTTGAGACACTAAACAAGGCCTCTCAATTTTCTACAGTAAAGGAATTGGAGAATGGAAGCCAACAAGTATACCTTCGGATGAATCTCAATAACTGATTATTATAAATCTGATTCTCGTACAGTAACTACAGGCACAGTACTGCAGTGCAGTGATTCACTACAATCACTGCTTTGGCTTCAAAACCTCCTGAATCAACTTTCTGTGGGAAGCAGAGGTGATTCCTCAAAATGCAATAATCAGACATCACCTTCTCTTCATGTAAACATTTCATTTCTAAATGGTTGACGTTCAACAGGCCATACATACATCAAACCAAACGTGACCAATCCTGTAACCCAATTTGGCAAAAGCACATAGAAACTTTGATGACTAAACAAACTGATCAGATAATACATTAACTTCATATTTGACCCTTCATGTAGATGACTGGGGATTGTATTCATTTAACCCGACTGTGACCTTGATATTTGACCTTATTTTTCATTCAGTTCTTTGCAACATGAACGAGATGAAAACCTTATAGTTTATCTATCATTAGTTATTTGCATTAATTAATGCATCTATGCGTCTAGGTTAATTTTAATTGATAAATATGAATATATATCTTAAATACAAGTTTTGAATCATATTGTAAACTATTAGCCCACCAATATTATAAACCGTTCAAATTATGTATTAAAGTCTCAAAGCACAAATGCATTGAGAAGACATGATCGCTAGATCAAACATCAGCATCAATTCAATGAATACTGATTTGAATAAGAGTCATTGTATCAAAGTTCACACCGGCCACAGTGAGAAATAAACATGGTTATGAAATTCCAGATGATTAAAAGTCATCCTGGGAAAAATATGCTCATAGGTAACAACTACATCCACTTAAATAGCAGCAAACTGGAGAAACAAAATATCGTGCAAACTACAAAACACTGATTCACATTTTTGTTTTAGTGCCACATATCACTAGAATTGTGTGGGGGGGTTCACAAGGAGAACGGATAATGGAGAGTTATGAGGCTCTTATCTTGGTTACACAAATGCTTTTGTGTATTTGATGAGAAGCATCTAGAAGTCTTTCTGGGTCAAACTAATATTTCAAACAGAGCAAACTAATAAAAAGCCATAAGACGAATGTGTTAAAGGCCGCATCAAGAGACGTCGAGTTAAGAGTGCAGCTCTTATAAAGCCACCCCATACTACGCCACCACACACACACACAAAAAAAGATAACAGTTAACAGTAATGATATGAAACATCCAAAATCATGCTCTGAGATGAGATACAGGTATATGGAGGTACACTTCAGGTTTTTTAGGATCAAGAAAGCTGGCATGTATAAAACCCTCTCTTCATTAGTCTTCATGTCTTTGATAGTCTGGACGTGTGTGTGTGTGTGTGTGTGTGTGTGTTTGAGGCATCAATCGGGAAGCAGTTACTCAACAGTCACAGACTTCGCCAGGTTTCTTGGGCAATCAACCTGTGTAGAGCAAGAAAAGAAGAATTACTAAAAACAAAGCACTAAGCAATATGGAATTATATGTACTAAACATGAAACAAATCTTTTTTTTTTTGTGTTGAGTATTGAAGTTATTTTTGCTGCTTTATAGGCCTTGAACACTAAAATACATACACATGTATGTGTCAAACTGCCCATCTTTGCAAGAATTCTCATAAACCGTAATTTAGGTCTTAAGTGAAAGCAAACCGCTGAGAAAGAAAACGTGTGTAAAAGTATATTGAATCCGGGCAGCTCTTAAAGTGACAGCAGTCACTTTTGTAACTTTAATAAGAAGAAATATACAATCAATGTACAAAGTGTGTTTATACATTTGATTACTTCATACAATGTTTTTATTTTTTCTTGGTTCTGCTGCAGATTCTTTGTCCTATTGCTTTTACTCGTTTACTCGTCTTTGGTGATCTTGAGGTTGTTTTTGTTTTTTTTGGTGTTATCGTTATGTTTTGTCAAATCATTTTTTTGGTCAACTTATCAGTATTAGTTTTCTGTGATATGAATACTGGTCACAAGAATTATGCAGCTTTTTAACAGCTTTCATCTCGGCACAGCAGTGAACTGCACATTCATAATGCGTTAAAACTGACTAAAACGCTTCATACATGTCTCAAATCAACTCATTCTTCCATTACACTAGCAAAGACCTTTCTACTTGTTTAGAACTCACTGCAATAAATATTACATAGTCCATGTTTACATTACATTACTAATTATTCCCAAATTGTCTTCTTTTGTAGATATGGTAAAGTTATTAAATGACTAACTGTGTAGACCTTCAAATAAATCTAACGATTTTGATAGCATTTCATTTCTTTTTTTTAACATTCAGAATATATTTCAATAATGTACAGGATTACTGTGGAATTGTCGCAAATTACGGTTTTATTCATTGTTGTATTAGGTTTGTTTTCTGAACTTAGGTTTAACAGTATGTAAATGTGCGAATTGGCCTAGAGTTTTGGTGGTGTTCCAGTTTATCCCGCATTGACTGCTGTTGTGCTCACTGTGCGAACAAAATCACTTTTGTGTAGCACTTTAAGTCTTTACTGTCATTTTGGATTGATTTAATGTGTCAGTGCAGAATAACAGCATTTATTTACTCACGTCGTATCCGCGGAGCACAGCGAGGTGGAAGGCCAGCAGCTGTAGCGGGATGACGCTGAGGATGCCCTGCAGACAGTCCACACAGTGAGGCACTTTGATGGAGCGGCTGGAGTTTTTGATGGTCTCATGGTCATCCTTATCACAGATCACGATGGGACGGCCCTACAACAGCAACACAACCACATCCTCTTAAACAGAGAAAAAACAACAGGGACTGCTAGGGCTGTCTCTAGATAGAAAGCATCACTAATCATTGTACCACTGCATTTTAAACTATTTTATATCTTACAAGCAGTAGCATAACCTTCAGGACATCCAGATCTAGTAATGATAAATGTGGACATTTGAATGGCTCTGACCTGCCTGGCCACGACCTGCTGCAGTGCGTTCTGGCACTTGGTGTATGTGTGGTCTCTCATGATGATCATGATGACCGGCATCAGTTTGTCCACAAGAGCCAGCGGCCCGTGCTTCAGCTCTCCAGCCAAAATCCCCTCTGAATGCATGTACGTGATCTCCTTGATTTTCTAAATGACCCACAAACACAAGCTTTAACATGGGAACTATTTAACAAAATATGAATTAAACCAAGAAAGCACAGGAAAACCAAAACCAAAATGAGAAAGGCAAAATAAGGCAAAACATTAAAATAAAAGCCAGAGAAAGGCAAGGCAAACAAAGCAAAACAAAAAGTAAAAGCCAAAAAGTAAAACCAACGCAAAACTAAAAACATAAGGGGAATGAAGAAAACTCAAAAGCCAAACCAAAAGCACAGCAAAACAAAACCAAAACTAAAAAAAAACTAAAAAAATCACAATTTAATTTTAAGGTCCAATACTCATTATAACCAAATCAATAAGTATGACTTTTGTCAGTTGTTAAGTTTAGGTATTGGGTAGGATTAAGGATGTAGAATATGTGCTTTATACGTACAAATAGCCAGTATTTAAAAATCATTAAATCAATAATATAAAATTTGCAAAAAAATGCACTTTGGTTGCATAACCACTTTTGGAAGTGGAAAACTCTAAAAGTACATACGTTCATCTGGTCAGAGCTTGCTAATGCGTCAATGACAGATTCATCCTCACTTCCAGAGTATGTGGGGGGTTTCTTAACGGTCAAACTGCTTCCTGTGTTTATCTGTGGTTAGGCTAAACAAGGCCAGACTTCTGGAAAATTCTCAAGTCCATCAGTTAAGATTCTCATTTTCTTTCCTGTAAGACTTGGATGTACACGTCGGCTCATTCTTGAATGTGGAAGCAAAGTTTCAATCAGTGTAAATTACCCTCAAATCAGAAATAGAGGGATACATGGGAGACTCGGGTAAAGGGAAAGTTCATCCATAAATCACTTTAAAAATTTGCAGTATATTAAAATTACTTTTTTTTTAAAAATGCAATCTCATACTAAAATGTAAGATGTTAAAAAGGGATCATATTCTGCATTTTTGAAGAACTTTTTCCCATTTTTTGAGAGCTATGATGAGAAAATTGAGAGCTATAATGACTTTAATTTGGGTCTGTTTTTCCCCTGAAGTTATCACACGGTTTAAGGAGGGGAGTGAGTTCTAGATGGGTGGAAGGAGAGAGGGAAGCGGTCTAACCAGAGCTCCCTCCAGGCAGGTGGCGTAGTGGTATCCTCGGCCCATGATGAGAACACTCTTCTGCTGATACAGCTCCGCTGCCAACTTCTGAATCTCCTCATCCAGGCTCAACACCTCCTTGATGAGATCTACAGAGAGACACAGCTATTTACTATGACATCAATGAGAATACATCCCAATTACAGAAAATCAATAGCTAAGTAAGCTAAGTATCACCTCTTTGTTATGTGAGTGAAGGCTCTAAAACGTCTGGTGAAAAAAAGCAAAGGATTTCATGGAACAGAGCTAAATGAATATGCAGTGTTTCAACTGTACATCTAAATGTCCAGTCCTTTTTTCCTTTCCTTATTATTTATTAGATTATTTTTTTTTAATGGAGCAGAAGCTGTCAGAAATGTTTTGTAAATTACTAAGTTTTTGTGTTCACAAAATCATGACAAAATTAGTAAAATACATTGGGTCTCATTCTTGAAACACGAGCAGAACGAATTTTTGTGTAAATCGCGTGTAAAGTGGTTCTGGCGTAAATTTTTCCAAATGTTAGTTGGTACGAAATAAATCTACACCTGTTCCCAGCCACGCGTAAATAGTGCGTTTAACGTCTGAACGTTTTGCTCATTAATACGGCTGCATTTTAATTCATAATCGGGTACATATTTACACAGCATTTTGAAAAAAACATTATATATAGTAATTACATATGGTTTTTCTTTTCACTTCTGGGACTGTTCGATTAACAGATGAAACTCTATTAACATCGTCTGTTATATTATGCCAAGCTTCCTTTTTTTAGGACCTGATACGCCACTATGTATGCTTGAAAATAAAACGTGGCGTTTTGAATGAACTTCTGATAATAAAACTTCAATTTCTGCAGCTGAGAAATTTTAATTTTCATTCGCTTTTGAAAAGACGTGTTGGAATCATTCGTTTGGTGTCATAATATGATGCTCTTATATAGTTGTCAGTCGGATTTAATAGGCGGGAATGAGCGTGCACGCGCGTCCCATTTACGATTTAATGGAATTCTTTAACACACACACACACACACACATTTTACTATCACATCTGACATTTACGAAGTTTTTGTGAATCAGGAGAAGAGTTTTCGCGAAGTTCTCTTTACGCGCAAATCACTCACATATTTACTCGTATATTTACCAATGTTTCATGAATGAGACCCAGTAACTTCATAACACACATTTTTACAGACCTATTTTGTTTTATTTTACATTACAAAAAATTATATATATATATATATATATATATATATATATATATATATATATATATATAGAGTCACTTATGTAATATAATTTATATAGTTAATACTAAGTTCATAAAATTCAAAAAATCTGAAAAATCAGTTTGTAATATACATTATAGTTTACAGACTTTGTATAATAAAAACTGATTTCATTTTATAGTTTATATAATATTTGCCAAAATCAATTAATTTTTCTAATTTATTTTATTTAAATGAATGCAATTTTCATATATATATATATATATATATATATATATATATATATATATATATATATATATACACACATATACACACACATACACACACACACACACGTACACACACACACACACACACACGTACACACACATGAATCATCCAAACTACTGATCCATTCAAGACATGAGCTGAACTTCAAAAGGAGACAACTGATATGATACCTGCTTGCAACATTTGTACATTATGGGCTAAAGACTGCAAACACACTATTCAAAGCATGTTATCATTAAATGGCAGAATCAGCAGTTCTTCATATGAACAGTGAGCTGAAGAGCAGGGGGGTCAGTAACTGGCTGCCAATACATTCCTGACCTCACTGGCTTGGAAGCAGAACAAAAACTCCACAGAGGGAGAAAGCAAGAACTGGAGAAAGATGGGAGAAGGGGTGCCCCAGCAGACTCTTGCGTTCCAATAAAGACTTCCAGCAGTGACAGAGAGAGCTGGCCGAGGCCGTCTACTCCTCTCTGCACACAGCCCCTGAGTGAATGCACTTACACGCACATGGAGCTCTATGATGTCAGCATTACACCATCGTAAACGTACACAAAAACACAATTTATTAAGATTTACTACTGTAACTAATGACTAAGATCACATTAGAAGCAATTCTAGACCACTCTAAAACTCACACACACAGTGGTATTAGTGTTTACCTGGCAGCACTTTGAGGCCTTGTATGATTTCTCGTCTGCGCGGCTGCATTGAGATTCTGTCATCACACATCAGAAGAGCGAACATGATGAGAGCCACGAACTGACTTGTGTATGCCTGAAATGAATACGAATAAACGGCACAAAACTGAGTTCACATGTGCTCAAAATGCAATTTATTTTATTGTTAGAAATGGGGGTCAATCCTACAGTATACTCTGGCCCACAGTGACCCCACAAAGTAGTTGAGACACTGAAGACATGGATAAAATAAGTTCACATATCATGGCATTAGATAACTGCATATAAACCAAGAGGTGGTTACTCTGCTAGCATAGATGTTTTAAATCTGATGCTTCGAACATCCACACACAATTTTGGATGAATATCAAAACTAGACAAGTATGCATAAATCAAAATATGTGAGTGTGTGTGTGTGTGTGAGAATATTAAGCTGCAAAAATATTATTTAAACATGAATCCTGCATGTTCTGCATGTCTCTTTGTGAGCACATTTTTTGATTGTTACAATTTAATGAAACCATTAAAATGCAATCCAGAAAATTAATAAAAAAAAAACAGTCTGGTATTTAAAAAAAAAAAAAAAGAAAAAAAAGAATAAGAATACATTTTTGTTAAATTGTTTATGTTAAGCTGCTGTTAAATTGTGTATGTTTCATGATTTCAATTAATTAGACATGCTTTTTGATTTGTATTTTTAGTTTAACCATTAAAAGGGAGTCTAGAAAAATTAAAATGGAAAAGAAAAATGCAATGCAGAAAAATCTAAATGTGTGTGTGTGTATATATAAAGCTGCAAAAATACTATTTAAACTTGAATCTCTATGTGAGCACAATCTCCAGAACTGCTCCGAGTCACATTTTTTCATTTCTTTTGCGTTAAACAAACATCATATCATACACAAACAGAAAATTAAATGTCTTCACAGCAACCTGTCAAAATAAACGATCAAGGATGTGTTACTTAATGTAATGAAACTACTACTGCTACGACTACTAATAAAATTATTATTAAAACATTTTTAAGTAAACACACACACACAAATAATAATAATAATAATAATAATAAATTGATAAAGTAAATTAGATATGATTTTGATTGTAACAATTTAATGAAACCATTAAAATGGAACCAGAAAATTGATTTAAAACACAGTTTGGTAATATAATAAATAAATAAATTAATTAATTAAAGTCTTTAAAGAATAAATTTCTGTTAAAAGCTGCTGTTAAATTGTGTACGTTTCACGATTTCAATTAATTAGACATGCTTTTTGATTCACATTTTTAGTTTAACCATTAAAAGAGAGTCTAGAAAAATAAAAATGTAAAGGAAATATGGAATGCAGAAAAAAAACTTGAAAAAAATATATATATTTATATAATAATAATAACATTTATTTATTTATTTGGAATATATATATATATATATTTATATAATAATAATAATAACAATATTTATTTATTTATATTTATTTATATATATATATATATATATATATATATATATATATATATATATATATATATATATATATATATATATATATATATATATATATATATATATATATATATATATATATATATATATATGGCAGTCTGACATTTTAACAGTGGCTTATTGGGGCCACCAAGATTTTGACAGATGTTTTCCATGAACCAATTAAATAAAAACGGCATGTGTATATGTGTATTTGATCTGCAGGGTCTCCTTCAATTAGGAAAAAAGGCACATTTATAATCCAAAGAAATTAGGTTGCCAAAAACACTATATAGTTTTTCAGGTGTCATTAAAAAAATCTAAAGAAAGAAAACCAAAACTGATTTGCCAAGTAAGGCTGGGGAAATGAGAAAGAAAAAGTGCTTCGCTTAAACAGCATTCCTCAACACATACGTTGTCACAGTACGTCTAAATGTAATCTGATGCATGCCATTATCTTTCAGAGCATATTAAAGCCACTCTAATTCAGATACGAAGCACATTTAGGAAGCATTTAGGACATCTGACAACATTCTCTGGCTCACTTATGGTTCTCGGAGTTCATGTGAGACACTTCCAGTGATGGTAGAGGAGCCATGGACCAGACACACTCACAAATCACTACCACATGAGCACTGGTCCATGGATACATTACTTTGTCTCTTATTATTTACAGATGCTTTTCGTTTGTGACACTTCACTACTTGCAGGGATAAAGTTCTTGTACAAATCTGAGATTATGTAGTTTGGTCAAAGGAGAGATGGCGACTGGGTTTGACAGATTATGATCTTTAACCAATTTACCAGAGTCCCAATGCATAGTAATCTAAACCATCTGCGTAGTTTTAAAAGGCAACAAGTTTCTCAAAATTAAACAAACCTTGTGCAAAGCGGCTGCAAAATGAGCAAACACATCGAACATGTTTACCTATTCAGAAAATCATCATCCCGTGCAGATTTATAATTTGTTAATGCATTATGATTTCTGTGAGGCGGAGTGAAGCACAGAATCCAGTCATGACAATGAATTTACAGCTAGCTAATTATTATTTTATTTATTAATGATAAATATAAGTTATTAAACTAATAAATAATCAATGGTAAAATTGTCTTGCTTTTGATGAACGAAATTTGAATAAAAACATGCTTTCAAATAATTGTCGATAAGAGATTGATCGATTAAGGCTGAAAAGGGTTAACTGATGTAATGTTGGGCTGCGTGCGGCTCATGCGCAGAACACGTGCGAACGGCTGTGAGTTACATTGACCGTATCATCATTCATTCACAGTGTACTAATTAATTTTTTAATGTGATTTAAACTTTAAAAGTACATTATAATAGAAAGATCACAAAAGTCATTCAACATGAAAAGCAATAGAAATGTAGTCATTTCATCAGATAACTGCACTCTGCAGGGCTGCGGGATATAGGACAGATAGACTATTAATTCCTACAACTGGTTAATTCGTTTCTACTACTTATTATTTGTGGCAATTGTCCATGTTTCGTTAATTTTGTTCCCTAAATAACCCATGATTTAACTGAAATAAGGGAACAAATTAATAAATCGAACAAATTATTAATTCATGAAATCATTTAATTTCCCTTCCCATGTTTACCACACACAGTAGCCTAAGAGATGCGATTAAAAGTGAAAGATAATTAAAATAAACCTGCGAAATTAGAAGATTTAAGAAAAGAAACCGGTAAACCAGAACAAATTAAGCCACATTAATGAAGGCTATACAGTATCTCGAACGGCAGAGGCATGGTCATCTAACATTTTCCTAATGTTTTTTTCTCTCTCTCTGTCTCAGCTGTTTCGATCGCGTCGGAGCCTGGAGCACACGTATATTCAGGCGATTCAAACTTACATCGCAGTCTGTTCATTATCAAAATAAAATACAGTCAACTAAACATTTAAAATGTTACACTGGTCAGTTTAAATAGACCGTACACCAGTCCTCTCTGCTGTTCCAAGGATGTTTTTGCTCATATGAAGAGGATCATCTTTTCTGTGTATGTGCAAATGTGCAAGTAGTTTACATTATAAATAATAGTTTAACATTCAGATACATTGCGAATATGGAAACATTTGGATTTGTGCCGAATGAGACATGAGCAGTAATCTCCAAATAAATCTAGTCAAAGCCGCGCTCGCTCGTCCGCGTCTACACGCACGCGCTGTCATGACCTAATGCACTGTATGCTTGATTTTTTAAAACAAATAGGTAAGGCCTACCGGAACGCAAAAATTCTAAATCTGACATTTTCTAGAACAGAATCCAGCAGGATCAAATCAATGTGAGCAACAGTGTTTTGCTGCATCAGCGCCGATGGATGCGGTTCACTTAATGCATAGCGCAGTCACACGCGTGCCACAGTTACATTTGGGATCATTTTATTTTAAATGCCTTAATGTCTGTTGAAAACATTGTAATTGTGTTTTAAAATACAACAACGAGCAGTCTCTGTGCGGGAAAGGAAAGTCAACAAAGTAAATTGATCTCAAATGTATGGCGCTCATTCTTCATTTTATAAAATAATCCTAATCACATCTATTCATTTTATAATCCTTGTACTAGCATTTTATTCAGACTAAAGCCCCCTTTAATTCAAGTGAGAAAGCGTTTTGTGTGTGTGTGTGTGGCTTTAGCACATTCTTTCATGCCAGTGACTGCTGCCTGCAATAGATCCATTTTGCAGCATTATGGTTAACAATTAATAGATAAATTGATTGTTAATTTAAACGACAATCGATTATGGAATTAATCAATATTTTGCATCCCTACTTTCAAACATTGTTCAATTACAAATGCCTGCAGAGATAAGCTCCAACCTGGATTAAACACTCCTACCTGCAAATTTGTAGTGTTCCTAAAGACCTTGATTAGCTGTTTCAGGTTTGTCTGATTAGGGTTAGAGCTAAACACTGCAGATCTCAAGGTCCAGAGTTGAGGACCCTTGCTCTAGATCACAAGTGTCACACTCAGTTCTTGGAGGGCCACAACCCTGCAGAGTTTAGATTCAACCCTAATAAAAAAGCACTGGATCGAGCTAATCAAGTACTTCAGGCTTTGTTGAAAATTAAATGGTTTATGTGTTGGATCTAATCTCTACAGGGGAAGGGGAAGTTGTGGCCTAATGGTTAGAGAGTCAGACTCCCAATCGAAGGTTTGTGAGTTCGAGTCTCGGGCCGGCAGGAATTGTGGGTTAGGGGAATGCATGTACAGTTCTCTCTCCACCTTCAATATCACGACTTAGGTGCCCTTGACTTAGGTGCCCCCAACTGCTTTTTGGTAACTTCTGGCACCACTATGGGCAGCAACTGTTTGGTGATGCAACAGTATTATAAAACTCAAGTTCGGTCCTAGAGAGCCCCAGTCCTGTAGAGTTCAGCTCAAACGTTAAATCAAGCATACCTGAACAAGCTAATCAATGTATTTAGTATAACTAAGGCTATAGGCAGGTGAGGATTTTTTTCAGTGTTGGATCGGAATTCTGCAGGACTGTGGCCCTCAAGGTCCAAATTGGCCTACCCCTGATATAACTTTATACCATGGCAAAGTCTAAGTTCAAGAAAGTGCATGCGTTTCCATCCAGTGAGGATCAAGCAGAGCCACAACAGACTTTAGTGAATTATAGCCACTGAAGGGAGAACATTTTTTTTTTTAAATCAGTAACAAAAACGGACCCCTAGTGAAGCACTGAAAGTTTTAAGCATGGAATTATGAAGGAACCTAAGCTTGCCAGAGCAGGAACATTCTTGAAGAACAGAGTTCTTATGGGAGATGGAGGACTGCAATCACAGCAAAATCAGGCAAACAAGCAATGTCACATCTTCATCAAATACAGCAGCTCATAAGATGGGTTGGGCATAAGCTAACTGGCTGCGAGCTGTAATGAAACTGGTGAATTTTGGCAAATTGAAAGTAACAGTTGAAGGGTGTCTGTCTGCAAAGATTTTTGTTGGCAGATATTTGGATATATTCTTGGGTTGAATGAAGTCGGCCTAACCATCTACAATGTGCAAAAATATGACCACCAGAAATCGAGCCAGTGAAGTTACCAATCTAATGTACTCAAACCTTACACCCATGTACGGAAATGTAAGGGGGAAAAAAAAATAACTGGCGCCTACATGATCCTTTCATTTCTCAGTCAGCAAAAGGTCATCTTCTTCCCTAGCTTAAACTTCCTAATTTTGCAGTTGCAATCCAAATTATTACAGCTGCAATCTGGAAACCCAGGAGCATAACACTCCCAAGTAGTTGTGGGTGTGGGTTTAGAGGTTCCTCTGAGGGATTGCTCTGGTACTGTGCAG
Organism: Carassius gibelio; assembly: GCF_023724105.1. Lineage (NCBI taxonomy): Eukaryota > Metazoa > Chordata > Actinopteri > Cypriniformes > Cyprinidae > Carassius > Carassius gibelio. Next base: position 25,858,056 of record NC_068403.1, on the reverse strand, counting down.
ACATGGGCGGAGAGAATGAAAGAGCCTGCATCTGTGGAGAAAAACCAACGATCTCAAAAGTCCAGATATTTAAAAAGTGTGGTTTAAGAATAATTACACGGCAAGTAAAAAGGCCAGATAAACTCAACTTGAGTGTGCATGATTGTATGTGTTTATGCTTTGTAAAAACACTCAACAAAAAGTATTTTGTGGACACTTAATGCCCTGATCTGGAAAAACATGAGTTGGGAACTAATAAGTGGGAGGATAAAAGAAAGAATGAATGGATGGATTTCTACTTTTATTGATGGATAAATGAGAATGTCAGAGTGTCATTCTCTTGGTGATGAGAGTTCCAGTTGGGGAAATGGCTTCCAGAATGACCATAACTCCAAAGGGTATTCATCGGAGACTCTTGAGAAATTATTATGACCACAATGGACCACAGAAAACAGATCACCATTTTACAGAGCAACAAAGTTGAAATTTCATGTTCATGAAACTTAAATCGAATACAGTAACAACAGAATTGTAATTCATCACCACAAAACCAGGGCCGGTGGAATCCATTTCCAGTCATTTTACTTCCTGTCATAGAATGGCAACATAAACATTTTAACAGGACAGGCACCCCCAGGAATAACCTTGAGGTGCCTTACTCAAGGGCACAAAGGTGAAAGCTCATTGATCACTTCTTGGAGGTCCTGAACCGACTACCTTCTGATTACCAGGCTTGCACCATAATCACATGACGACTGTATGTTTATCATTAACATCAACATGAATTCAACCTGTAATGTAATGTACAGCATGTGAAACATTGGGAATTGCTTGGACTGATCATCTGTCCAGGGTTTTCACCACCTTGGCCTGAGATGCTGTGATTGGCTGCAGCATCCTCCTAACCCTTTATAGGAAAAGCAGTTTCAAGCATGAAAGAAATGGATGGATAGAACTGTTCAAATCTTTAAAAGTGGGCATATGTAAAATATTAATGAAAATTTGCAGTCAAAAGACTAACTCCAGTTTCTTTATTAAAAGTAGAGATGGTAAATTTTGATTTCATACGGACTTGAATATGATCTAACGAACAATCTGCTATAAGATCTCAGCATAAATTCAGTATTTTGTGACTATAATGTTTCTAAGCCCCAACCATCGCAGTAATGACTTTGGTAGGGGGATTTCTTTTACAACTATGTAACACGTGGTCATTAACAACATTTGGGAGTTTGTTCAATCACAACTGCATCATAATTATTCTTGAATACAGAAACAAATAAACCACCGATCTAATGAGAGTTTGATCCTCAACTGTAGGGTCCTGCATCTAATTTGAAACCTGGATGACATCCGAGGGAATCTGTAACTTCTAGCTCAAACTCATTGAAAATGGCCTGCCCAATAGTTCCAAAAGCTAAAGAAAGAGGGACTAAAATACCAATGGAGGATTTTGGCAGCTGTCCTGGCTCCTCGTTGTTTCACTGCAATTTGATACTTATATAGGCAATTAGATAACCTCATTCAGCCTGCAGGCATCTATATTTCTATCCTAATGAAGCCTAGTCATAAATTAAATAGATCTCCCTTGTTTTTCCTTGCATGACAAGCTAACAGTTAGAAATGCCATTTTTCCTCTTAAGAAGTATGAAAAATTAAGGGATAGAGTAAGGCCGGAGGAGCAAGAGTATGAAAAGTGCATTCTCCTTTGTGGTCATATTTCTTCTCTCAGCATTATCATCTCTCATCCAGCCAAATCCAGCTGCTCAGACGCTTGATTCCAAGAACAGTTTTTTCTTTTCACATATTTGTTGTGACTTCATTGGACTTGCATGTGGTTGGTTCGCATGTGTGGTGGTTCTCGATATTTTGAGTTGTAGTTCTCAATTCTTTTCCATTTTCTCACATTCAAGTCAGCACTCTTCAACTCAACAACTTTCTGTTAAAAGTGCATCAAGAAGTTCTTTAGCAAGCATGTACTTATAGATACCACAACGGTTCACTCTTCAGAGAGCAGTCCTTGCCTATCCAAAAAACTTTGGATGGGTTAAATGCAGAGCACGAATTCTGAGTATTGGTCACCATCTTGGCTGAATGTTACATCACATATTGATAAATCTTTATTTTTTAAGGAATAATCACATTTGTTTTCTTTTTAAATTTTACCAGTAAACCTAAGGTTTCATTTAGTGTTGAGTGAATTTTTGCTAGAAGAAGTAGCATGCAAGTGTCTTAGAGCCGGCAAAAGCAATAAAAAAGAGTGAAGCACTTTATCTCACGGAGTATAACGCAGCCTCCAGAAGTGACATGCATGCTTGTCACCACTAGAATTACCTACTGTAGCCAAAGAAAAATAAACTCGTTTAACCTGTCCCATGGCCCATATTTACAAAATAGAGACTATGACTCCTAAAAAAAAAAAAAAAAAAAAAAAAAAAAAAACACCTTCAACTTGAGCATCACTATGCAGGATTTTCTCTGTACTCAAATCTTTTCACCTTGTGTTCCATTATGTACAGTGCACAGCACATAGGAGTAACCCCCCTCTGAATAAATATAAAAGATGTATTTTCCTAATGATCACTAATATAATTCATGGAAAGATCTAACATATCTAACATAAAAACAACAAAATATATGTCAATATTTTCTGTAAGATAAGTAATTAGCCAATTTTGTTTAAATAAATGATTTAAGAAATGAGTACACCCTAGATTTAATTCAGAAAATGTGTAATATTCTAGTAATTAGTATGTCATCCAGAAGTATACTGCTCTGACTCTTCTTGGCACTGAGTGTGCAAGGTCATGACAAATTTCACATCTGTCCTGTTTAACTTCTGGAATGAATGCTCTGGTCTTTGATGGGAAGTGTTGCTTAGCTCGTCTCTACAGAATCCCCCACAGCTGCCCAAGAGCATTAAGGTTGAGTGAAATACATGTCCACTGAAGGATTTTCTCCTTGGTAGAATGAATATCTTTATTGTCATGCTGAAAAAATGCCCAATAATGCAGGGAATGATGTGAGGGTAGCATCTTCTGTTTCAAGTTTTTGTATTACATCACACAGTAGTGTGTAAATTCATGCCAGCATTGATAAAGCACAACTCCCTAACAGCTTCAGCACTCATTCATCCCTGTATAAAAGCTTTACTACCACTGAACGTCCCTGTGGGTACCAAGCACTTCTCACTGTACTCCTTTAGCAACACCAGGACATGTTGGATGCTTTTGGATCCGAAATGATTGACTTGGTCTCTTGAGACCAGAGTATGAATTCCCAGAAGTCTCTATTTTGTAAAATATGGGCCGTGGGACAGGTTAAACGAGTTTATTTTTCTTTGTCTACAGTAGGTAATTCTAGTGGTGACAAGCATGCATGTCACTTCTGGAGGCTGCGTTATACTTTGTGAGATAAATGTGTCACTCTATTCATAGCTTTTGCCGGCTCTAAGACACTTGCATGCTACTTCTTCCAGCTCTTTTTCTAGCAAAAATTCACTCAACACTAAATGAAACCTTAGGTTTACTGGTAAAATTTAAAAAGAAAACAAATCAATATGTGATGTAACATTCAGCCAAGATGGTGACCAATACTCAGAATTCGTGCTCTGCATTTAACCCATCCGAAGTGCACACACACAGAGCAGTGAACACACACACACACACACTGTGAACACACACCTGGAGCAGTGGGCAGCCATTTATGCTGCGGCACCTGGGGAGCAGTTGAGGGTTCGATGTCTTGCTCAAGGGCACCTCAGTCGTGGTACTGCCGGCCCGAGATTCAAACCACAACCCTAGGGTTAGGTGTCAAACTCTCTAACCACTAGGCCACGACTTCCCCAATATTGCATTAGCAGTAGTAGCATTAAGTCTTAAGACTGCTAAATAGTAAACGTTAAAGTATAACGGTACTTTTATTTTGACGGATTGTCGTGAGGAACTTGCAGCTGCTGTGTATGTGATATAACCGTAGTTTTCTCAAATAACAGCTGGAGATGATATCCGTGTGTTCATATCATCATAGTGAGACAGCAGAAGCTGAAAACACCACAACCGTTGTCCATGCTTTAGTATGTGTGTAAGTTACGTTAGTAAACAAAACGGTTCACTGCGGCATCTGCCATTAATTTACTGATTGCAGAAATCATGGAGCCTTAGGCGTGATATCAAATGCTTCTGTAGATTTGTAATGATAAGATTATGTTAATTAGATCTTGTTTTAAATCTGTGCTGAAATAAATACCGGAAAAGATCGATTCATGGCTTTTGAGAGTCAAAATCTAAATGACGTCATTTAAAAAAATAAAAATAATAATTTTTTTTACCCAGCCCTACTTGTCACAAGTCCATTGTTTTTGAATGCCGGTGCTACCACTGCTATATTAACACACTTAAAACAATCATTTTTGTGCTAAGAAATAAGTCACCTGGCAGTTCTCTCCCAAGTGGTTAAACTGCTGCCAGCATTATGTCAAAGTATGATTCAGTGTGCTATATAACACTTTTAATTGCAAGGAAATTACTTGTCTTTAAAAGTTTTGGATCAATGTCTGTCGCAAAACTCGGCATTTGAACAGTCAACAGCAAATACTTAAACTAGTAACAAAACATACTTGGAGCAGCCGATTCAGAAGTGTCAGATTGCCGTAGCAAAGTCAGAATTTCATCCTCTCCTAGGTTCACGAAACGGTCGTCCATAAAATGTGTTGCTGTTCTGTTGTAACTTGTAAATAATCTTAAAAGAATCCTCAATGCATCTACTTTCGTAAAGCCAAATAAAGTGCTTTTTCTTTCTCCTAGATACACACAGCATCTCTCGGACATGACTGCTTCAAAACTAACTGAAACCACTCCTTTCTTTGCGTGAACATTTGGACAGCATTACACAAATATTTCCACACAGCGACGTAGACATGTACAGGGCATATTTGAACGAGCCGTTTTAGAGGGGCATGTAAAAATATGCACATATGACCCCTTTTATATGCAAAGAGTTTTAAATTAGCACCAAACTACTGAATGCACCTTTTTAAAAGAGTGGTAGTAGTAGTATATATTTATTTAATTCCATGTCATCATCTTAGGCTATTTTTTACTCCGTAGTAAAAAGGATAACCAATCACCTATGTCTAGTTCATCTCGTACTACTGAAGCATATTGAATATGTTTCTAAGTAGGTAAATTGATGGATACTTTTTGATATGGGATAGCCACAGGTTATAGGCCAATTTCTAGCACATAATGAGGGCTTCCATATGGTCCATTCACTTGGTAATACACAGTAATTGGTGAAAATAATTTGTTGTACTGTGCATTGAATGCAAATTGGTGGAAATGGGTTGGAGAATGGTGTGAATTACAAGGGGAATTGCAGGGGGGCCTGACAACCAATTAGGGTTTGAACTTCCCAAATTCAAGTGTCAACTGTACATATGTTAACAGTTTTAACCCTACATACTACATAGGGAACACTTCAACACTGTTTTCAAAAAACATTTTTGTAACCAAAAGAGTGTTTGTTTTCAGAAACATACGAATAGAAGAGGCATTCATCGTAAAATAACAATAGTCACTGTGGGCTGCTTGAGCATCACCATCATTAACACCATTTACTCCCCCTACTTCAGCAATAAAATGACTTGATAAAAAAAAAAGAGAAGAAACCCACCTTGGTGCTAGCCACACCAATCTCTGGGCCGGCATTGATGTGAACACCACAGTCCGTTTCTCTTGAGACAGAGCTGCCCACAGTGTTGGTGATGCCCACCGTGAGGGCACCTCGCTCCTTACAGTAGCGTAGAGCCAACAGGCTGTCTGCCGTCTCTCCTAAACACACACATCACCATTCAGATGACTGTCCTACCTCAAAACCATAATTCATAACAAACACACAGGCACGCAAGCCCACCTGACTGGCTGATGAAAAAGCACACATCATCTCGGAAGACAGGCGTGTTTCGATCCAGGAAATCACTAGCCAACTCCACCATGACAGGAAGTTCAGTCAGTTCTTCCAGTACCTGACGAGTCTAAGCCAGAAACAGAACCAGCATGAACCAGTTATTATTGTAATCAGACGTGATGCAATAAAATGATAAACAGATAAAAGGCATTTATTTTACACTAAAGTCAACTTATAACTGTTAGTCAAGGGTTTTTTTGCAGTGTGTTTGTGTTTTTTCATGATAATTGTTAATTCTTTCCAGTCATTTAAGCAAAATATCAGGAAAATTGGTTCATTGATTACTGCCAACAGTGTAGTGCTTTATGAAGTCACTTTCAAGCCATGAAGCTTTCTACTGGTAAAAATGGCAGGTCTGTGCAATCAACTTAAACCCTAACAAAAATCTGCATTGGGAAGTCACAAAAGTCCAGACTGTGTGGATTCATATTAAATTCACTGTATTTCACCCACAAATATACCTTTAGAACAAAATAGGACATTTTGGTCACTTGATTTTTAAGTCCAATTCTCGCCATTAACAAACTATTAACTACACATTAATAAGCTATATGCTTATAGTGAGAATTGGTACCTATACTAAAGTGGGTTAAATTTTAGTTTAGGGACCAATTCTCACTATTAACTAGTTGCTTATGAGCATGCCTATTATTAACATATTGGCTGTTTATTAATGCTTATAAAAGCACATATTCTGCATCGATAATCCAACCCAATACCTTAACTACCTTACAAACTATTAATAAGCAGTAAATCATGAGTTTAAGGCAAAGGTCATAGTTAATAGTTTGTTAGTATTGAGAATTGTACCTTAAAATAAAAGTGTGACCCTAAAGTGTCACAAAATTTTAATACACACACATATGCATATATATACATATAGCTGTAGCTTTAACATTATGTAAATTCCCACTTTATAAAGGAGTCTGTGCTTCTTCATCTTTCAATAGCTTACTATTTACTTAACATTACATTGTTTTTGCCGTTTGGTTTCATTTATTATCTTTTTTTTTACAGATATTTTCAGAGGATATTTTTCTTTTTCCTTATATGACCCCTTTAAAGGCTGGATTTAAACTTGTACAAGTCTCTGTGACCCCCTTTCAGAGATGTATGATAACAAAGTAGAACTACTTCACTACTGTACTTAAGTACTAAAAGGCGGTATCTGTACTTTACTAGAGTATTATTTTTGGTCACACTTTATTTTAGGGTCCAATTCTCACTATTAACTAACCATTAACTATGACTTTTGCCTGAATTAACTCCTTATTTGCTGCTTATTAATAGTTTATAAGGTAGTTGTTAAGTTTAGGTTATTGGGTAGGATTATGGATGTCATGCATTATATGTACTTTATAAGCACTACTAAACAGCTAATATGTTAATAATAGACATGCTAATAAGCAACTAGTTATTAGTGTGAATTGGACCCTATACTAAAGTGTTACCTTATTTTTTTCTCCTACTTCCACTTTTACTTCAGTAAATATTTTCGCTGAGTTTAATACTTTTACTCTGATATTTTTTTTATGTGCTGCATCGTTACTCGTTACAATTATAAAAATGTTACGAATTATTCCATTACAAACCACTGCCAGAACTGTACATGGCATGGCAGGTTTGATGAAGCTGGCACATCATTGAGCGAATCAAGCGATTAAGAAGACTGCGCATGCTGACTGAACTGATGTGAAGAGAGAAATGAACACCGAGCCGAGCCAGATAATGACTCGTTCACGAGTCAAGAACCGGTTGCATCGGTTCTCGGATGACCAGTAACGTTAGTTCTTTCTGACAGTTCGAGTCAATAAACCAGTTGAAGAAAACAGTTCACCGATTCTTTTGCGCTCGACGCAATGGCGTCATTGTCGTTGACTGCACCTGGGCTCATAACATTAACACAGAATTAGTTCAGAATCAATGACCAAAAGAATCAGTTCGTTTCAGACGCTCTGTGTGTCGGTTTGCTTCACGCTAAATCACACATGCGCAGTATCATCAGCTCATCGGTTCACGAATCGGACGCGTCTGACAGAAACGCTTCTTGACTCGTGAACGAGTCATTATCTGGCTCAGCTCGTTCATCTTCAGTTCTCTCTTCACAAAAGTTCAGTCAATGTACTGATTGAGTCAATTAATTACTACGGGATATTGGTTTGTTTTGACTCAGAGGGAGTTTCAGCCACATTAAACAAGTTAACAGCTTAATTCATCTGTGGATTAATGCGTATTGGAGACGCGGACCGTTTAAAACGATTCAGTTCGATTTGGTGAACTGTTTCAAAAATATCCGGTTACATCGAACGATTCGTTCGCGAAGCGGATATCACAAACTGCTTTGTTTTTAACTGTCTTACAACAGACACGGAAGAGAAGACAATGCTGAATAAAGTCATAGTTTTTGCTATTTTTGGACCAAAATGTATTTTCGATGCTTCAAAAAATTCTAAATGACCCTCTGATGTCTTAGGGGTTTGAAACAACTTGAGGGTAAGCTATTAATGACATAATTTAGCAAATTGGGCTAACTAACCCTAGTAACCGTTTTTTGTTTACAAGAAGTTACAGTCAAAGGAATTGTGATTGTCCTTTAGGTTAATCATTTGAAATAGTAAAAACAATATGTTCAAACTTTTGACTACTTTCTTTAATAGCTACATAACACAATACTTCTACTTTTACTTTCAGTACTTGAGTAGTAAATTTTAAAATAGACTACTTGCAATACTTAAGTACAAAAAATGTTGAATACTTTAGTACTTCTACTTAAGTGTGGTGCTTAAAGAGCACTTCAACTTCTACTCAAGTCACTTTTTTGATAGAGCACTTGTACTTTTACTCAAGTATGGGTCTCTAGTACTTTATACATCTCTGCCCCCTTTACACATTACAATAACACGTTTCATATTCAAACCATCTTCAGCTGGACTGCATTTACACCTTGGATTCCAGGTCTCCAATGTAATCAGATTTCAAAATGTTTTCTGTCATATGACGGATGATAAATAAGATATCTAGTCTATTGCATTTCTCTATTCAGAAATTATTTTAAGTGAGAAATGAGTGAAGATTCAACACAGACAGACCACAACACACTGAGAATATTTGTTTTCATTTATTGAAACTTTTCCAATAATATGTTTTGTAGCATTTTCAACTATATTAAATGTTGTTAGTCATCCCTAACCAGTAGGGTTGCTCCGATCACGATCGGCCGATCGTTAATGCGCATCTAAAGACGGTTCTCTAATCAGCGGTTAATTCCATCAGGTGAGTGAATTCACATAGAGCAGCTGTTACTACACAGAGCCGTTGTTAACTGAGAAGATGTGCCAAAAAACGCTGAAAATGAAGTGGATCTGCGCATCTTCTCAGTGAACAACGGCTCTGTGTAGTAACAGCTGCTCTATGTGAAATCACGCACCTGATGGAATTAACCGCTGATTAGAGAACCGGCTTTACTGACGAGATGCGCATAACGATCGGCCGATCGTGATCGGAGCACCTCTACTAACCAGCTCCAAATGTGGCATCACAATGAGTCTATATGAGATCTATTCGCTGGAAAACCCATACTAATGCCAAGTGTGAAGTGGACCTGTGTGTGTGTGTGTGTGTGTGTGTGTGTGTGTGTGTGTTTAATGATGTACATACTGCAACTCCAGCATGGTAACTGGTCCCACAGGCGATCATGATGAGCCTCCGACATCTCTGGATCTCTTTAATGTGGTCTTTCAACCCTCCCAAGATCACTGCAAACACACACATAAATTATGAAAAGCTGTTATAAATGTAAAAAAGAATCCTGTAAAAATCAGCTATTCCCAGTAACTTCTTTGTCTTCTGTTTCACTTCAACAATTAAGGAATGATCAATTAACAATTAACAAAAACAACTAACAATTCCTAACACTGTGTCTACACTGCATGCGAAATACTATAGAACCACTGATCTATAATAGAGATTCATTATATATAGATCAGTCAATAGAACTCAGTTTAATCATTGATGCTGTCTACACTGGATGCGGCGTGGCATGACAGCACAAATCCCTGACAGTAAACTGCTATTGCGTTCGGTTCATGATATGCTGACACAAAATTAGACAGACTTTAGCTGATGCAGCTCGGTGCCACACGTCATCATTCGTGTGCGGTGTAGACACTGTGTAATTAGAGATTACTGAAAAACATTTTCTCAGAGGATTACTTTTTCTCCGCTCGCTTCTCGCACTGACTGTCATCCGAAGTGCGTGCATACAGCGCGCGATCCCAATAAATTCACACATATACAGAATTACAGTATTTCAGACACAATATGCTCTGTCTGAAGTGAACGCTTAGGGAACTGTTGGGGAAAACATCTGAGGTGTAACATTATATTAGATCCATGCATTACAGTATAGGACGTCTGTATCATTATCATAGTGTTAATCTAACAATAAAAGAAAAGAGGGAATCGCTGCACTTCATTGAACGGCTAAATCAATTTATGATTGTTTTTCGGACATGAATGCTTTAGAGATAAAATTATAAAAGTAACGAATTGTTTTTTTTTTTCTATGCTATTTGTTCTACTGTTTTTTTTTTTTTTAGCATCTGTTCTTATTTATAATACCAAAGATAAAAATAATAACAATAGCTGTATTGTGATTATTAATATAGTAATTAATAATAAGAAGAGATAAGAGGACTTCAAATGGGTCACTAATAAATTTTTTAATTAGTAATTTTTGTGTCGAATTCCAAAACATCATAAATCATTTCGAAGGACTTTTAATGGAGAATTTCACATCTATTCATTTTATAAAGCTGCTACTAGCATTTTATTCAAACTAAACCCCTTTAATTCAGGTGAGAAAGTGTTTTTTGTTTTGAGTGTGTTTAGCATTGTGTCATACAAAAGGACAGTGTGCTGCTGCAATAGATGCATTTTGCAGCATTAAGGTTAACGATTAATGGATTAAATTATTGTTAATTTAAATGACAAACGATCATGGAAATGATCTAAAACTGACATTCTTAGTTCCAATATAAACTTTTAAAAGAAGTAGATTAGGCAGAAACGTTCTACTTGCCATTCCCCTGAAATCTGACTCATTTCTCAAAAGTCCTGTTTTATTGACAATGATGCAGTTGACTGACAATTCAGTTCAACTAAAGTCAACACATCCAGTAAGTGTAAAGAGTCATCTGGTAAATGTTTATATCGACACGCATTGTTCCCGTTAAATAGCCTTTTATCGGACTATCGTAGCAATACATCTAAATTCACAAGAACTATGAATTCCCTAGAAGCTTTACTTGTGTCTGATCGCTGATCTGAGCTGGCCTCACCTGTGTTGTTCTCAAAGTTAACTCTTCCTCGCATGGTGTTGACCACAGACTCTGGCTGCTCGAAGATCTCTTTCTGCATGAAAGAACTGAAGTTTCCTGTTTTTAAAGAAGAAATAGAGTCAAGTTAGTCTCATTGCAGCAAAAGGGAGCTTTCAGGTGATAAGCGTCACAAAATCACTGCATTCAGTTGTACTGTGAATTATTGGGTCATATTTTTGAGCAAATGTCATCTGGACAATTTCTGCTCTCGTCTTCAAGGGCATCTGGGAGGCGTCCTAAGACATGACTGAAAAATCCGGTAGCACTTTATTTTACAGTCCTGTTCCTCATGTACATACTACGTACTTATTATAGTAATTACAATTACTATGTAATAACCAGGTACTAACACTGAACCTACCCCTAAACCTAACCCTACCCCATGTAGTTACCTTGTGTTACCAGAACTTTCTTAGATAAATACACTGTAAGTACACTATAAGTACATGTTTGTACACGTACTGTAAAATAAAGTGCAACCAAAAATCCTTATCATAAATAGCTGATTACAAACAGTCTGATGGGATCAAGAGATTTCAGCCACTGACGCCAAGCAAAAACCAAAACCCTTAATTTTCTGCTCGATTGGAAATTCTTGTTTAATTATTTTCTCACAAAATTATTGAGATACACAGCAGGAATGCAAAAATGCCATACCCAGAAATTAGGCCATGAGAATTGTATCTTTTATTTTTTTCACAATAGGTCAGATGAAATGTGGGGAGGGGAGGAGAAATGAGGGAAGGAGTGGATGGAGAGATGGAGGAGGAGCAAAAAAGGAGGAGAAACAAAGCAGTACACATCTGAAGCGAAGTACTGCTCTCTGGTGGCTGGAAAGCAAGCACACATTTGCTCTCTTATACATGTCAGCTTCTCAAACTCAACAGTAGTAGTGAGTGCTATGGTGGTCTCAGTCCCAGATGCATAACCACAGTTCGTTTACGGAGTTAATGATACGTATTGCACGCAGAACTGGAAAGCTGCATTCACAACGCTCGAATGCAATGCAAATGATAGAAATGCAAAGAGATGAAGGCCTCTTCAAAAATGTGCAACATTTCATTTCATGGGTTATTTCACCTCAAAATGAAAATGTTGTCATTAATCACGTACCTTCATGTCGTTCCAAACTCGTAAAAACTTTGTTCGTCTTTGGAACACATTTTTAAATATTTTGGACGAAAACCAAGAGGCTTGTGACTGTCCCATTGACTGCCAAATAAGTTACACTGTCAAGGTCCAGAAAAGTATGAAAGACATGGTCAGAATAGTCCGTCTGCCATCAGTGGTTCAACCGTAACGTTATGAAGAGAAGAGAACACTTTTTGTATACAAAGAAAACAAAAATAATGACTTCATTCAAATATTTGTTTCCTCTGTGTCCCTCTACATCTCCGAAGTGCCATTTTAGAGAATATCTGCAGGACACAAACTGCGTACGCTATTCTGTGTTAGCCGTGACACGAGGTTCTTGCGTTCAGCAGATATTCTCCAAAATGGCACTATGGTATTCGCAATGCTTTTACGGGGTTGGAACAACATGGAGGTAATTGATTAACGACAAAAATGTTCATTTCGTGGTGGAGTGTCCCTTTAAAAATGATGCAGAATGAAATAAAGCACCTCCTACAGTTTCTCTACCACAGAAAAGTTATCTTCGAGAAGGCACTAAAACTCCCTCAAAACAGCAAAGACTAACTAAAATTCCAGGTAGGGTTGGGAATCGTTAGAAATTTTCCGGTTCCGATTCCGGTTCCACCTAACGGTTCCGGTTCTGATTTCGGTTCCATTAAAATCATTAAACAATTATTAAGAAATAGTGGTAAAGAAAACTGCACAATACTCAACTACTCAATGCTTAATACTGTTTGTTACTTACTGTCAACTTAATTTAAAGGTTGGCAATGTCAAAATGCAACATATATTACAGTGTAAAGATCTTCATAAGTGGGGTGGGGTGGGGTATTTTTAGACATTTTCCGGTTCAGCTTCTGGTTCCATTTAAATGAACTATTATTATGTTTTTAACTATTTTAGCTTAGTAAAAGTAAGTAGGTAGTAAGTAATGTTGAGTAATGCTAGTCCATCAATCAGCATGTGTTTCAAAGTTGATGTTTTTTACACTATCAATAACTATTTTCAAGCAGGAATAAGCTGCTAAATAGTCCCTTGAGGGCTGAGAAACTTGTTCATTTCCCTTAATTAATGAAATTTAAATGGTTAAACTTATAAACATGTATACACACTCTCCATAAAGTCCCTATTTTACAAATAATAATGCAGTCAGGAGATGGTGTGATGCAATGAGTGGTTTCCGACAGACCAGGATCTTGTCTTCATGACAAAAATATAAACTTTTTTTTTTTACACACAACAGTATTGACTGCAAAATAGACTATGTTTGACAGGTGCAATATTTGAAAATCGATAATTATTTATTTATTTTTTAAATTACATTTATATCTGAATTTATGTCAACCTATAGACTTTCAAACATCAAAATGTCATGAATTAATATACATTTGTGTACAAAATCACATATAAATATATTTTCCTATTATATTTTGCCTGGAAACGCTTCCAACACGCTTGCGTGTTGTGTGAAAAATAGGCGTCGGTTCCATTTTCTAGCATGCACTCGTTTTCCACGCGACTCGAGCCGTGGCTGAGACGCGCGTCTCACGCAGGCAGTCTGCAAGCTCTAACCTGTTAACATGGGAGCCGAATTCAAAACGGACACGCCACACAGCTGAGACGTTTGCGCCACGCATCCAGTGTGTCGCCGGCCTCAGACAAAACGATGTGCACAGTTATCAAAGGCGCGAGTGTACATACAGTCGTGGGAAACAATGTGTTCGGCAATTAAAGACGCGACAGCGCAACGAGTCTGTGGAATGTGCATTATTGGAATCAATGTGTTCAGTAATTAAAGAGGCAGGGAGGTGTGTCTGTTATTCGGTTCGTGTCATCCTTTACGGGAAACACTGAATACTCAGAACAGCGGCGCAAGGCTGCTCACAGCGCTTGGTCACGTGTTGCACAAGAACCGTTTTCAGAACCGAAACTTAGAAATTGCTCACGGTTCCGGTTCTTTTCAAAGAACAAAACCGGTTCTGTATAAGAACCGGTTTTCGGTTCCCATCCCTAATTCCAGGTCACACTTTAGTTTGGGGAGGAATTTTCACTATTGACTAACTATTAACTATGACTTTTGTCTCAAACTCACAATTTGCTGCTTATTGATAGTTAGTAAGGTAGCTGTTAAGTTTAGGATTAAGGGATCTAGAATACAGTCTTGCAGAATAAGGAACAAATGTGCGCTTTATAAGTATTAATAAACAGCTAATTATGTAGTAATATGCATGCTAATAAGCAACTTGTTAGTAGTAAGAATTAGTGCTTAAAACAAAGTGTTACCAAATTCCTTACGTGCAAAAATTTGGGGATTAGTTCATAAAAAGGGAAATGTCTGATTCTGGCAATGGGAAGTCATTATAGCTATTCGATTTGTCTGGATTGTTAATGACAGAAAAATGTGACATTGGTCCTAAAACCAGTGTTTTTCCTGAAGCCACGGCACAAATCAGCGTTTAATCGCATACAGTGGGTGTGTTATTGTTACAGCTGACATCTTTGATTCTATGTTTGGTGTATCCCAGTCATTTCTCTCTTAATGGTTTATATTGGAGAGTTGCATTGACAAGATTGTCCATAAACACCCTGAGAACTCGTTATAACCTCACAATCTTAATGTGGGTCATACTGGGTGTGGTTGGTTTACATCCAATCATCTTCGTATTTCCCCAATGACAGTTTCGTAAGCCGAATGTAATCATGTCTAACAGGCTTGTCGATTTCCAAGCAAACAGCTCTCAATAGCGGTGTTTACATGGACCCTACTCATCCGATTGTAATAGGACTAGAAGCACAATCAGAATAAAAAAAAAAAAAAGTCACATGTACACTCATATCAACCTGATCACTTTATTTAGCATTCATTTAGCGTTACACTATATTCGGATATGTCAATCAAAATTAATTCATTCTGATTGAAGCAAAAAGTAAATGTACCTAATGACGTAAAAAGAGCAACCTCAGACGTCACAGCTAAATTATGATCACCAAAAAACGCCACACTTAATTAGCATGAAGCATAAATAGATTGTGCGGGCATTTTTTTTTTCTATTTTTGCTCCGTTTTATGCCAGTTTCTGGTTATTCTCATATAAGCACATTGTTGACTATCGTAAAATGCTATTTATTTTGTTTCTATAAAGCCATGCATTTGTTAACTAACATTTTACCAATCATTCTAAAGACGGAATCACGTTCAGAACAATTTTTTCCAGCTGATAAAAGAGAAAACATTGACAGGCAATCTGAATCCTCCAAAAATGAACCGAATGTTATCAACCATTGATATGGACACTAATAAAGTTTTTGCTATAGTTATCATTCTTGGTGTGAACTTGGTCTAATCTTAGTCAAAGAGATTGACTAAGTGATATTTAAAGTGACCTACAACAGTCCTTTTTTATTTAACAGTGAATGTAAAGGATTAATCTATAATTTATTAATTTAATCACTGATTTGATTCATCTTATTGAATGTTGCTTAAGTTTCAGTAGAACCAGCACAAATGCAGTCAGTAATCATCAGAGCAGTGTATGATTATGCATCTGTCCTTACCCTTCATGATCTGCTGCAGCTCCATCTGCAGGGTCTGGATGGCACGGGCCGGGTGATCTCCTGCGGTGCGCTTGATGCGATGGATGGAAAGACGCCCGTCACGCACTGCTGCAATATCATCATCCTCCAGGAAGATGACTCGATTGGTGTGCTCGATGACAGCACTGCAGTGACATTTAAATGCCTATTCTGTTTAAATCCACTTCTTTCTTTTTGGGTTTTACCCCTTGGGCTTGTAACACAAGTGCAAACAAATTCTCTCTGCACATTATAAAAAGAAAACCAATGACGGAAGTGAATGGATGAGGCAGAACAGAAATACATGTACCTGGCATCAGATGCAAAGTAGTATTCCACGGCTTTCTCGTCCACAGGAAACAGACACGTGTCCTCGTCCATCCTGGGCAGAGTATTGCTGCTCTTTTTATCTTTACCAGCTATATCAAAGACACAAAGAAAATTATGAATCATTTTATACGCCTTTCAGTATTTGTTTTTTTACTTCATTATTGCTAACTCTAAAGAGAGAATAGATGCAAGAATGATATTTGTGACGTCAGTAAACGTTGTCGCATAGCGATTTGAGGATCATTTGATGACAGAAGCAGCCTGTGAGTAAATGACATGAAACTGGATATTGTGCATGTCTTGTGTTTGCCGCTATATGAATACTTATTAATTGGCTATCAGTTTCTACTTTTATGTCCAGGCTTCTGCCTACTTATTAAACAGATGTAGTTAGGGGCCAATGGAATTGGGGCATGTTGCAGGACAGTTTTGAACCTGTCGGAGCATTTTACAGGATATGCGCCAGTTCAGTTCTTCATGCAGTGGGAGATCAGTGTGTGTGTGTGTGTGTGTGTGTGTGTGCGTGAACTCACAGGAGCGATACAGGATGGGGATGTGATCTGTGGAAAGCTTGTGGTCACTTCTTACTCCAATCAGTAATGGACCTCCTCTCCTGGATGGATGCAAAGAAATGCATGTTAATGAGATGTTAATCCTTTTAGTTGTACGGTAATATAGACTGTTAATAGGGCTGTCCAATGATTAAAATACAGTGAACTGAAACCCTGTTATTTTCTTATTTAGCATACGTTCAGAGCATATGTAAAAGAGACAGCTGGCTAAAGAGAGCTACAGACAACAAGCACCTGTAAAGTCTGTTTACAAGCTGTTAAATGTGTTTAAACAAGATTCAATGATGGCACACTTAGCATTGTTCTCTCAGGCCAGAAGGCAATAAGTGCGTTTTATGTTTGCTGAGATTGAAGAAGGGTTGTATGTTTAAATGGAAATAGTTTGGGTGTGATATGCAAATGACTAACCTTGGGCAAATGGTCGCACGTTTAGAATACTTTAAATTCAGTAAAATTACAATAGGATTCAAAAAAAAAAAAAATGTATATATATATATATATATATATATATATATATATATATATATATATATATATATATATATATATATATATATATATATATATATATATATATATATATAAATGGTGTATAAATACAAACATGGCAATTATTAGTTAATATGACCTAATTTGTGCAAAAAACAGATACTAAGAAATGCAACAAAACATCTGGGTAAAAAAAATAAAAAGATTAACCCTCAACAGGCATTGAGGAACTTCACATTTACATGTAAAGCATATTACTTGCTGTGTTTTGATAAGAAATTTAGGTAACACATACTATTAGTTGACATTATTAAAATGCACAGTAACTAACAATCAGCCGTATGTGTTTTTTATTTCTTTTTACAGTATTTATTAATTATTATCGTTAACAGCTTTAGAATGAATCTCCATTGTTAGTTCATGTTTTATACTGTAGTTTACTAATGTTAACAAATGGAACAAGTGTCAGCTAAATCCGACCGTACAATGACCTCAAATGATTTGGCTTTTGTTAAACGCCCCCTTCTGGTTTGATGTAGAACTGTCCATAGAGAGTGACTTAAACGTCCTGCTTTCTCCTGATAGTGGAAGCTCCAACAGACTCAAACAGCTGAACTGAATGAATGCATTAATGCATTTAATCGAGCACATGTTAATGTTGACTATTTAAGGTTGAAGTTACCTGCTACCCACTGCCTCTCCCGGATAGTGCACACTTTTGAGGACCAGGGCAAAAGCTCCTTCCTAAAGTAGAGAAGATGTGTATTACCACATCATTTACATTCATTATTCCTGACCATTAGTGTGTCGACAGAAAAGGGGTTTACTAGTTGCTGGGTGACTTGCTCCACGAGGGTGGCGAAGGTGATGTCATCGCTCTCCCGGTTATCATATATGTACTTCACCAGCTTAGCGATGGTCTCGGTGTCCGTCTCCGACTCAAACTCATAGCCTTTACTCTCCTGCACACATACAAACATAAACGGTCAAAATATAAACACACGTGCTGGTTGGATAAATGCATGGAGAGATGATGTTTCACTCGCCAGAAACTTCTTCAGGTCTTTGTAGTTGGTGATGATTCCATTATGGATGACAATAAACTCTGCAAGGAAATAAAGTAATTACTACAAAATCAGAACATGCTTTTTACAGACAGGAAAGTCTGTGAAAGTAAATGTGTGTAATGAAAAGCAGGTTGTTGCTTCCAGACCGTTGTCCTTGTCAGATCTTTGCGGGTGGCTGTTGACCGGGCTAGGGACGCCATGAGTGGCCCATCGAGTGTGAGCGATTCCCAGGTGCACATCAAACTCCACATCAAGATCCACATCCTGCTGCCCTGAAGAGCAGATGAAACACTTCACATATTTCGACATTGCTAATCCTTTCCAATACCTAAACTTAATAACTACTAAAGCAGCAAATTTATTGAGGAAGAAGTGTTAATGTTTTGTTAATAGCGAGAATTCAAATAAAGTGTGATTAGATTGTAATGTTAATACCACATTTCAAATGAATAGTGACAAAATCACACTTAGGCTAGGAAAAAAAAAAACACTTTACACAAGTAAGCAAACACATCTGGGCAATGCATTTCAAGTGTGCAGTGTGTCAAAGACAAAGAAAGGGAAAAATGTTGTTTATAACATGTTGCGAGTTCTTTGAATAGTACTCTTTGTATTGGTTTAACAAAACCTTTATAGCAGATTTAATTGACTGAGGAAAAAAAAAACGTACACTTTGAAAACAGCTGAATGTGCACTTATCACTTTCAAATATATTTTCCACGGTAAAAAGAATTTCTACAAATTTAGGATTATGTCATGATATATCATTATGTTTTTGTCGCTCACAATTCAAAGCACATGAATATGATTTTTAAGGCATGTGCTATTGACCTTTAAGGACTTTGTTCCTTTAAAATATCTTCTTTAATGTTCAACCCTTTAATTGATTTTAATTAGGTAGTTCAACAAGTTTTTTTTTTTCAAGCTATTCATGTAAAGTGAAAACCGAAACTATAGTCCACAGCCCAAAAAAAAAAAACTAAGTATGTTGCAGGAATGTTGAGAATGTGACATTTAGTTGCGTTGTGTGATTGGCTCGGTGACACATATTGAAGCACATTAATATATAGTCTTGATTGTATAGTTATAAGTGTTCTCATACCGGCATATAATGTGTTTTGTGCCTAACCCGGACCTGTAAAATGACCAACGTTACTTACTATGGATTTCCTCATCCAGCGCTTTGACTTTTCCCGTTTGCTTGATCAGGTGGATGTTCTTGGAGTTTTTTTCCCATTCCTTATGGTTTCCTCCATCAATGCCCACACCGGCGGAGTCATAGCCACGGTACTCCAGGCGATGCAGACCTTTGATAAGGACCTCAAGGATCTCGCGCCGAGTGCGAGGCACGTGATAATTCAGATACGCAAAGATACCTTCAGAGAGAGAAAGACAGTTTTTCACTGCACCTTTAGCAGTTAATTCAAAAACTACAGCTGCACACACTATTCACACACTATCAATACTGTACAAAACACAACATCAGATATAGAAGCTATTATGTGCAAAAAATGTGATTGTACATTTAAACACAAAGTTACGTACAGACTAACTCATATGAGTTCTTAAATATATGTATACACACACAGTAAAAAATGAAAGCAAATTAAATGAACAACATTTACTTAATTTACAAAACACATTTCAAGCTAGCTAAATAGCCACTGCTACCAGTCTCTCTTAAAATGGTAAAACCTTTTATAAGTTTAAGGAGTTTTGCATTATAAATATATGGAATGCAAATTTAGATTCATCTGGCAATATGTAATTGAAAGTGTTTTTTTGTTTTGTTTTTTTTTCCACTATTCATTGAAATCTAAATAATAAACATACATATTACAGCATTCCTCAGCACAAGCTATTCTCCATAAAGATCACTGTACATCCATCATCCATTCAAAAATATTGTCTATCCCTTTCAGACTTTAAGTGGGTCGCATCTAAACCTGGTGTGCCTTATGCATTTAGGATACTGATAGTTTTCATGTGATGACACACACTCATAGAAAAGCCACCTGAAGGGCAAACGAAGCTTTGCTCCGCTGACCGCTAGGGCTGCACGATAAATCACATGCGATATTTAATGTGCATCTTGTCAGTATCTTGTCAAGCCGGTTCTGTAATCAGCGGTTAATCTCTGTCACCTGCGTGCTTTCACATGAAGCAGCATTAACTACACAGAGCTGTTATTCCCTGACAAGCTGCACAAAACATGCACAAAATATGATCGTGTTTTTGCGATTTATCGTGCAGCCCTACTGACCGCCAGTTATTTTTACACGGATTGCATGAAGTAGTAATGTTGTAAAAGGCAGATATTAAAAGGCGAAATTCAGTAAACACCTTATTGGTTATGTATACTTTGTAGAGGCAAGAATATGACCCCAGAATATAAACACAATGTGCAAAGTTTCACATTAAATGATTTCCCATAGAAAACCATCAGAAGGATTTGCGGATTGTGTTAATATTCCGGCCTCATCTGTTTGTCTATAAACTGTGCATCATTAATATAGTGATAACTGAAGTGGATCTTTTAATATCAATTCTGTTTTAAATATATTAATGCACTTTAAGTCTTTTTGCAATGATTTGTCACACATTTGTTTAATGATTGAAATATTTCTGCGGGTGCTTAATATGCAATTTCCATTAAATTTGAATTGCAATTAAAAACATCCAACTTATTTTGGGGTGTGTGCGGTTTGAATACAAATACAAAACAGAGCAACAAACAATCAGTAAAGAAATGAAAGACAACTTGAAGCCAAGATTGTTGATAAAGAAGTGGTCTGGTAAAGCAGACACAACCGGTTTGGCATCTTCAAGTAAACACTGAGGGAGGATACGCACTAGAAAAATGCCACTCTACATACACACTGCCACAAACAAAGATGAGATTCTATGGATGCCTTTAAACGGGTCTATGATGCTTTTTTAAAGATCAATTCTTTGTGTATTTGGTGTAAAAGAATATGTTGACATGCTTTAATGTTCAAAAAGCACATTATTTTTCAAATATTGTACATTATTATTACGCACATATTTCCACATCGTGACATAGACATGTGGGGGCGTGTTTGATTGAGACGTTTTAGGGGGGCATGTCAGAGTCGTAATTTGATAAAGAATATCTCTTTGGTTCGAGACTTTAGTGTTTGCAACTTTACAGATCTTCTTCATGCACCAAGAGCTTGTAACACTCCAAAGATAAATAAATCATTTGAATTGCGTCACATGACCCCTTTAAGAAAATTAAGAAGCCTAATGGAAAGAAGCATCCATCTGTGTTGATACACACACAGTCAGAACAAAATCAGTGATAGGGAGGAAGTGTGCATAATGACATGGGTACTACAATGTAAACATGGATTATGAGGACACTTCCTGTGTCCCCATAAAAGAAAAGGCTTTAAAAAATAATAAATTCAAAAATTGCCAGTAGTTTTCTGTAAGGGGCAGGTTTAGGGTGATGGAAAATAAAGTTTGTACAGTATAAAAACCATTACGCCTATGAAGAGTCCCAATCCAAGTGTGTGTGTGTGTGTGTGTGTGTGTGTTAGGTAGTCAAACAATGCTCTGCTTTATTAGACAGACGACCTGCTAAAATGCATAAAGGATGGATTGTGAATATAGTTTCATCACCCTACCTCCTCAAAAAATAAACCATCGAAAAAAAGATGTTCTTTAAACACAGATGTACATTACTGCTCAGCAGGTTTGGCATTGGTTTTATTTATTTACTTATTTATTTGTCTTATTCTCACCAAGACTGCATTTAATAGCAGTAAA
This sequence comes from Carassius gibelio, assembly GCF_023724105.1. Lineage (NCBI taxonomy): Eukaryota > Metazoa > Chordata > Actinopteri > Cypriniformes > Cyprinidae > Carassius > Carassius gibelio. The sequence continues at coordinate 25,835,775 of NC_068403.1, read as the reverse complement.
AAAAATAGTAATATTGTGAAATCTTTTTACAACTTAGAATAGCGGTTTTATATTTTTAATATACTTTAAATTGCAATTTATTCCTGAATTTCCATCAGCCATTACTCCACTCTTCAGTGTCAAATGATCCCTTCGAAACGATTCAAATTTGCAGATTTGGTGCTCAAAATATTAATTTTATTATTATTATCATCATCATCATCAGTGGTGCACATAAGTGGTCCGCAGGTCCGCATGCACGACCCAAATAAAAAATGCGTTATATAAATATGTTCTGACAGCGCATTTGTGTACGACATGGTTGACAGCTGTTAATACACAATTACCATTTAAGATCACAGACTGTAGTATATACGTTTTATTTTAAGAAAGAAAGTAGTAGTAAATATTAGCATTTTATTTTTAAGTTTACTATAAAATAAATGTATTTGTATTTAATACTAGGACAGCCTTTTATTTTTTATAATATTATCATACACTATTATTTACTATTATTTTATAAAAAAATAAAAATAAAGTGCAATAATATTATAACTATTATTAATTCATTTTTTATAGTTATATTTAATGGGTCACGCTTTATGCAGTGTGAGGACCAAACCAAATATCCAGGGTCTCTTATGAGAACCAGGCTAAAATAAATGATGTGCACCCCTGATTATTATTATCAATATAAAAACAACTGGTCTGTGATTTTTCTTTTTCAGGTTTCTTTGATGAGAAGAACGATTTAAAGAAAATAATTTGTTTCAAGTAGAAACCCTCCGTTACATTATGAATGTATTTACTGTCATTTTTTATCAATTTAATGCATCCTTGCTGAATAATAGTATGAATTTTTAAAAAGAAAAACAATTGAACTGATCCCAAACTTAGTAGTATGAAGACTAATACTTTCGCTTTTCTGAAGAATGTAAACTATTGACTTTATTAAAAGATACTCCTTTGTGTAACATTAAATTGCCTTTTAGTTACTAAACATATTAATGGATCAAAGATGTGTAATTTTTCATGACCATTTTTCCTCCCTTTGACTAACAGAATTAAACAGGATTTCGCTGCTGTATCTTTAATATTTGAGCGAGTAAATTATACGTACATGACCTTTACAGTATGTCTACATGATGCATTGAACTCTTCTTTCCCCAAAACGAACAACGAACAGAAAACAGCATTTTCTTATTTCTGACCGTTAGAACAAATCTAATCTAAAACTTTAGCCTATAGATCACTTTGTCAGAGACAAAAAGAACAATCCCTGCTTTTCGTCAAGGCTGACGGCAAACTCCTGAAAGTCTTTATCTTAAGAAGAGGTCAAAGATTTAGCTTATCAGAAAAAAAAAACCCTTTGTGAAAAGAGCTTCCAGCTGGTCATTCTGTCTCTCTCTATCACTTCTTTACCTCGATCAGTGACACCGGATGTCTGAACCCTTCTCCACACATTTTTAAAAGCAAGTATTTATGTGTAAGTTAACCTTTAGTGTGTTTCTGTCAGAAGCAGTCAGTGTGTGACATTTACCATCAAACCAAACTTGAAACAGAGCTGTGGTCACTTTTAAATGAAATTTTGTGACTTGTTCCACTGGGGGGGAAAATCATCTTCAAATAATGGAATTATTTAATAATTCAAATAATGGAAATGCTTAATTATTAAACACTATGATAAACCAATATTTATCTTACCTAACAAGACTGCACATTGTGCTTTAATTAATTAGACCATAAAGATTTCGATCGGTGCATAATGTGGATTAATTAAATACAGAATAGTAGTAACAAGAAACGTAACCTTACCACAGTCTCAATACATAGAACTTTAATTATAAATACATTAAGGTCATGTATGTATCTAGAAAACGTCTTTTGGCATCATATCCGCTGTCGTGGCTTCGATTTATGCTTTCTAATAACGTTAAGCGACTCACACACTAACTGCAGGTTAAGACTGCTTCTGTCCGATGCTAAATGCTAGTGGATTTTCCCTCCAACGGCTTTTCTACACCACTACTTTATTCTACGTGCCTTTATTCCATGACGCCTGTAATTTAAGTAAATGGTACGTATATTATCATTGTAAATATAAAATAAAAAGGTAGTTTTCATTGGCATACTCACCACACATGTCTCCGATGCTGCTGCCAAGAGCTGTTTAGTTCCTTCCTCTGCTCGCTCGCTGTGAATCGCTGTCATTCAAAACCCGCCCACAACGCATTTTATTCGGCGAGCAGTCCACGCCTTCATCTAGACCACGCTGATTGGCTGAGACGGCTGTCAGTCATGTAGTTGCCAGCCAAAAGCGTCAGTTCAGACGTGGCAGCAGGATGCTTGTACACTGTCTCTTACTGCATATATTCAGTAAGAGTATTTACAATGGCATGATTTTGACACGGTTAACCACCAAATCCTCCTGTTAACACAATTGACAAAGGGCATCTCAGGAACCGCACTCAAGTGGTTTGAGTCTTACTTATCAAATAGGTCCTTTTAAGTATCTTGTTGGAGAGATGAGGTGTGCAAATCGCAACATCTCAGTACTGGGGTGCCTCAGGGCTCAGTTCCTGGACCACTTCTCTTCTCTGTCTACATGGCATCACTAGATTATGTCATTCAGAAACATGGCTTTTCATACCACTGCTATGCTGATAACACTCACCTATACCTCTCATTCCATCCTGATGATCCGACGGTAGCTATTTGCATCTCATATATCATTGCTCTTTTGTTGTTTTTGATTGCTTCCAATGTCCTCATTTGTAAGTTGCTTTGGATAAAATGAATAAATGTAAATGTAATTCTAGTATGAATCAAGGTCTTATCACACTTGTTTCAAAGTCAAAGAAAGATCTGTTATTTATTGATAATTGGCGACCAATATGTCTATTAAATAATGAGTATAAAATACTTGCTCCTGTGATTTTTGCTGAGAGAATTAAACCTTTGCTAGACTCAGTTACTGATCAAACATGATCAGGATTCATGAAGAATAGACACATTGCCAATAATATTAGACTAGTTTGTGGTATTTGTGATCATTCCCATCTGATTTCTGAGCAGATATATTTTATTTCTGGATTTCTACAAATCTTTGGACACTACTATTGAACCCAATTTATTTTTCCAGTCTTAAGAGGTTTGCCTGGTCTCTTATTTATAAACACAATTGCTCTCTCCACACTCGTTTTTGTATATCATAATATACTCTATAAAAACAGAACTGGTATAATAATAAAATAATTTTAGTGAGTGATCTTTTTGAAAGTGGTCTTCTGCTGTCATTTTTACAGAAGTTTAACTTTCCTGTTACACCCAGAGAATGAGCGATTGTCTTTGATGCTGTTTCTTCAGGAGTCCTTGCACTGTTTGAAGGTCTTGACAGAACTCTGTGTACTGCACCATCTCTTCGTGATCCATCCAAACAACATGAGCAAAGCTCGTCTCGTTCCACATTCAAGTAACAAACTGATTTGTGCTCTTTTTAAAGAAGAAGTTGTCTCTAAACCATATATGTTACTGCCTATTGGAGTAATTTGACAAATATTGCAAACTGGAAAAAAGATTGGGTTTTGCCACATGAATACCTTACTGAATAAAGTCAGAGAAGTATGTTTCAAATGAATCCAAAGATTCTACCCATTAATTTAAATTTATGCATTTAGCAGACGTAATTGCTTTCGGGCAATGCAATTTTTTCCTAACATGTGTTCCCTGGGATTCAAACCCCCAACCTTACACTTGCTAAGTGCAATGCTCTACCACTTGAGCTACATGAATACTTATTAGTTACCCTAAAAAAACAAAAATAAAAAACAACCATTAGTTACCAAAGAAAATAAATAAATAAACATGAATCCTGATATTGACACAATGTGCAACTTTTGTAATATAAAAGATGAAATGATTGTACACTTATCTCGGTACTGTAATTATACTAGAGTATTTTGGAATAGTTTTTCAAGTTTGTATTTGATTTAGTGTACTCTCAATTTTCTTAGATAAAAATACTGAGAAAGAGTTTTATCTTATAAATCTATTACCAAACACCACATCCAGAAGTGCAAATTCCCCAATAATAAGCCGCATTTTAAGGTCTTTGTTGGAGAGTTTTGAAACGCTCTCAGTATCGGAAAATACTAAGGCATGGAAAACATTAACTTGTGTAAAATTATTACTTTGTATTTATTTGTTTATTTAATTTACAAGAAACCTATTTTCCCCTCTGAAAAGTCAAAAGTTTCCATCTCTGCGCTGGGCTTTTCGCAGAATACTATCAGTGATTTTGCGGTGTGTGTCGTCCTCCACCAGCGTGACACACATATTGAAGTCTCAACTGATGCGTGTTCCTCACCCATAGTTCAGAAGATCAATCTGCTGGCTGAACTTCAGGCCACAGCCGTTCTCGATGGTTACAGAAGGTTATTAAAACTTCTACTGGATTAATTAAAATTTGTAAATAAAACAAAGGTTACCAGATTTTTTTTTTTACTATACCATTTCAATCTTTCTATATGTTATGCTTAATTCAGTGTTAATTGCCATTTCATTGGTTCAAGTGTGAAGCGCTGAAACCCTATTTATTATGTTTTTAAAGATTTTTATTATGGCTGGTTAAACGCATAGCTACTTCAAGCTACTTTTTCAAATTCATTCTAGACGGCTTGTCAAATTTTCACCAAAATTGGTACAGACCATCGTCAGATGATCCTAACAAAATGTTACTAAAAGCTTTTTGATTGACTTAAGCGTTCTTGAATAACACACCCAAACATTTGAAAATGGACACAAGGCTATATCTCCTCAATGCCTGTATCATCTTCAGACAAACTTGGAGTTTGTCATGACAACCATGTCCTGAGGTTACCCGCACAGTTTAGACACAGTGCCACCTAGTGGTCAAAAGATATGAAAAATGCCAAAATGGATCTAAGACTGCATTTCTGTAATGCTTTGGCAGATTGACTACAAACTAAATGTGTGCAATTGTCACCCCTAGTTAACCACACCACATCAATATTGGTCAAAAGTGATAAATCATTCAATTATATACTAGTGATTTTATTAATGCTTTTTCAACCTTTTGAATAAAATCATCTTAAAAGGTCTCATTACTCAAAGCTGTAAATGTGGTAATTGCTGCTTGCAGCTATATTCATTTGTGAAATTTGAAAGCAACTGCTGAGTGTAAATGGTTTTAAAGTTAATCCTGTGCCAATAAACTTTCAGTGAATTCAATTTATTTTCCATATATGTTAAGTAAAATAACTTAATCATTAGAACAAATGCTATGTTGATGCAATGCACACTAGCTCCTGAAATCAAACCCTAACATGCACAAGCGTGCAATTGTTAGATATTGCTGATGTATTCCCAGCATCCTCTGTGTGTTGGCCAGTATGACGGCGCAGTCTAACGGCGTCTCAATCTGAAATACTGCAGCTCATACAGTCTGAGCAGAAGAAGATTGAGATCGAGCAGCTGCAGAGCTCCAGGAGCATTACGGAGGATGATGTGTGCGGACAACATCGACAGCTAGCGTCAAGCACAAAGGGTAAATGTTGTATAATGACAAGAAGCTGAAGACAAAGCTCTTGTCAACACTAAAACACATGCAATGAAACTCACAATCCAGATTTCCTGGGAAACCATCAGCAGGTGACGATGAACTGGATATACATGCTCAAATTATTATTTATTGACTTTCTGCATTTAACCAAATCATGTTTTACTCTTAGATAGAATGATAGAACTATACAATAGATACTTGTACATTTGAAATGGAGATTCTTTGCTCTTTTCTCCTTCAGGACACCCATGAGTTCTTGATGGTTTCACTGTCCCATCTGAAAGAAGAGGGCGAGCTTCTGCAGAGCTACTGGACAAAATACACCTGTCCTGTAGCTAATATGGAATTCAAGCTCAACCACATCACACTAAAGTTTCTCTCTGTTTGCACATCCGTGACCTCAGTGGATCTGCATGACTGGAATGCAGTGACCCCTACATCAGAAAATCCAACTGGTCCAAAGTTTGGTGTAAAAACACTCGTTGGATTTGTGTTGACAAAGTAGGTGATGAAATTCAGACTAAGTCTGAGCTTTGAAACATATACGACTAAGATTATTCAATAAATATGCTAATTTTTATCATCACTTCATCTCCTGCTTTCTGCTGTTTCACAGCCTCTCTTTCGATCCCACACAAAATGAATGGCTCCGGATGGGATCAGGTAAGGGACTGGATCCAGTATTCCTGGTGTGGAGATTTAATGTAACATTTTCTCACACACTGGACACACTTTGTGTGCATCCTGTCAAACCTGGACCTGATGAGTGGAGGAAGGGTTCATTTTGAAGCCACTGGAAACAAAATATACCAGAACTGGCGTTTTTGTTTTATTTTAGAATCAAACAAAAGAACATGATTCATGAACTGTTCAAATCAAACCACTGTGAGTGTATCTGTGGGTTCAACTGTACAATTACACTTATGGCTGTTAACACTTCATGACACTGAGACGAGTTCATCCTGAAAACATGGTTGCTCTCAAATGATCTTGACAATGGGGAAGTATTTGTGAGCAGAGAAATCAAATTCAGGAAGGGCCTACAAAGAAAAAAGACAAGGATTCAAAGGATTTCCCAACGTCAAATAACATCTATATGCAAAATGTTTTTTTTAATATAAGTTGCTTGTTACCACTGGACATCATTTCGACAGTTTGTATTAAGTCTATTTCTGCTCAGGTGAGCAGGTACCAGAGACAGTCCATAATGCTCAAGCTGTACTCATTTCATTATATCGTACCTTGGTCTCCTTCTTATGTCCTCCAGCGAGCAGCTTCATTACAACTATATTGGGTTTGGCCACTTTAAGGATGCGGTTCACCTACAACAAGAATCAGCATCTCAGTCCCTTCCATATGAGCACTTAATCATTTGACAGGAATAATCCGATTTATTTGTTTTCGCACTTCAAATCCCAAATCCCCAAAAAACTAAATATTACTATTTTTTTTTTTTATATTTAAGTCACTATCTTGTTTAAAAATAGGCTATACCAAAGGTTTACGTAATATCTAAAATATTTTAAGACAAAATTTGCACTCCAAAATTTTTTTTGGTTCAACTAAAATTGTTCTTTTTAAAAAATATATTACTTTAATTAAGAGTGTTACAAAAAAATGGCTAGTTCAAGTACATTTTTAAACTTTGTTCATTCTGTTCAAGCTAGCTGACTTTCAGTTTCTCATCAAATCATCATTTATTATATATTCACAAAGACTTCATTTACATTTTAATAATATTGTTATTTTTGTCTATTTTTCACCAAAACAATGCAGAGACTTAAAGTAAATAAATAACCGACTAAAACCTTTTAACAGTAGTTTACCGTTCTGAAATATAAATGTATGGTAATATCCAAATGAAACCACTTCTCAAAGAGAAACAATGTAGGGCCTAACTTTAGTCAAGGGTAGTCATATCCATCCCCACTGGCTATATTTCTGTTATAAGACTGGAAACTTTCACATTGCACTATAAGGAGAGTTTGTACCTCTGCATCGGGGCTGGTGACGTTTTCAAGTATGAGTTTGGCCTGCTGGAAATGTTTACTGGCTGCCATATAGAGATCGGCTGAGCGAGGAGGAGGATTGTACTTCTTCAGATCTGACATTTCCTACATCCACACATACAAACACACACTGTTTACTGCAATCTTGGGAAAGTAGAGTGGCAGTAGGGCTGGGAAAATAAATAGATGCATCGCGAATCGAGAAATGACTCCGCATCGATTCTGAGATTCCCCGAATGCATCGCGATTCTTTCTTGAATCGATCCTGAGCTTAGTTTTAAACAGCAGATGGCATTGCATGCTTTAGAAACACCCGTACTCGGCTCGTTTCCAAATTCTTACACAAACTTGAACCTAAAATAATCATTCATAAAATTCGAAAAGGTTGAAGGGAATTACAAAGGCGTCCACAATGGGCTGTGTTTACATTAATCTTGCATCATAAAAGCATTCTAAGATGAAGTGGAATTACATGACTCAGCCCAACGCACAAGCGTCTTTAGCACTCTTCTTCATGAGCATTTGAGTGTGAGGATAAAACTAGATTAGAGCGCCATCTGCTGTTAAAATCTAAACTCTAAACTCTGAAACTCTAAGAATCGATGCACGAATCGATTCTGTATTGATTTATCTTCCCAGCCCTAAGTGGCAGTAAACATCATCTAAAAGCAGTAGTACCTTAAACTGGATGTAGTGCACTGGCGGCGGTGTGACGACGCTGTTGAAAGGTGCGAATCGATGCTCGTAGCGAACCTGCTCGCTGTCCAGCTCAAACTGAGGTTTGCGCACCTTTCTGTCCATATCCAATGCTATCATAGTCTGCAGAAAGACAGACGGAAGAGTCAGTAGAAGGGTCAAAGGAATGACGACCTGTTTGTTTATTCATAAATACAGTAAAATTGCAATTCACGTACATGCAATGACCTGAATACACCTCTTCACATATGAGTGTGATTTTAATTTGACATTAGTCAAAATTGCAATATAACTGTGAGAAACTATTTATTTAAATGAAATCCTTTGTAAGAAAACCTTAATGTTTTCATAAAGCATAATGTTTTGTTATTATTCCTGAATAAAAATTTAATAAATGAAACTGCTCATAACTGCTCATTAATCTATATATATATATATATATAAAAAACCTTTTCTGTCAAATGAAAGTCATGTGGTCCAAGTTTCAGAAACAAAGCATAAAAAACGAATTATATCACAGACAAAAAAACCTCACAAATTTGTGTTAATCTGTGCCTTTTTAACTGTTACACTTTTTGATTAATTTAATAAAAGGTTAGTTCAGGATGTAAAATGCCATGTAGTGGACATCCCCAAAAACTGTATGATATTTATAATTAAATAATTAAAAATAACAACTGTAAAAAAAAAAAAAAAAAAAAATGTAAAAAAAAAAAGTTGTACATGCACATGTATTCAAGGTTAAAGTATATGGATATTTAATGTATGGATATATTAATATATGGATATTTTTCTTACAAAAGCACATCGATTCAGTACAGGAGGTCTTTGTTCACCCCCGAGAGCCATGTGAGACATTTTTTATGGATGGGGGCTTTTTATTTCACTTCTTTTGGACTGATGCATGCACCCGCTGAGTGCAATTAAACAGCTTGAAAGATCAAAGAAAATGTTTAATATAACTCCGACTGGATTCGTCTGAAAGAAGAAAGTCATATACACCTAGGATGACTCTGGGGTGAGTAAAACACAGCCTAATTAGCATTTTTGGGTGAACTCCCTTTAATATTGTGTCACTAGGAAACATGTCACACTACAAAAGTTGCAAATGCCATGTTGACAGATTTCTGTGTATGTGTGTGTGTGTCTGGAGGTTTTACCTTGTACATGCCAGCACACATGTTCTGATAAGCTTGGCTCATGGTGATCTCTTTATTCAGAGGACGAGCTGACGAGACAATGAAAACACATTGAGTCGGATCGAAACATCACAATCCTACAGAGAGAACTGAAACTGCTGAATGATTGCCGGGCTGTGAAAACCTTTCTTCTTCTTCTTGCTCTTCTTGCTGCTTCGTACTTTCAGCTGCTCCTCCAGGATTCTCTCCTCTGCCATCTGAGAGCTGTCCGCTCGACTCAACGTGGACATGAGCCATGCATACAGAAACTCTGACAGATACCTGTACATACACGGAGAGAAAGACTTCTCAACCTTTCTCTGACTCTCAGAATTAAACAGGCTGTTTTGATACTGTCCCTTTAAGACCCTATGCAAATGACCTCTGTTGTAATTTGCTAATTTATTTATACGTGTAATGCTAATTCCTACAATAATGTGCACTTAGGACTTCATTTAGGTTTTCTTTAAGAGATGCACCAATATTGAAACTGTGTCTTGCAAATATACTGAATATTCTTAGTATGCGTGATTTTGTGCCTGTGCATCGTGTCCTGTTTATAGCAGTAAAACAATATGTGTCATACCAGTAGATGTAATAATACTCGTGCATGCTGTAGAGCTCCAGCTCAAAGCCGCTGAGCAGGTACTGGATCATGATGCGCAGGTTGTGATAGAGGATCCAGGTGCCCAGACAGGCCAAATGCTGCCTCTGAGGCTCCAGCTTCATCAGCAAACCGTGAAGAGCAGCGTCCACCTTTTCAGCCTAAACAACAACCAACAGGTTCAATGATGCCTTAGGAGTTTAATCCAGTGTATTCTTCTTATGATGTACAGAGTGAGAAAAAAAAACATACTTTTCTAATACAAACTGTAACAGCTAAGAGGCAGTTCACACAGAATGCGCCATTGCATCTAAAAACGTTACAGTGCCAACTTACTACTGTAAATGAAAATTAAAAAAAAAAAACTTGCGATCCCTGCCCCACCTCCAGTATCTTCTGATTGGTCCATAGTAGGGCTGGGCGATATATCTCACGATATGTGCGATATTGCGTAGCTTGTCAGCGATCTACAGCTCTGTCTATTAAATGCCACTCCAATTATAAGCAGGTGATGACGATTTTAGCGGTAATCACAGAAGCAGCTTTACTGATTAGATGCGCGTGATCATATCGTTAGATATTTCGCCCAGCCCTAGTCCATAGTTACAGAACAGAAAAAGTTGATGTTTAAATTCTTTTTACTTGACATGGCGTCTTAAAAACACGGCACTCATGTGCGAGATGCTTCAAAAGAGGTGCGCATGACAGTCAAACACACGTTATTTTCAGCCTCAGACGTCACGCCAATGGAACGTTTAGATTCAAGACTTTCAATCTGAAGGCTACGCAAGACTAAACGCGTGTTTATAAAGAAAAACAAAAACAAAAAAGTAACATTTTGGAATTGAAAAACGTGTTCTGACAGTAAGCTTGTGTCAGTTTGACTCTGTACACCTACGTGTAGCATTTATTGTTGCTGGGACTTTTGATTCATCTTGCGGATTGAATCTTTTGAAGATTAAATATTTGTTTACTGATCTGTTAATTGACAGGTCACATTGTTACAGCAGTAGGTGCTGCAATCTTCCTTTCTTATAAGGGAATCTTTGAATCATTCACTCAACATGGTTATTTAATTTGTATATGGACACACTGAAAATGTTCTTGTTGTAAATGAGACTGACTTTTACATGTTGCATGTTGAACTGAACAAGCAACATGTCCCTCACATCCTAGTTCATTCAAACTCCAAACACTAACTAGCTCAAGTGAAGGTCCGACCAACAAAACCATTATTCAGTCTATTGCAAACATATCATGTACATTGTAATTCCGTTTTTAGGATATATTCACTAAAATTCTATTGGCTAAACTATTGTGAGGACATACAGTTTTGTTCAAAATAATAGCAGTACAATGTGACTAACCAGAATAATCAAGGTTTTTAGTATATTTTTTATTGCTACGTGGCAAACAAGTTACCAGTAGGTTCAGTAGATTGTCAGAAAACAAACAAGACCCAGCATTCATGATATGCACGCTCTTAAGGCTGTGCAATTGGGCAATTAGTTGAAAGGGGTGTGTTCAAAAAAATAGCAGTGTCTACCTTTCACTGTACAAACTCAAAACTATTTTGTACAAACATTTTTTTTTTTCTGGGATTTAGCAATCCTGTGAATCACTAAACTAATATTTAGTTGTACGACCACAGTTTTTTAAAACTGCTTGACATCTGTGTGGCATGGAGTCAACCAACTTGTGGCACCTCTCAGCTGTTATTCCACTCCATGATTCTTTAACAACATTCCACAATTCATTCACATTTCTTGGTTTTGCTTCAGAAACAGCATTTTTGATATCACCCCACAAGTTCTCAATTGGATTAAGGTCTGGAGATTGGGCTGGCCACTCCATAACATTAATTTTGTTGGTTTGGAACCAAGACTTTGCCCGTTTACTAGTGTGTTTTGGGTCATTGTCTTGTTGAAACAACCATTTCAAGGGCATGTCCTCTTCAGCATAGGGCAACATGACCTCTTCAAGTATTTTAACATATGCAAACTGATCCATGATCCCTGGTATGCGATAAATAGGCCCAACACCATAGTAGGAGAAACATGCCCATATCATGATGCTTGCACCTCCATGCTTCACTGTCTTCACTGTGTACTGTGGCTTGAATTCAGAGTTTGGGGGTCGTCTCACAAACTGCCTGTGGCCCTTGGACCCAAAAAGAACAATTTTACTCTCATCAGTCCACAAAATGTTCCTCCATTTCTCTTTAGGCCAGTTGATGTGTTCTTTGGCAAATTGTAACCTCTTCTGCACATGCCTTTTTTTTAACAGAGGGACTTTGCGGGGGATTCTTGAAAATAGATTAGCTTCACACAGACGTCTTCTAACTGTCACAGTACTTACAGGTAACTCCAGACTGTCTTTGATCATCCTGGAGGTGATCATTGGCTGAGCCTTTGCCATTCTGGTTATTCTTCTATCCATTTTGATGGTTGTCTTCCGTTTTCTTCCACGTCTCTCTGGTTTTGCTCTCCATTTTAAGGCATTGGAGATCATTTTAGCTGAACAGCCTATCATTTTTTGCACCTCTTTATAGGTTTTCCCCTCTCTAATCAACTTTTTAATCAAAGTACGCTGTTCTTCTGAACAATGTCTTGAACGACCCATTTTCCTCAGCTTTCAAATGCATGTTCAACAAGTGTTGGCTTCATCCTTAAATAGGGGCCACCTGATTCACACCTGTTTCTTCACAAAATTGATGACCTCAGTGATTGAATGCCACACTGCTATTTTTTTGAACACACCCCTTTCAACTAATTCAACTAATTGCCCAATTGCACAGCCTTAAGAGCGTGCATATCATGAATGCTGGGTCTCATTTGTTTTCTGAGAATCTACTGAACCTACTGGTAACTTAGCAATAAAAAAATATACGAAAAACCTTGATTATTCTGGTTAGTCACATTGTACTGCTATTATTTTGAACAATACTGTATAGCAGTGTATAGGCTTTAAGACAACAGGTTACAAAGCGAAACAACACTGCAGTGACATCAGACAACATGAAACGACGTTATAACAACACCATTAGACAACATGAATCGCCAATCGCCACACATTTAACTGTAACGTGACAGAAAAGCTGTTTCAAAGAGATAAAGCTTGTGAAAGGAAAGTGAACGTGTCTCTTCAGAAGGCTTGGATTTAACCACCGGATTGATATGGATTTCTTTTACTATCCCTTTAAGGTCTTTGTAATATCAAACACTGATGAATTGAGAGGAATTAGACAATAGAAACTTATCAAGAAAGTACACAGGGCCGTTTAGTTGACTTTACATGTTGATTTAAACCAATTAAAAACCATGTACGCACCTCGTCCTGAAGGGTGGCGAACTCCTCCAGTATGTGACCCAGTTTGTCTCTCTGGCGTGCTCGGTTGTGTCCGTGGATCTGGATTAGGCTGCAGAACGGCTGTGACACATAATAACACTCTTATTAAATCATATCACATAAAAAATAAAATAAATCAGCTGTCATAATAACATGTTCAGAGAAATGAAATCACAAACCCGTGTGCAGTGTGTGACAAACGAGTCAATGTAGTCTTTAGCCTGGTGGTTATTGTTCAGACTGCATCTGTGAACAAACAAAACTGTGTTAAAACAAGATGAGAATATAATGGAATCTTAAAGGCATCAAGAGTTGAGAATTTAGTAAGTCGATAAGGACAGCAGGAGAAAAAATAAAACGGGTCCACTGGACTGCTGTGATACGTGTAAAAGTTTAAATTTAATATGCAACGATGTTACCCAATCATAGCAGTGGCCGTTTAAGTGGAGTGTTTAAATCAGAATGCAAAAACTAGGTTAGAAAATGTTATTGTATTTCAAAATATATTTTTAAACATAAAAATGTATACTGTATTGAATATTGAATATATTAATATTATAAGTACACTTTAGAAAACATAAAACAATAATAAGAAAAATACAATTACACAACCTCAAATTATGTGAAAACGATTAATTAATAAGCAAATAATGATCACTCACTTTGGGGAAAGGACGGGTGGACTGACAAAATAACGTAGTGCATCTTTAATCATATCCTGCATCAGATGAGTCCCAAACACCTTCTTATTGTCAATCAGAAATGTTGTCTGCAGACAGACAGACAGACAGATGTCAGGTGAGTTTTAAGACTTTCTTCATGCCAAGACCAATCATATCCTACATTTCCCGATCAAGTTGTCTCTATGTAACATTATATATCCAAAACCGGTTTTATCTGTGATACAGTTGTGTTGAATGTGTTATTCGTTGATAATAAAGCATTAAAAATAAATTTTCTGACCACAGAAGAGCTTTATAATGTCAGACAAATATGGTCTTAGGGGTGCACGATAAATATCGTCCGATAATAAATGCGCATCTCGTCAGTAAAGCCGGTTCTCTAATCAGCGGTAAATTCCATCAGGTGCGTGATTTCACATCGAGCAGCTGTTACTACACAGAGCCGTTGTTAATTGAGAAGCTTTACAAATCCACATTCATTATCAGCTTGGATTTTACGATACGATACGATACTTATCGCGCACCCCTAGATGGTCTCACCTGCAACAGAGACCTGGACAGCACACACGGAGACTGTTCACTGAATTCACAGAAGAAATCCTGAAACACATCCAGCAGCATTAGAAATTCATCTTTATGACAACCCTAGGAAGCATGTGTTTATACTGAGAGGTATTTACCAAGATGCTGTGCAGGTTGGTTACGTTGATGACCTCACAGACGGTTTTAATGCGCTCAATGAGTTTGCTGAAGTAGTTGACCATCTCTTCTCTTTTGATGATCTTGGCATATCGCGGGAAAGTGGGCGGGAGCAGGCGCTGGTTAACCAGTGGCTCGAAACCCATCATGATTGGGTGATCTGCACAAAACAACAAAAAAAGTGTTAAGGTTTGTGGAATTTCATAAGTCCAAGAAGCAATATCTCTAACAATATAAATAAAAAAGGTAATTAAACATTAAGAGACAGTTTTACAAACAGCTTGCATCAGCGCAAACTGTCTTTTGGCCTGAAAATAGTACTGTCAGGTTTTACTAAAGACGCGCAGTGACGAATTAGCACTGAAAAGGCATGGACAAAGTTATTTTTGCGCATGACCTTATTGAATATGCATTGGTGGGAGTTTCCCTTTCAGACAAAAGTTAAGAGAGGAGAGTTTTCAAATGCACCATTCAAAGCAAATTCCTAACGTTTGCGTTTATCAAACTAGAGGCATTTGTGCCACGTATTAATTTACTTTGAATGCCAGAAGAACACATTATCCGAACATATATGTTATTTTTAATTTGCTTCAGAAAATAAAAGACGACTTTGAATACCAGGTCTATCAAAACTTCATTTTTGGCCTCCGGTTCTTTTCAACGTACTGTGGTTTCTTTATTCTTATTTTGCGACTATGCTAATTTGCGCTGCGCTTGGTATATTGCGTTGGTCGATATGTAAATGAGGCGTTACGTCTGTGTTCTTTAATGTGCTTGTTGTTAGTAAATGAACCGCAGACATTTCTGCGCCCATCTGTGCTGTTTTGGATTTGGGCTCTCACGTTAATTTGCCCTGTTTAGTAAAACTGGCTCTAAAGTAATTTAATTGAATTAAAAATAAAATGAAGAATATAAAGAATTATTAGAAATACAATGAAAAATATATTTACTTATTCGTTCCCTCAATGTACTAAAATGTGCACACGATCACTATTTCGTTCACTCGATTTATAAATTGTCCGCACAATTTATTTATTTTTTCTTGCATGTCATGTGCGGCGCTCCTTCTAAATTAAAACCATCAATTTTATTAGAAATGTATTCAAATAATTAAAATTATTCAAATAAGAAATATTAAATTAAAGTTTAATTAACAAAAAATTAATCATATCAAAAATGTTCAATTACGTTTTTTATGTAATTAAGCATAAAATGAAAGTTATTAAAAAAAACTGCATTTTAAATATTAAGTTAAATGTAAAAAAAAAAAGTGAATTTTTAAATTTATTGTAATAAATTGTAGCTGACAGAAAGTTTAAAAGGATGAAGTTTATTAGTGTTATATTGATTGACAGTGTTTCAGACGGTTACCTCCTTTGGTGGTGTCGTTCTGGGACTGTATGCCGTACTGTACGGTGGAGTGAATCGCTGGCAGTAAATCTGCAGCCTGAGTCATCAGCTTCTGTGCTTCACTGACAGCACTCGTCTGAAAGGTCAAGTCAACCAATCAAAGATCAGGACATGAACCGATGAATCATTTTCTGAAGAAATATGCTTGAGTTAATTCAATAATGTCGCACCTCTTTTTTAGTGAAGGAGATGAGAGCACTGAGCAGCAGGCGAGTGAATTTAACACGACTGAACAGAGCCAAGCATTGCTGATGCTGACGACAAAAAGAGAAAGACAATCTCAACTTCAGCCGAACCATCAGTCTATCTCTGCATCTGAGGTCTAGTGCTTTGGGGAAATGGTTCTATATTAATCTTACATCCAGTTCAACCTCAGGATCTCGTTGTTCACCCTGTCGACTGCGTGTACTCTGTTAGAAAACGGGAGAGAGATATATTTAAGAAGAGAAAAGGCTGAAAATATGGGAAGACCCATGAGAAGTCTAGAGATACCTTCACTTTCCTCTGAAGCTCGTCCTCAACATCTTTCAGCATTCCTAGATATTTCCATTTTAAATGGTGAAATGAAAAGAAACTATGAAATTCAAATCACATAACAACATGTTTGATTCATAACTTCGCTAATTTACATATTGCAGGAAAATGTTTTTTTACAATAAATTATTTCCATGATGATTAAGAATATTTTCTCTCTATATTCTCTTTAAAATGTTCAGTAGTTAGTCGTTATGTCTCACCTTTAAAAATAAAAAAAGTTACATTTAAAAGTTTATGGTGGTAACATATTTTAAATTTAATTTATTAGAAAATCTAATATGCTGATTTGCTGCTAAAGATACATTTAAACATACTTCATACCTTCATACACTTTAAATCAATTTAATTCATCCCTGTTGAATAATAATTTTTTGTTTTTCATTACAGTGTTGAGAACTAGTGAGAAAAGATACTTAACTCATGATAATAAACTATATATACCAAATATTTTAAGCAAAATATAAATCATACAGAAGTCTTTAGACTCACTCACCTGTCACTCTCAGATCTGTCACATTGTTTGCCATTTTAAAACCATACGTCATGGCCTGAAAATCTTCCTGTGATTGGAAAACAAAAATCCACATCGACTGAAGAAACAAACTTTATAAATATATATAAATATTTAACACTGAAGGAAATACATTAAACTGAGTCTATAGGATTAAATTGATTTTTTGTGGCTCTTTGTTCATTTAAATATACATTATGTCATCAGTAATCACACCAGACACGGTCATAACTTCATAAAACAACAGTGTGCCTTGCCTCCTCAAACACGGCAGCTTTGTTGACTTTCTCGCGGGCGATGTCGCAGATCTTGAGGACGCCCAGAGCGAAGGCTTTGAGAGCAGGGTCTTGAATCAGATCCGGATTATGAACGTAGAGACACGTAAACACAGTCTGAGCCAGAGAATGCCCCTCCAGCCACGTGATCTGAGACAACAGTGAGACCATATTCAATACAGCATACACACTGCTCTGTTTAATATACTGCTTTACTAATAAAAAGTTTGGTGTCTGTAAGTGTTTTTTTTTTTTTTTAGTTGAGTGAATCGTTACATCCCTACTCAGCAGTGTATAATTGCTTGTAATTTTTGAATACCTATTTTACTGTATATCATTTATTACCATCACAGGCACTTTAATTCTCTTTTTTTTCTTTCATGAGACACAGTCCAGTGCTGGCAATATCATACTGACCAGACAGCAGAAGCATGTGTCCATGATCCCGATGAGCTCAGAAATACTCAGATCCTTCACTCGTATGGCCTCATCCTTCAGGAAGCATCAAAATAAATAAGCACCAGGACATAAATAGACTTTCAGTACAGTATACGGTTTATATTCATACTTCAACTTGCTAAATTCAGGTTGATTATTACTATTACCTCACTTTATTAGACAAAATATTATAAGGTAAGGTGCTCTCACCTTAACGGCCTGTTCAAAGTTGAGGACTTTACGGTTGACTTGGTTTCCGATCATCCCAGCATCCATCTTCGGATCCATCATTTCAATGGCTGACATGGCCTCGAACAGACCGAACCTACGGGAACACGAGCATTACGTCTGCTGAACTCACACATCAAACGCTGAATTGTACGGAAGAGCTTCATGTGTAACTCGAAGAAGTAAAATACGCTTACAATTTGTCATGTAGCAACTCGCCAAGTTTGAGCTCTGAAAAAGAAACATTTATTCAGCAAATTAAATTTCTGTAGATTATTCCGTAC